>NC_054467.1:240699225-240999392 GCF_017639515.1 Carcharodon carcharias | reverse complement strand
GCTTGAACTATGGGAAGATATTGGTCCAAACGTTAATAAAGACATTGCAAGGGGCTCTGAGTGACCCCACCAGTGGCTGCACCAAGACTACTTTTTGCAAGGGGAATCTACAACATGTCCAGTCAGCCAATTGTTCTGCTGCCCCCTAAAATGCACATTATTTTGCAGCCTGCACCTAAGGGGTGAAAAGTTCTGGGGCGTTTGGTGGCACTTTCATCCTTTTGCATTGCTTGAGTGGGCAGAAAAGCAACAAAAGCCTGACTCCAAGCCTGTCAATGGAGCTGCTGCTGAATGGTCTCAGCTGCAGAAGAATGCTCACTTTTGACAAACTTTTCCAAAGGCATGGCCGCGTCCCACCCCCCAACCGTGGCATGTGCTTTTGTACTTCCTTCAGCCTGTGCTTCTGTGTTGCCTTGCCCTCGCTACACAACCCCCTTTGGTCTCATCTGCACCGGAGCCCTTGCCCCAGCACTGCACTGAAAGCCACTTGGGCAAAAGCGACTTGCCTGTGCTCTCTGCGACTGTGTGGCGCCCCTTCCTTGATGTCCTGCGGGCGATGCTTGTGTACGCTGCACAAGGCTGTGTGTACTCACCTCCGAATTCTCCTCGAAGTTCAGGTTGCCAGGTGCATGCCTTTTAAAGGTAGTCATGAAGCACGCTGATACGGGCGGTAAATTTGACGTGGGGGGGATGATTGCAGCAAGCAGCTCTTATAGTGAGATGCTAAAGTATTGCAATTAGGTTCCCAATGTGTGGGAGATGCTTAAATATTGAAATTAGGTTCCTGATGTGTGCTGACAGGAAACGTGGCCTGCCACTGACAGATGGAACGGACGGGCGATCGCAAACTGATTTCACGACGCCGCAAAATCAATTTTTGGCCTTCTCGTCATATTGTCCACTCACGCCCGCCATGATCCCCAGTGCAGCAGGGCCTGACAATTCCGCTCCATGTCTTTGACCATTTACATTTCTGTAACTCTCTTTTAACAACTACAGATTCCAGCAAACTCCAACTCCTCCATATCCCGGCCCCAAGTCAGGATGCTGGGGGATACAACACAATCAACAGATCTAAGCTCTGCACTCCTGCCACAGCCAGTCATGAATGGTGGTAGACAATTAAACAACTCACTGGAGGAGGAAGCTCCACAAATATTCCAATCCTTAATGATGGAGAGGCCCAGCACATCAGTGCAAATGATAAGGCTGAAGCACTTGAAACAATCTTCAGCCAAAAGTGCCAAGCAGACGATTCAACTCAGCCTCCTCTGGAGGTCCCCAACATCACAGACGCCAGTCTTCAGCCAATTTAGTTCACTCCACATGAAATGGCTGAAGGCACTGGATACTGCAAAGGCTATGGGCCCTGACAATAGTCCGGCAATAGTACTGAAGACTCGTGCTCCAGAACTTGTTGTGCCCCTAGCCAAGCTGTTCCAGTACAGCTACAATACTGACATCTACCCGGCTATTTGGAAAATTGCCCAGGTATGTCCTGTACACAAAAAGCAGGACAAATCCCACCCGGCCAATTACAGCCCATTAATCTACTCTTGAAAGTGATGGAAGGGGCCTCATTACAGATATAAAAACAAACATGGACAAAAGAGTTGAACTCCCAAGGTGAATTGAGAGTGACTGCCATTGGCATCAAACAGCATTTGACCGGATGTGGCACCAAGGAGCTCTAGCAAAGCTAGAGTCAATGGGAATCAGGGGGAAAACTCTCCGCTGGTTGGAGTCTTACCTGGCACAAAGGAAGATGGTTGTGGTTGTTAAAGGTCAATCATCTCAGTTCCAGGACATCACTGCAGGAGTTCCTCAGGGTGGTGTCCTCGGCCCAACTATCTTCAGCTGCTTCACTAATGACCTTCTTTCTATCATAGTTACAACTGAGGATGTTCGCTGATGATTGCACAATATTCAGCACCATTCACGGCTACTCAGGTGCTGAAGCAGATCATGTCCAAATGCAGCAAAACCTTGAAAATATTCAGGCTTGAGCTGATAAATGGCAAGTAACATTTATGCCCCAAAGGTGCCAGGCAATGGCCATCTCCAACAAAAGAGAATCTAACCATCGCCCCTGCTATCCAATAGCATTACCATCGCTGAATCCTCCACTATCAACATCCTGGGCGCAACCATTGACCAGAAACTGAACTGGATTAACCAAATAAAAACTGAGACTGCAAGAGGCTAGGAATCTTGTGGCGAGTAACACATCTCCTGACTTCCCAAAGCTTGTCCACCAAGGCACAAGTCAGGAGTGTGATGGAATACTCTCCACTTGGCTGGTTGAGTGCAGCTCCAACAATACTTAGGAAGCTTGACTCCATCCAAGATAAAGCAGCCTGCTTCCCTGCACAAACTTTCACTCCCTCCACCACCAATGCACAGTGGCAGCAGTATGTACCATCCACAAGATGCACTGCAGGAACTCACCTAGGCTCCTTAGGCAGCACCTTCCCAACCCACAACTGCTACCATCCAGAAGGACAAGGGCAGCAGACACATGGAAACACCACCACCACCTGGAAGTCCCCTCCAAGCCACTCACCATCCTGACTTGGAAATATATTGTCGTGCTTTCATTGTTGCTGGGTGAAAATCCTGGAACTTCCTCCCTAACAGCACTGTGGGTGTATCTTCAATACATGGACTGCACCCGTTCAAGAAGGCAGGTCACTACCACCTTCTCAAGGGCAATTAGGAATGTGCAATAAATGCTGGTCCAGCCAACAATGCGCACATCCCATGAATGAACTTTTAAAAATTCAAGCTCCCTCAGTGTTCTTGGCCCTTAAGGAAGACTTCTTCGAGACATGAGAGCTTTGTCTGCATCTGTTAGGACATCATCACTTGCAGAATAGGACAACACTTTGTCATCATTGCTGTCAGCATAGCTGCAAAGCTTAGTGTAGGTTTCAGGGTGATTCAACTGCAAAGACAACAAAAACTTCGGATTGAAAAACTGATCCAAAAGAGAAGACTGAAGAGAATTGGCCTTTCCACCCTTTGGGACTCGAGAGAGGAGGAGAGCTGGTACCACAGGCCTCTGAGGAACTTATTGCTCCATGAAAGGACTCTGGGAAGAAGATTAAGAGGAATGATCTTCAACTCTTGGGAAGACTGTCACAGCTATATCATCCACTGCTGAGCGAAAGACTGAAAAGGCATTGAAGATCCGAGATTTCGATGAACTTCGACAGTGAAGGAAATAATAATCAACTTCCTGTGATACTGTCAGGATAAGAAGAAATGATTTCACTAGAGTTATCTGGGAGGACTGTCTACTTTCTATAGGCAGTGGTAAGAGATCCATACTCTTCTGTGTGAGGTTGCTCCACTCTGGGCAATGGCAAGAATTGTTGAGAATATAGACAAGACAACCTCATCTTCTGTAATGAGAAGTTACAGGATTCTGCAACTTTAGAAGTGCTAAAGATTCTGCTGCAGCTTCTGCGCTGATCTCCAGCTCTGAAGAGAACAACACTTGCAGCTGGGACTGAAGTATGGGTGTGAATTTACTTTCACCCTTGGAAGGTACCAGCTCTTGAGCAGTGTGATCCTCTATGGATTCTAACTTGGACTCAGGTAAAGCATCCTCTCTGTGCAAGCTTCTTCATGGACAACAGGAGATAAAGCAGGCAATACAGCAATACAGCGGTAGATCCAATAGAACTAAGATCTGAATGCTGTTCAGTCACTAAAAACACAACAGATTCATGTAAAAAGACAACAGAGGTTTTGTAAGATTCATCCAACAATGGGAAAGATTAATCATTCTCTAGAAGGTCTACCTCCAAGAGATCCCTCAGAATTGCAAAGGATTCTTCCTCATCACTCTCTAGGAAGAGCCAGTTCAGATTCAGCAGGTCCTCATGGGGATGGTCACCATCTGTCTCAGTGCCTTCTGTATCCTGGCCTTACTTCATGAAGAATTGAGAGAATCATAACTTCCTTGCCTGCCCTGGGTCTAGTGGGTGGTGTCTCTGTGAAAGAAAGGAACTTACTGCTGAGTGCATAAACATCCTCAGCTTCTGAGGGCTGAATTTCCACTGCATTAAATAAAAGGTTGAGGACTGTTGCATGGAGGAGGGTAAATCATTCAAATATGGAGAATCATCTGTTTTTTCTAAGATTCCTAGAAGTATGCCAACATCACCACTCAATAAGGATGTATGTTGAAGAACATAGAGAGAATCAACAATCTGTCGCCCCTTGTAGCAAAGAGGAGCAATAATTCTGCCTTTGATTGGAAGGTCTATACAACCTGGACCTTTGAACTTGATGTCAGATGGATAAAAGGCCATTGGCTGAAGCCAGTAAAGATCATCTGCTCAGATGCTAACAGCTGCTCTAGTATCAATTTTAAAAGTAGTATCAAAGCCCTGAACCTTGACTGTAACTGACCAGTAGCACATACAAACATACATACGAATAAGGAGCAGGAGTAGGCCATTCAGCCCCTCGAGCCTGCTCCGCCATTTAACAAGATCATGGCTGATCTAATAGTAACCTGAAATCTGCATCTCACCTACCATCAATATCCTATCACCCTCTTGCTTACCAAGAATTTACCCACCTCTGCCTTAAAAATACTCAGACTCTGCTTCCACCACTTTTTCAGGAAGAGAGTTCCAAAAACTCACAACCCTCTTAGTGAAAAAAATTCACCTTATCTCTGTTTTAAATGGACAACCACTTGTTTTTAAACAGTGACCCCGGTTCTAGATTCTTCCACCAGAGGAAACATCCTCTCCACATCCATCCTGTCAAGACCGCTCAGGATCTCATATGTTTCAATCAAGTCGCCTCTTACTCTTCTAAAATCCAGTGGACACAAGACTAGTCTGTCCAACCTTTTCTCATAAGACAACCCAACTATTCCAGGTATCAGTCTGGTAAACCTTCTCTGAACTTCTTCCAACACATTTACATCTTTCCTTAAATAAGGTGGCCAATACTGTATACAGTACTTGAAATGCAGTCTCACTAGTGCCCTGTACAGCTGAAGCATAACCTCCCTACTTTTGTATTCAATTCCCTTCAGAGTAAATCATAACATTCTGTTAGCTTTCCTAATTACTTCCAGACTAGCCTTTTGTCATTCATACACTAGGACACCCAGATCCCTCTGCACCTCAGTGCTCTGCAATCTCTCACCATTTAGGTAATATGCTTCTCTTTTATTCTCCCTGCCAAAATGGCTAATTTCACATTTTCTGGATTAAGACTCTCTACTTAATTTTGTCTTTTTCTGGATTTTCCATTTCTGGGAAGGAAGGTGTTTCATAAATATTTGCTGGTCTGCAACTTCAGTTAAAATTACTGGATTTGTAGGATGCTGGAAAGGTCCAGTTTTGCCACACTGAAAGCATTCTGTGCTCCCTGCTGGGCAGTATTGACATCTATGCTTACTTTTTGTGCCACCGCACTTTTGCATCTTTTGCCCTGTTTGGCAGGCTTTCTTGTTGGTGGGGCTGCTGCCTGTGGACCTACCCAATCTATGGAGTCATGTGAAGCCTCGGAGTGGCCCCAAACGATAGCCCGATTCAGTGTTCGGATTTGGGCCGCATTGTGCACTGAACCGCCTGCGCAATAATGGGGTCCTGTGCTGGATTAAAAAAAGGCATTAAAGGCTTTGATAATGGACTCAAAGTCTGTAGTGGACTCCTGCACACCGTGCCTTAGGAGAACATCATCTATTACTTGACTTACTGCACAAAGAAAGGAACTAACTTAATGCTTTAGCCTTTTCTTGTGAAGATCTAATGCCGCTCAGTACCAGAGAAAATGGTATTTCCATAACTCCCACTGTTGGCCT
This sequence comes from Carcharodon carcharias, assembly GCF_017639515.1. Taxonomy (NCBI): domain Eukaryota; kingdom Metazoa; phylum Chordata; class Chondrichthyes; order Lamniformes; family Lamnidae; genus Carcharodon; species Carcharodon carcharias. The sequence goes on along the minus strand of NC_054467.1, from coordinate 240,993,559 downwards.
CACTGTGGGCCCTCGAGGCAGTCAAACTGGCAGGGCAAGGGCAGGGACTGCTCACCAGACAAGGCCATTGTTACCTCTCTCTCATGTGCCTACTTCCACCACTGAAATTTCTTTGAGCAGCTTTCAAAAGTTTCTTCACTTTGTGGTTCCTTCAATAATACCGATGTGTCTGTTACATCGATATTTCTATCACTGCCACCATGTTCTGAGATTGGATCCTGCTGTCTTGGACTCTAGGAATGTGAATTGGTTTTTAGACTGTAGACATACTCTGGTATTTGCTAAACATTTGTTTATTAGTACTACATCTAAACAGGTTACAAAGTAGGCACATTGCTCCTAGCCATGATTCCAACCTCTCTCTCTCTCTCTCAAGAGTCAAACACATGACTGACTGATGTCAGTGGTACATCGTCATCTATGTCATACTTTAGCATATCGCATCTGTTAACCCTTTAAACTACAAGCACAGCTATCAGACTGGTTCAATCAGCCAGGCTAAAAAAGGGCCACATCATAGTTCTTTGAAAGAGAACTAAAGAAACTCCTCTCTCCTCTCTACCTGATCCCATGTACTAAGCTACCTGTTAAACCAACCTCTGGCAATTGGTAGCCATTGGAAGCCATTGCAGTTGCAGGGACAACTTTACAACCTCAAGACCTTCACTTCAGACAACACAACACCTTGACTTTGAAACATATCAAGCCCGCAATGGAAATGGAGTAATCTTGATTAAAATTAAAAGTGTTATATCTTCATTTTATTTTCATTTATAACTAAACTTTGTGTGTATGTGTTTGTAACTTTATCTTTTCTTAGGTAACTTTCTTAGGTGAAATAAATTGACCTTTTCTTTTTTAAGCAAAAAAGCTTTGCTGCTGAGTTATTTGAAATTGAATTTCTCACTTCACGAGTAAGAAAATACACTTACACATACAAATTCATTGTTCATGGGTGACTTTGTGACTTTTTAAAGGGTCCATGACATTATTCTCGATACATTTCTTCAAGCGAAACAAACAGGATTGGAATGGTCTTATTTCCCTTCCACAATAAATGGATCCCATCAGCCTATTTCTTTGTTAATTACCACCAGCTCCTGTGACAGAGCAATTGATATATCAACAACTGGAGAAGACTCATATAAAATGGTAGCTTTATTGGCACGCATAAATATTCTCACTTGACAGCATATCTCCAGCAGGTCATTAATAAATAAACAGAATAAAAATAAAGGATACAATACTGGCCCTTTGAGGGGTACCGGCCAGCATCTCAGACACAACACACAATGCACTTTCAAAACCTGTGCTTCACTATCTATGATTTAAGCTAAGATACTGACCTAAGGCTGAAAACCAAACCATTTAAGTTTCTGCAGTAGTATTTTACAGGGAACCATGTCAACTACCTCATGTAGGGCAAAGGACTCAGTTAACCATAAAACTGCGATGTAAAGGTGAATGTGTGTGCTCAGTGAATTCTGTACAAATTGCTGGCCTTTCAAGCACAAGTCACTAATTTTATTGCATTAACCCAAATTGTGTTTATTAGATTTAATCAGTAAATGCGTGTTTAATGTGAGCTTAGATCTGATTCTGAAGCAATAAAATTAAAGGATTCAAGACAAATCTTAGCTTTGCTGAGGAATTTTTGCTTCAGTTTTAGATTGGGGAAAGAAAAGTATTGAGGTCAAATAGGGGATTCACAGTGATCATTTTCTGATTGCTTGAAAAGTTCAACCAAAAATTTCGACAATGCAGGATAAAGGCATTCAAATAGATGAAAAACTAAAGCAGCTCAGAATCTGTCTGGAAAGGGGAAGAAATGTTTCATGTTATGTTGTTTATACATTAAAGAAAAGTAACTTGTGAAGACAGTGGGTACAAAATTCATAGCTCCTAAAAATAGGCAAGGGGATTCCATGGTGTGATATTATTCCATACCCCTTCAAAGTAATGCAAACTTCATGCTGCCTGCTAATTATAATGATGGTGGAATGTAGCCCAGCATTAAATGTGCTGCTACCCTTCTCAGCAGGGCCCAAGTTTGTGCAAAGATATCATGAGCCTATATTACTTAATGCCAGCCTGTACCTCTCAAAGCAGATGTGCATTTCTGCTGCAGCAGAGACTGCAAGTGTTGAAAAAGGAGTTACCAAGCAGGAAATGCCCTGAAAAATGGAGCAACAGGCCAAAGAACTCACGCCAAGGTTCTCTGATGCAACAGCAGAGGCCTTGATACAGGAATTGCACAGGAGGAGAAAGGTCCTCTTCCCTCAGGGGGCCCACCAGGCCGATATTAAGAGGGCAGTGGGAACAGATACTGTTGTAGTCAATGCCAGCAGCCTAGCTGCAAGGATCTGGATGCAGCGCCACAAGAAGTTTAATAACCTCGAATGAGTGGTCAAGGTCAAGAATTGAGACTTCACATGCAATTTCCTTAAAAGTAAACCACCAGCCTTACACTCTGCTTCATTCACCACTCCCCCTTCACTTATCTATCAACAATCCCCATCAACTAAGTATCATGCCACACATTCATAGCCTTAATTCACCTACATGTTTCACACTGCTGGAAGCCGAACATTCAAGTCCCTCAACTTGCACACACTGCCTGCTATTCAACAATGCCAGGCCCATGTCCCCAACATACTGCACCACCCTCATTGGCACACTTCAATCTCTCACACAGGACAAGGTGTCTCATGATTGGAGGTAGAGCAATTAACTGGCAAGGGACAGGCATGGCAACATGCGCTCACTCTCATAGGGAGGTACCTGAAGCGTAAGAGCAAGAGTAAGTCATTTGGTCCCTCAAGCCTGTTCTGCCATTTAACTAGATTATGGCTGATCTTCTACCTCAACGCCATCTTCCTGCACTATCCCTGCATCCTTTAATGTCATTGGTATCTAGAAATCTGTCTACCTCTGCTTTGAATGTATTCAATGAATGAGCTTCCACAGCCCTCTGGGATAGAGAATTCCCCACCTTCTTACTGAAGAAATTCCTCATCTTGGTCCTAAATGGTCAACCTCTTATTCTAAGACTGTGTTCCCTAGTTCTAGACCCCAAAACCAGCAGAAGCATCCTTCCTGCACCTACCCTGTCAAATCCTGTTTTGTACACTTCAATGCGATCACATCTCATTCTTTTAAAGTCTAGAGAACATGGGCCCACTCTCCTCAATCTTTCCTTATAGAACAATCCCACCATCCACAGGATTAGTCTGGTGAGCCTTTGTTGCACTCCTTTTGTGGCTGGTATAACCTCCCTTAGATAAAGAGACCAAAACTGCACACAATACTCCAGGTGTGGTCTCACCAAAGTGCTACACAACTGCAGCAAGACATTTCTTTTCCTGTGCTCAAATCCCCTTGCAATAAAGGCGAACATACCATTTCCCTTCCGAATTGCTCATGACGGAGAAGGTGCTGGTAAACATTGGTGGAGCCACGGCTGAGGCCATGGTCAGTGGCAGGGCTGAAACCATCAAAGATGACATTATTTTCCTACATAATCCACCTTCTCAAATCCCACTTTACCCTCATCCTTCAATCTGTTATGATTTACAAAATGCAGTCACTGAGCACAGATGGGCTGCAGCCAAGCCAGGGGGAAAGGACAGTGTGGGTGCCAACTGCCCATAAGGCAGTCACTGTCAAGCAGCATGGAGGAGTCTGTCACAGGGAGTTGCTCTGAGCATGGAGCCCATTCTTTTCAGCATGGAAGTGGGGTGGCCAACTCCATGAGAACGCAAGGGGAATTAATTTTTTTTATTCATTCATGGGATGTGGGTTCGTTGGCTGGGCCTGCATTTGTTGCCCATCCCTAGTTGCCCTTGAGAAGGTGGTGGGTGAGCTGCCTCCTAGAACCGCTGCAGTCCATGGGGTGTAAGTACAGCCACAGTGCCGTTGGGAAGAGATTCCAGGATTTTGCCCCAGCGACAGTGAAGGAATGGCAATATATTTCCAAGTCAGGATGGTGAGTGACTTGGAGGGGAAGCTCCTGGTTGTGGTGTTCCCATCTATCTGCTGTCCTTGTCCTTCTAGATGGTAGTGGTCGTGGGTTTGGAAGGCACTGTTGAAGGAGCCTTGGTAAACTCCTGCAGTGCATTTAGTATTTGGTACATACTGCTGCTACTATCTGTTGGCGATAGAGAAAGTGAATGTTTGTGGATGTGGTACCAATCAAGCGGGCTGCTTAGTCCTGGATGGTGTCAAGCTTCTTGAGTGTTGTGGTAGCTGTAAAATGGCGGCGCACGGCCAAGCACAGGCAGCGATAGGCTGTGTGCCCGCCTTTGCCCGCTCCCGTCCACCCCCCCCCCCAACAGGGGGAATATTCTCCCCATGGGATCTGGCATCAATACTGAGGACTCCCAAGATAACTCCCTCCCGACGGTATACCAATGTGCTGCCACCTCTGCTGGGTCTATCCTACAGATGGGACAGGACATACCAAGGGATGGTGATGGTGGTGTCTCGGACATTATCTGTAATGTTGATTCTGTGAGGGTGACTGTCAGGCTGCAGCATGACTAGTCTGTGTAGTCTCCCAATTTTGGCACTAACCCCCGGATGTTAATAAGGAGGACTTTGAAAGGTCAACAGAGCAGCGATTGCCGTTATCATTTCCGGTGTCTAGGTCGATGCCGGATGGTCCTTTCATTCCTTTTTTGAAATTTTGTAACCGTTTGTTACAACTGAGTGGCTTGCTAGGCCATTTCAGAGGGCATTTAAGAGTCAACGACATTGCTGTGGGTCTGGAATCACATGTAGCCCGGACCAGGTAAGGACGATAGATTTCCTTCCCTAATGGAGGTTAGTGGACCAGATGAGTTTTTAGAACATTGGACAATGGTTTCATGATCATCATAAGACTTTTAATGCTAGATTTTTATTGAATTCAAATTCCACGTCTGATGGCCAATGTCTCAGTTTCCATTTCAACACAAGCAGAACATACCCAGCATTTGAGTGCATCAATATGAGTTCAGACTGAGGTTCAAAAAATGCCATGCCGGCTCAGGCTGCGGCCATTGCATGTGGATCTCAGCGTTCAAAGGAGCTGATAGATTTTCACAGCAGTCTAACAATTTGGAGTGCAAAGGTCATTAGGAAGGCTGAGCTGCCACACTGGGGGCATGGTAGTGGCTCCATGGAGCAGAAACCTGCTGCGCTTTCTCAGGCTGACAGCATTTGTGCCCTCACTGCTGCCACTCCTCCTGTGTCCTTTTTGTTGCCTGTCAGCCAGTTAACCTCACACTGGTTTAACTCCCTTCATGCTGCTGAACATTTGTTCAACTGTGCATGTTTCAAAGGGGCTATTTTCAAGAGCGGTGAGCGGCAGTGTCAGGTCAGTATTACAGGCTGACTTGATGCCATGATCTGCCCACTTTGCATATTTCAATATATGCTCGTAATGCCTAGGTTAATGACCTCAGCTAGTTGGTGCTCTGCAGGACATGCCAGGAGTAAGAGCAAATGGCATGAACAGCATTATAGAGCTAGAACGGTACCTGGAGCACAAAAACTACAGACATTTGAGAGCCAAGTTTTGCGGTCAATAATTTAACAATGAATTAATAATCGATTTAATTATCAGTTGTTCCACAGCCACATAAGTAGCAAATGGTAAATTGAAGGCGGAATAGGGCCACTAAAGTTGAGCTAGATAAGCTCCCAGGTAATGATAAAGAAACAGCAAAAGGATTCAATGACTAACCTGCCTCAATTTTTACTGGAGATGGTAATGGACTCTTAACTGGACAATTAGTTTAAAAAGAGTATTATTATGGTTGGGATAGAAAAACAGAAAATAATTGACAAAGCTAAAAGAGGATAAACTCCCAAGCCTGAATAGTATACATAAACACATATGCAAGGAAACCTGAGAAGAGATAGCAGAGGGACTCATTTATATATACAAAAGTTCCATAAAAGAGAGGATCATGCCAGAATCCTTGCAGACAGCTAAAATTGCTCCAATATACAAAAAGAGAGATAACATAACTGGGACCTATAGATCAGTCAGCATAATGTCAGTGTTAGGATAGGTAATAAATTTAAATGAAAAGAAGTGATAGAAGAGTATCTAGAGACACAAAATACCAAAAAAAATACTGTCAGGTTGGATTCTGAATAGCTGAGTAATGCTTAATTAACCTGACAGAACACTTTGAAGAGATATACAGAAAGAATAGAGAAAAATAATGTATTGGTGTCATATATTTGGATTTCTAAAAAGCTTTTGACAAGGTGTTACATGACATGCTCATGACAAAGGACAGGGCATATGGAGTCAGGGCAAATAGTTGAATGGACAGCTAATTGGCTAAAATTAAAACAAGAGTGTAGGGGTAAAGGATAGTCATTCAGACTGGAGAAAAGTAGAAATTTATGTTTCATGGATCAGTACTGGAATCATAGTTATCCATAATTTACTTCCAGGATTTTGGCCCAGTGACAGTGAAGGAATGGGGATATAGTTCCAAGTCGCGGTGGTTTGTGGCTTGTTGGGCAACTTGTAAGTAGTAGTGTACCCATGCATCTGCTGCCCTTGTCTTTCAAGGTTATAGAAGTCGCAGGTTTGGAAGGTGATGCTGAAGGAGCCTTGGAGAGGTGCTGCAGTGTATGTTGTACATAGTACACACTGCTGCTACTGTGTGTCAGTGGTGTAGGGAATGAATTTTTAAGTTGATGGAAGCGGCACTGACCAAGTCCACTGTTGAGCTTCTTGACACTTATCCAGGCAAGCATAGGGCAGAATTTTTACCTTGACGGGCGTGCGCCTGACCCACTCGAGCATAAAATGATCCATCAGGCAAGTGTCTCAACGTCAATGCGCAGTCACGTGATATTTTGGTTGGCAGGCTCTGTGCCTCAGGGAGGTTTTCAAGCACACGCACGTGCGCATCTGCGAAGTTCCCATTTGCCCTCCTCCCCCACCTGCACAGGTAGCGCTGAGTGCTGCCACTCGCATTTCATGCTGGGCAGGCCTTAATAGACCCGCCAGTGTGAAATTGCGGTCCAGCCCGATTGCAGGCAGCAGTCGGCTTCCCGAGCCCAACCGACAAGAGCAAAATTCTGCCAATAGAGGATTTTATCACACACTTGAACTGTGCCTTGTAGATGGTAGAAAGCTTTGAGGAGGCAGAAGGTGAGTTACTTGTCTGAGTCCCCAGTCTTTAATCTGCTCTTGCAGCCACAGTATGTATATGACTGATCCAGTTCAGTTTCTGGTTAATGATAACCTCCAGGATGTTGACAGTAGGGGATTCAGCAATGGTAATGTCATTGAATGTCAAGACGAGATGGTTAAAATCTCTCTTGTTGGAGATGGTCATAGTCTGGCAGTTGTCTGGCATGAATATTACTTGCCACTTATAAGAACTTTGTCCAGGTCTTTCTGCATACAGACATGGACTGCTTCCGGTACTCCTGCAACAATGCCTGGGAGTGAGATGTTTCACCTCCAACAACCACATCTACCTTTGTTCTAGGCATGACTCCAACCGGTGGAACATTTGCCCCTTGATTCCCATTGAGTTCAATTTTGCCAGGACTTCTTGATGCCCCACTTAGGAATGAATAATTCAATATCAAAATCTGTTGATACCACACACTGAGGGAGAATGCAACATAATACAAAGTGACTTGGAGAGTGGGCAGTTAAGAGGCAAATGAAACTTAATGCAGATAAACGTGAGGTGACACACACCTCTAGCACACAGAAACATCATTTAAACTTTTTAAAATGAGAAACTAAATGAGATAGAAGCGGAAAGGGATAGAGCAGTATTAAAGATCAGCAAAACAATTAAAACTTCATGCAAAACAACTGGGATTTATTTCTGGTGATACCAAATTTATAAGTGATGAAGTTCTGTTAAACGTGTCTTGGACCCTTGTCAGGTCACAATGTACTGCCCATAGTCCTAGTCTCCATTTTTTAAAAAAAGCATTTAGAAGCAATGGAGAAAGTGCAAAAAAGATTTTCAATGTTAATATCAGAACCGAGAGTTTATGGCTATCAGGGAAGATTCAACAATTTGGGGCTTTGATCTTTAGAAAAGAGAAGACTCAGAGGTGACCTGATAATTATGAATGGGTTAGACAGAGTAGATGTAGACAGAATGGACACAATTTTATCAGCCCCGAGATGGACAGGCAGCCAATTTGAGAATGCAAAAGCCCTACAAAGGGCCATTTTACCAGAATGTTGGTGTTTTGCTGACAGCAGGTCACACTCCACGTGGGAAGGCCACCAGCTAAATGGAGGGAGACTCCCAGCGGCACCCAGGGGATTGTTTTTTTAATCGAAGAGGGGGGCCACAGGCAGGCAATGCAGTCCCTGCGGCCCCAGCGATTTCAGGGGCTCCCCCACAGCAATGGCCCTCTGAAATGTTTTTGATTTTTCTTCTCCTCCCTGCTAAATTTAAGAGGTCCCCAACTTGCCTCACCAGCGATCACTGTTCCTGGTGGCGCTGCTGAGACTCCTGATCTGCCTGCCCTCTGATGGGGCCAGCAGGCTCTTGCCATAAACAGGATGGCGACCCCAGGCGATGCAACTTAATTGGTTGCCACCGGTAAAATTGAGGGGCAAGTCCCATCAGCCATCTGTGCAATCTGGTGAGCCACTTTTCCAGCCGATATCAGGCAGTCCACCCAATCAGTAAAAATCAGCCCAATGTTTCCACTGTTGGAGAATCCAAAACTTGAGATCATTGTCACAGTGACAAAAACTATGACTGAGTAAGCTCAATGTGTAATTTCACCAGCTAACCAAAGACTGTTTAAAAAGGACTTTTAAAAGACAAGAAAAGACACTGACTAAAGATGGCTGCCACAAGTCATTTACAATTCAAACTCTGCAATTTGAACTGAGGCAGCGTAAACTGCTTGAAAATACAAGGCCGCATCCCAAGGTGAGCCCTCAGGGAAGTGTGAAGAGAGAGACAATTCCTAGTCTAGACACCTATAGAAACTCATCACTGTCTAAGGAAGAGACATTTAAATGCAAAGTGCTGGATATTGAAATAATGGCTGCTGCAGGCAGACCCACCCAAAACCCCTTGGAAATACACACTGGGTGAGGTATAACAGGGCAGGCTGCGGATCCCGAAGAGAGACTTTTGCAAGAGACTTTAGAAGAAGAGAAAGGCTGAATGGAGGCCAGGTCCCAAATGCACAACTGCCGCTCCCAATTCCAACATATCCAAATTTCACTGGTGGGGGAAAGGGGGTGGGGCTTCACTCACACATGAGGGAAACCCAAACTCAGCAGGGCCATTTGAACCCAGGGTTGAGTTTAAACAGACCCTAATTAGTAGCAAGGGCCTTAATTCTCAAAACCCTTTCATTAACCTGCAGCGTGGGAGTTATGATTTTTTAAAGTAATCATATATGCTGTTGAAGGGTGAATAAGGTCAGCAGAACTGTCAAGCTGTGAAGTTATTTAAATCCCCAGCCCTTTAAACATAGGCTTCCTGTGTCAGTGTGAGTTTAAAAAAATGTTTCAGCAGTTACCATAGCTGTTTGTGGAAATTATCCCAAGGGCAATCATTGTGTCATTATTTATGGGGGATATAAAAACAAAGGGTGCTGGGTGGGGGTAATATGTTAACATTAAGTTGATATGGGGGCTATAAGGGACCAGGGAGGCTGGAGAGCATGAGTTGGTATGGAGGTTATGGGGGGACATGAGAGGGTGGGGAGCATGAGTTGGTATGGAGGTTATGGGGGACATGAGAGGGTGGGTGGATAGTATGAGTTGGCATGAATGAGTCATGAGGAGCGGGTGATGGGGTGTGAGGGGTGAAGGCTAGAGAGCCTAATATTTAACTAAACAATTGGAACAAAGTTCCAGAGAACCAAGGTGGGCCTTTTAAACAGCCTGCCTCCGCACTTGGCAGGCCCTCTGAGCTGCGTCTGGGGGTGGGAAGATGAGTCTACCCCAGGGGAACAAACCAAGGCACGTTCAACTGTTAGCACCCCCACCCCCGCTGAGTGAAAATCGAGCCTTTCGAAGCGCTTTGGGTGCGTGCCGGCAAATTTCCCCGGATCAAGTATTCGGCTCCAATGTGAAATTCCGGCCCAATGTCTCCAGTCGCTGTGACGATTACCAGAAGCCAAGTAACACAGCTCTGAACTTTTCTTTTATTATTGCGGATTACCACAAAGGTACTAAAGAGCATAAAACAGATCAAGAAAAACAAGATCATGCAAGAAAAATGCATGTTCCTTTTAACTGAAGAATGAATAATGCGTTGTAGCGAAACAAAGAAACTGAGAATTATTACACCATTTATTCCAGTTGGATAAATTAATTTAATAGCTGATTTATTCAGAGCCATTAACTTTGCTGCCTATTTACTTGGTTCATGCACAAGAGCTATGGTGCAAGTTGAAACTTATTCAAGTTATCAGAGGAATTCAGTGTAATAGACTGCAGGGTTTATGTTCATTACTCTGACAAAAGGGATTAGAATTGATAATGAACCTGTTTTCAAAGTAGCTTTAATACAAGAACTAGCTTAGGATCTCAAAGCAATCATAATATTGATTGAACCAGGCTGGTCTGTAGGCTAGTCTGTGTAATCAAGAAAAGCAATCACTATTTCTCCATGAAGAAAGTTTATTTTGAAATCTTTGCGTGTGCAAAAGGTGAGAGACTGGGAGATCTCGGTATCCAAAGGGACCTGGATGTCCTTGTACATGAATGATGTACATGCAGATATGGCAATCAATTAGGAAAATGAATGGTATGTTAACATTTCTCACAAAAGGATTTCGATCGGAGGGTGGCGGGGTGGAGGAGGTGGGGGGGGGAGGGGTCTAAGAACACATTTCATTTCATACATATATATAATATATATCAGCATGGGAAATTTATAAAATCTTTAAAAACTGGATAAAGGCTTTAAAATTCTGAAGCCATGACTGGCTATGACTCACACGAAAGGTATTTCTGGCCTTCAGAACAGCACCGACCTTGTTATCGCTAAAGAGGCAATAATGCCTCCTGTGACTCTAAAGATCAAATCCCAAGGAATTGTACAAAGGCCCTTTACATTTCTAAGACCAGGCCCTGGCCAATGGAGAGGATCAGTCTGTAAGGATAAAGGGATGTTGAAACTTCTATTCAATTTATTAATGGTTGAAACATTAACTAGCTCAAGAATCCAGACAAGGAAAATGCATCCCTTGTCCAAACCAAGGTGGAGAAGTGGGAGTCATGTCACATGGCGTCCTGTCCTTCAACCCCACCGCCCCCCCCCACACCACCCCCACCCCTCCACCCCCACCCCCACCCCCCCCAACCCCCCAAACTGCCAGAACCTGTAGTATTGCCTTGTGGAGCTGAAATAGGCTCAGACTGCCATTTTACAATCTAGCAGGCAGCAACAGAACTAGAGCTCTGCTCTCATAGAATCACAGAATTGTTACGGTGTAGAAGGAGGCCATTTGGCCCATCATGTCTGTAGTGGCTCTCTGAGCATCTTAACTTAGTGCCAATTTCCTGTCTTTTTCCCATAACCCTACACGTTCTTTCTATTTAAATAATCATCCAATGCCCTCTTGAATGCCTCAATTGGATCTGCCTCCACCACACTTCCAGGCATTCCAAACCCTGACTACTCACTGTATGGAAAAAGTTTTTTTCTCACCTCTCATTTCTCTTTTGCAAAACATCTTAAAACTGGGCTCTCTGGTTCTCGATCCATTTACAAGCGGGAACAGTTTCTCCCTCTCTACTCTGTCCAGACCTCCAGATCCAGATCTGCAGACCAAGATCTAGATCTTATATACATTAGGAAAAGCAAGGGCCCCAATACTGACCCATGGCAAACTCCACTACAAACCTTCTTCCAGCCCGAAAAATACCCATTAGCCATTACTCCCTGTTTCCTGTCCGTCAGCCAGTTTTGTATTCAAATTGCTATTGTCCCTTTTATTCCATGACCTATAACTTTCCTCACAAGTCTGTTGTGTGGCATAGTATCAAATACTTTTCGAAGTCTATATACGCCACATTAACAGCCTTGTGCTCATCAACCATCTCTATTACCTCTTCAAAAAACACCAGCAAGTTAGTTAGACACAATTTTCCTTTAACAAATCCATGCTGGCTCTTCTGAATCAATCCACATTTGACTATTAATTCTTTCCCAAATAATTGTTTATAGGTTTGAATGGCTGGCCCCTATCTACGCTGTTTCTTCTGGAACTTCTGAACTTCTGTACCAGCACCTACAAGACTTAATCATCTCTATGTGCCTATTCCAACATGGAAGTTATCTCTACTGGAAAGGTGGATTATCCAGTATCCGTCTTCAACCTGCCGACTCTATGAAAGACACCATTGGACTTTAATTCTGGACTCTGGACTCATGTGAAACAATAATTCTTATTTTGTCTGTGGTCTTTGCCCTGTGCCTCTTTCTGTTCTCTATCCCACCTTTACTGTATGAATGAAAAGGAGGCAATATTGTGTTCCTCCTCTCACATTTGAGGGTGTGTAAATAAATTAACCCTTTAGCTCATCCTAGTTCATCCAAGGGGAGGTGGTGGCATGGTGGTATTTTCGTTGGGCTAGTTATTCCAGAGACCCAGGGTAATGTTCCGGGAACCCGGATTTGAATCCCACTACGGCAGATGGTAAAATTTGAATTCTATTTTTTTTTAAATCTGAAATTCATCTGATGATGAAACCACTGTCAATTGTCGTAAAAACCCATTTGGCTCAATAATGCTCTTTAGGGAAGTAACTCTGCTGTCCTTACCTGGTCTGGCCTCCATGTGACTCCAGAGCCACAGCAAAGTGGTTAATTCTTAAATGCCCTCTGAACAAGTGCAATTAGGGATGGGCAATAAAGGCTGGTGATGCCCACATCCCGTAAACAAATAAACAAAAAATATTGAGTTTGCTGTTGGGGTTATTAATAGAGAATTGGGTAACAACAAAACTGAAGGGTTGGTGAAATATGCCACCACAGAAAAAGGGGAAATAAAAAAATCAAAAACACCTTTCTGTTTACGGGTCGTGAGAGGAGAAATCAGGACTGTTTAAAATTAAACCCACCCCCTGTTCGTAACAGATATTCAGAGTTCAAGTCCGGGATGAACCTAATTCGAATTCGACGTGAGTCCAAGTTAAGAGGTGAGTCAAATCTGATATAAAAGAGCCAACTGGAAGCTAAGAGGAAAACTCAGTGGCTGGAACAAATTTTAAAACACAAGTAACTTACCACAGCAAATTCCATTTCCCTAACACTAAGAAATGGCAACATTTGATGCCCAGGTGTTTTTTCAGCAAGAGAATTTATACAGTAAAATTTTAGCTGCCCTCAGTACAGAACAATTGAGAGCTGTAGCTAGGGAGGTACAGTTAAAATTGCACAGCAAAATCAAAAGAAGTGAATTGATCCAGTCTTTGGTAGAACATTTTGATCTCATGTTACGAGTAGGGCAGTTAGATGTAGAGCTCAGCCATGACTCCGAATCTCCTTCCCTGGCAATTTTGAGGTAGATTAGCTCAAACTGCAGATCGATTTTCAGGAGAGGCAAAAAGGAGAAAGGGAAAGAGAGAGAGAGAAAGAATGAGGGAACAGGAAAGACAAAAGAGAAAGCGAGTGAAGCTCAGGAAAGCGAGAGAGTGGTACAGAGAGAGAGAGAGAGAGAGAGAGAAATGGCAAGGGAACAAGAAAGAGAAAGGGAATTCCAGCTCCGAAAATTGGAAATGGAGCTAACAGTTCAAAGGGAGATAGAGAACAGGCAATTGGAAGCGGCAGGGGAAAATCTCTCTCTACCCAGTTGCACCCCCTATCTCTCTGCCCCGAAACAAGTCTGAGGGCCTCAAGTATGTGAGGTTCATTCCCAAATTTGAAGAGAGTGATGTGATGTCATTTTTTTTTAACCACTTTTGAGAAAATAGCAGGACAGGTAAACTAGCCCTCAGAGATCTGAACACTTTTAATTCAAGGGCAGCTGTCAGGGAGAGCCCAAGAGGTTTACTCCATGCTGCCTCCTCATGTGTCCCTGAATTATGAGCAGACCAAGGCCGCCATCCTAAGTGCCTACGAGTTAGTCCCGGAAGCATACCGCCTGCAATTCCAGAATACTCGTAAGAAGCCCACACAAACCTACATCAAGTTTGAACGGCTGAAACAAATCGTGTTCGACCGATGGATAAGACCCCTAAAAATCCCACACATCTATGAGGGGTTACATGAGCTAGTACTGTTGGAGAAATTCAAAAATTGCCCAGCCTCCAACCTGCGCATACGCCTAAAGGAGCAGAGAATCCTCACATCCAGGCATGCAGGAATCATGGCAGATGGCTATGATCTCATCTATAGGTCTGGAAGCTCAGGCAGACCATTTCGAAACCATACCCATGAGCCTTGGAAAGATAAGCAGGCTGATCTAGATAGGAAAAGATGCCCACCCAGAAAAGAAAACACAAAGAGGGTGCTAGAAGCACTCCTGCAGCCCGAAAGGTGAATTCCCGGAAGCCGGTGTGTTCTCATTGCAATAAAATAGGCCATTCCAAACCCGAGTGTTGGAGATGGCATGGCAAGCACGTTGGCTCAATAGGGCTTCACATGAGTAGTCCCCCGAAGGGTGCCCCAATGGGTAGTGCAGCAGAGCAGGTACAGGCTCTCTCTACAGAAACGTACTGTTATGTTTTACTATGGGGTCACTTTGCTCGTGAACCGGTTGCACACTTACCTGTTGGCAGGCAAGCCAATTACAATATACTGCAGATGCAGAGGCCAATATGAAATGAAGCACCTACTATTTATTTACACAAACAACAGAGCACTAACATGATATGTGCTTCTTCAGCCAGACCCTACGCTAGACTAATATTAACATGGTAGCCCGCGTTACACAGCTATTGGGTCTTACAGTCACATGGTCAATCCACTGGTTGGCACTGCATGCAGCTCTTGACCATGTTTTTGATTTCAGTGTCCATCCCTGGCCATCATAAGTAGCTGCGTGCCAACATTTTCATTCTGAAAACACTGGGGTGAGCACTATGCAATTCTTTCAATAAAGGTTGTCTTCCTCTGGGAGGCACAATGACTCTTGCTCCCCACAGTAAGATGCCATTCTGGCAGGTGAGCTCATATATCCTGTTAAAATAGGGCTTCATTTCATCCAACTTTGGTTTGTTAGACCAGCCCTGCAAGACTTGTTCCCTGACGTGAGACAAAACTGGATCGCGGTCTGTCCATTCTCTGATCTGTTTGGCATTCACTCGTGATGAATCTAGAAAGTTTAATAACAAGACAAGTTCTTGAGGGATTGGGGCACTCACACTGCTGTCCTTTAGAGGTAATCAGCTCAGCACGTTGGCAATGACAATCTGGCTTCCCAGCCAGTTGACAAAAGTATATTCATAAGCAGCTAGAAGCGATGCCCACCTATGGATGTGTGCTGAAGCAAATGGGGGTATTGCCTTATCTTCCCCAAACAAGTCTAGTAGTGGCTTGTGATCAGGTACAATGGTGAAGTGGAGACCATGGATGTACTGGTGGAATTTCTTACCACTGAATACAATGGATAAGCCTTCTTTCTCTATTTGTGAGTATTTTCATTCTGCCACACTGAGTGTTCTTGAAAAGTGCCTTCCTGACTACCTTATCCACCTGCATTGCAGAGGGTTCGATGTGGCCAAATTGTGGCTTACTGGAGAGAGATAACTTTGATGACTGTGGTGAGGGCTTATAATTGGCCTGCAGGGCACGGCTAATTCACTACAGTTGAGTTTTCGGGCTTTCTTTGGTGTCATCGCCAGTTGTTATGTTCTACTATGGGGTCGCTTTATTTGCAAACCAGTTGCATGCTTATCTGTTGGCGGGTGAGTTGATTACAATATACTGCAGGTGCAGAAACCAATATGAAGTGAAGCACATACTATTTATTTACACAGAGAACAGAGCACTAACATGGTGTGTGCTTCTCCAACCAAGCCCTTCTCTAGACTAACATTAACATGGTAGCCCACGCTACAGCTATTGGGTCTTACAGTCACATGGTCAATCTGCTCACATTCTCTTAAAGGTGTATTACACCTCAGATTACCACACTTACCCTTGGAGAGCATGGCACTGTGTCTATCTGAGCCGGACAAACTCCCAGAGAGCTTCCGGAGTTTTGTCCGGTCAGGAACAGTGTCCCCCTACCCGTCCCAAAATGTGAGCAGGTCTGTGGTACTGCTCCGGGACACAAGGGCCACTCAGTCCTTGATGTCGGAGGAAAATTAAACCCTACCTCCTGAGTCCACCCTGAAAACCAAAGCCCTGATCAATGGAGTGGGAGGAGGATCTGTGTTTGTACCCCTCCATAAAGTCCAGCTCCAGCATACTTTGTTTCAGACCCTGTTAAAGTAGGAATTGTCCCTAAACTACCAGTAGCAGGAATCAGTTTCCTTCTCGGAAATGATTTGCCTGGCAGCCAGGTGCAAGCCAGCAAAACAAAAGAGGCCAATACCAACCAGCAGAAATCTGCAGAAGGACAGAAAGCTGGGGATGTTCCCGAGGCCCCAAAAGGTGACATAGCACCCGTACACATTGAGTGAGGGATGCTCGAATGTAACAAGGCTGAAGCCAGGCCAGTAAAATTAAAAGAGGCCGAGAAAAGGCCCCTAGAATCTGAAGTAGATTCACCAAGTATCCCAGAATTAAATAGGGACCAGGGAAGTTTTAAAGTGTGAATGAAATAGTGAAGGGGATGCCCCACTTAGCTGAAGAGGATGAAGGAAGTCAGGTTATTAAGCCCAGAAAGGAAAAGGTTAAGGACTTGTCAGATGTATGGCTAGCAGAAAGCGTCTTTCCAACACTAAATACAGAAAAGGAGAGTTCCCAAACGGATTAACAGATAGAGAGTGAGATGCTTCCCCCAGATGAAAGCCATGCAGGGAAAGTAACTGGAATTGCATCTTCAATTGAGGGCAGGGGTGTTCCAAGGCACATGGAGAAAGTTAGGAGACCACCCACTCCCAAACCAAAGGCCCCAGCTAGGAATCTATTGATTGGCCTTGCCAGTAGTTTTATGGTGAATTTAAATGCGGACAAGAAAAGTTCCCAAATTGGCCCAGGAAGGGTGAAGGTGATGCCTCATTTAGTTGAAAAGCCACCAGGAGAAACAGCAAGAGGGGACCATCCATCAGAGCGCATTAATGTCCCAAAAGACATGACACCTAAGCCTCAGCTGACCAGCAGAAGGACCCCAACCAGATTAGACCTCCACTATAATGCACAATTGCAAGGTGACCAGACAGGGTTAAGCCTCCTATTTAAAATAATACAGCACTGTAGCAATCTCTGATATGGATGCAGGAGAGGCCCCTGCCAGAAGGCAATCTTCCTGTCATCTAGGCCCAGGAAGGCTGGCCCAAGTTCCGTAGCCAACAACCAACCTGTTGCCATGCCAACCCAAAGCACCTGGCAACAGAAGCTGGAACTCTCCAGTTGTGCTTGTGCCTGAGCTGGACCCTGAACCGGAATCCCCTTAAGGAGTTAAAGTATCTTTAAAACACCTCATTCTCCTGACAATCAGCCTAACCATAGTCGCTGGGTCTGAAGAGCTAAACGCCCAAGTTACCAAAGTGGACAAGCAGGAGCTAAACTGGGTCAAGAGCAGCTCAGCCTATGAACCAAGGGCTTAGCACCCACAGAGTGCGATGCCCAGCATTCCCCTGCAGATTGCCCAGAGCAGCTTGACCATCACTCGCCCCTTGAGTGCGAACCACCCTGAAAAAAAACACAGGCCCTTTTGAGGATACTTTAGAAAGATGTAAAAGCAATAGGGTTGTTGTGGTGGGTGATTTTAACTTTCCCTATATTGACTGGGAATCACTTAGTGCTGGGAGTTTGGATGGTGCAGAATTTGTAAGGTGCATCCAGGAGGGCTTCCTGAGACAATATGTAGATTGTCCAATTAGGGAAGGGGCAATACTGGGCCTGGTATTAGGGAATGAACCCGGCCAGGTGGTCGAAGTTTCAGTAGGAGAGCATTTCGGGAAAAGTGACCATAATTCAGTAAGTTTCAAGGTACTGGTGGATAAGGATAATAGGACTCCTCGGGTTAAGGTGTTTAATTGGGGAAGGCTAATTATAACAATATTAGGCAGGAACTGAGGAATCCATGCTGGAGGCGGATGTTTGAGGGCAAATCAACAACTGACATGTGGGGGGCTTTCAAACGTCAGTTGATAAGAATTCAGGACCGGCATGTTCTTGCTAGGATGAAGGATAAGTATGGCAAGTTTCAGGAACCTTGGATAATGAAGGATATTGTGAGATTAGTCAAAAAGAAAAAGGAAACATTCATAAGGGATAGAAGTCTAGGAACAGATGAAGCCTGTGGAGAATATAAAGAAAGTAGGAAGAAAATTAAGCAAGGAGTCAGGAGGGCCAAAAGGGGTCATGAAAAGTCATTGGCAACCAGGATTAAGGAAAATCCCAAGGCCTTTTATACATACGTAAAAAGCAAGAGGGTAGCCAGGGAAAGGGTAGGCCCACTCAGGGACAGAGGTAGGAATCTGTGTGTGGAGCCAGAAGAAATGGGAGAGATACTAAGTGATTAATTCTCATCAGTATTCACCAAAGGGAAGGACTTAGCGGTCGATTTGTGTAGGGAAGAGTGTGTAGATAGCCTGGATCATGTTGAGATCAAAAAAGAGGAGGTGTTGGCGTCTTGAAGAATATTAAGGTGGATAAGTCCCCAGCACCAGATGGGATCTACCCCAGAGTACTGAGGGAGGCAAGGGAAGAGATTGCTGGGGCCTTGACAGAAATCTTTGTATCCTCACTGGCTATGGGTGAGGTCCCAGAGGACTGGAGAATGCCAATGTTGTGCCATTGTTTAAAAAGGGTAGCAGGGATAATCCAGGAAATTACAGGCCGGTGAGCCTTACGTCAGTGGTAGGGAAATTATTGGAGAAGATTCTTCCGTCCAGGACCTACTACCATTTGGAAGCAAATGGGCGTATTAGTGAGAGGCAGCATGGTTTTGTGAAGGGGAGGTCGTGTCTCACTAACTTGATTGAGTTTTTCGAGGAAGTGACAAAAATGATCAACGATGGAAGGGTAATGGATGTTATCTACATGGATTTCAGTAAGGCCTTTGGCAAGGTCACTCATGGCAGACTGGTACAGAAGGTAAAGTCGCACAGGATCAGAGGTGAGCTGGCAAGATAGATACAGAATTGGCTTGGTCATAGAAGATAGATACAGAATTGGCTTGGTCATAGAAGACAAGGGGTAGCAGTGGAAGGGTGCTTTTCTGAATAGAGAGCTGTGACTAGTGATGTTCCGCAGGGATCAATGCTGGGACCTTTGCTGTTTGTAGTATACGTAAATGATTGGAGGAAAATGTAACTGGGCTAATTAGTAAATTTGCAGACGACACTAAGGTTGGAGGAGTTGCAGATAGTGAAGAGGATTGTCAAAGGATACAACGGGATATAGATCGGTTGGAGACTTGGGCGGAGAAATGGCAGATGGAGTTTAATCCGGATAAATGTGAGGTAATGCATTTTGGAAGATCTAATACAGGTAGGAATTATACAGTGAATGGCAGAACCCTTAAGTTGCATGATGGGCAGAGGGATCTGGGTGTACAGGTCTACAGGTCACTGAAAGTGGCAACGCAGGTGGATAAGGAAGTCAGGAAGGCATATGGCATGCTTGCCTTCATTAGCAAGGGTATTGAGTATAACAACTGGGAAGTCATGCTGCAGCCGTATAGAACCTTGGTTAGGCCACACTTGGTATATTGTGTGCAATTCTGGTTGCCACATTACCAGAAGGATATGGAGGCATTGGAGAGAGTGCAGAGGATGTTTACCAGGATGCTGCCTGGTCTGGAGGTTATTAGCTATGAGGAGATGTTGGACAATCTCGGATTGTTCTCACTAGAACGACAGAGATTGAGGGGCAACTTTACAGAAGTTTACAAAATTATGAGTGGCATGGAAAGAGTAGATAGTCAGAAGCTTTTTCCCAGGGTGGAAGATTCAATTACTAGGGGACATAGATTTAAGGTGAGAGGAGAACACTTTAGAGGACATGTGTGGGGCAAGTTTTTTATGCAGAGGGTAGTGAGTGTCTGGAATTCGCTGCCAGAGGAGGTGGTGAAAGCAGGTACGATAGTGATGTTTAAGAGGCAGCTTGACAAATGCATGAAAATGATGGGAATAGAGGGATACGGACCCCGGAAGTGCAAAATGTTTTTGTTTGACAGGCAATATGATCGGCGCAGGCTTGGAGAGCTGAAGGGCCTGTTCCTGTGCTGTACTTTTCTTTGTTCTTTGTTCTTTGTACTTAATCTGGAGGTTGGAATGCCTGATCCCCAACAGATGGAAGGCAGAGCTCTAGCTTCGAATATACTCCCCCATACAGATGAATTTCAAATCATCCCAAGTCACCTACACCTTCCAAATCCCAGGACCGGAGAATGTCCTTGCTGATGCACTGCTCCGGGTTTAAACCTCAAAGAAAAAAGAAAATTCTTTAAAACTGGACAAAGACTTTGGGCTGAATTTTCTGGCTGGCTGGCGGGGTCGGAGAAGGAGTGGGTGTGGGAGCGGGCGCGGACCCAGTCGCCGCCCACAATTGGGTCTGTGCCACCATTTTATGCAGACGGGCCAATTAAGGCCTGCCCAGTGTGAATTGCGGCTCTCGAGGACAATGGAAATAGATGGGCGGCGGTGGGGCTGCAATGATCGCTGGGTCCAATGGTGGCCCGGTGGCCTGTTTTAAAAAGCTGCTGCAGCCTTTCAAAGGCTGCAAATCATGGGCCAGTAGAAGATCTCCCCAGAGCGCTGCTGGTGAACAGGCCAGGCAGGAGGGTAGGGCAAGGGGGCACTGTGCCCCTCATTTTTCCTACAATTGGTTTGTTACCCTCCTAAGGAGGTGGCAGCACGGCGGGAGATCCTGGTACCCCGGGACAGGAAGAGGAGGCCCCCCGACATGACCAAGTGTGCCTGGGAGGAGGTGGCAGAGGTGGTGAGCTCCCACGATGTGGTGCGGTGCACCTGTGTGCAGTGGCACAAGCGCTTCAATGACCAGATGCACTCAGGAAGGGTGAGTAGCATGTTGGCATTGGTCACTTAACCCAGCAGGTAGGCTTCCCACCCCTGGTTCCCCTCCGTACCCCCCCGCCGCCCCCCCCCAACCACCCCCCCAAAATCTGAGTGTAGTGACTGCTTTGAATCTTTTGCTGGGCGGGCAAGCAGATATTGCCCATGCCGAGGTCAACCTGAGAGGGTGGTGAAGAGAAGGGTTCTGCACCCACAGCATGTGGTACACTGAGATGCACATTACTGTGTTGGGGGCAATCTGGAGGAGCTGCACCTAGGCGCAGTGCTGGAACTGTCAGGGTGATGACATGCTGGGAGGGGAGCTTCAAGGTGGCGTGACACCGATCGATCTGCTGTCCTCTGCACTCCACGTGCTTGTGCCTCCTTGCTATGGAAGGTTAGACTGTGTGGTGCCTAATGTGATGTAGGCAGCGTTTGGCCAAAGGGGTTAGCGGGGGTGTGACAGGCTGAGCATCTTTGTGTGAGTGTTCAGCAGTAGCGGGGTGAGGAGGCACTGGAGCCCTGCAATGTCCCACTCTGGTTGGGGTGGGCCATCCGCAAAGAGAATCCAGGTACAAATAGCACTAATCAATGCTCTTCTCTCCTTTTCAGGAGAAGGATGCTCATAATGCAACCAAGCGGGTGAGGGCTGACAGCGGGCCGGCACAATTAGCGATTCTCAGCCGCTTCGAGCAGGAGGCCCTAGATCTGGAGAGGCGCCATGAGCCCAGGTCCACCAGTGCCAGTGACCCTGGGGTGCCATGGGCAGGTATGTTTGCCCAGCACTGAGGTCATCATTGTTCTCCCAGCAGCCATGGCAGTGCTGAATGTTCAGTGATTGAAGTTTGCAACATGGCTTGACCATGAACGCATAATGATCTAGGGGACAGGGATGCACATTGACATTCTCTCCATGTTAACTGATCCAATGTCCTTGTTCTTCCTTTCAGCATCAGTGGAGCAGGGCCAGGAAGAGGAGCAGCAGAGGCCCACTCTCACACCTGAGGCCCTGAAATCTCACCAACGTCATACCATCTCTGTCAGGCAGGCACCAGCGCAGACACTAGCACCTCAGTGGGAATTAGAACATTGGCTGGTACCCCGGGGCTCAGCGGTGAGGGCACTTCACAGTCGCTGGAGGAGCTGGCAGAGACAGAGATTGCCCAGGGCGCCAGCAGTCGGGGGACTGTAGGGGACCAGGCACATGCTCAGTTGGTGCCTGATGATGTGCCTCTGGAGTCATCCGTGTTGCAGCAAGCGCACAAATGTGGTCGGGTGTGCGGCAACATCTGGGGGAGCTACATGAAGTTATGCTTGGCTTGGTGTCCATGGTGGAGTCCATGCAGATTATCACTGAAGCAATGAGCCTCATGTCTGAGCACCATGCGTCCTCCATGGAGAGAGTGGGGAGGCTTCTCCCGGAGACCCATCAGGGCTTCCTGGGGATGTGCTCGGACCAACAAGCTCTCACATCAGCATTGACCTCAGCTGATCAGTGCCAGTGTGGGAGATGGTCTGGGAACCAGGTTTCCCATCCATGGTGAGCAGGGAGGTCCGAAGTAACCTCATGTTGGTGCAGCAGCTGTTTGTCGTCTCTACGGGTTCCTCTCAGGGTGCTCCAGATGAGGGCAGCAGCACGTCCGCCCCTCTGCCAGTTGCATGCTGCGCTCTCCACAAACTTGCGCTGGAAAGGGGGGACACTGTGGACAATGAAGACGTAGACGCAGTGGCTGTAGCTGCAAATGATGAGTTCAGCAGTGAGTCCGAGGATGAGCACCCATCTGGTGAGGCTGCGATGACTGGGGAGATGCCAGCTGTGGAACTGGCAGTTCCCTCTCTGGTGGGGCCAGCACAGGCTCCACGGGCCAGAGAATGACCGCCAAGGTCACCGAGGCCAACAGGACAACACAGTTAGCAGGCTGGCTCAGATGCCACTCCCAGCGAAGGGTCAGCACCAAGATGTAGCACCCAGAAACGTAAACCTAAGGCACCTTAGGCACACCACAGGTTTATCACTGGTGCTTTCGTGTTGGCCCGCAGTGAGATCTTTATGAGTTAGTGTGATTTTTAACATCTTTGTCATTTTGTTTCATTAAGTTTTTTTGGTCGCAATATTAAATTCAGACATGGCTGAGGTTGCCTCTTTTGTTCTGCAGGTGGATAGTTTCCAATAATGTAATGAGTGCTTTGTGGGACATTCAGCTTTATTAACAAGGACCTTAGTTAATGTTCCTAACCACTTTTGGTTCCTAACCCAGCAGCCATCCATCCAGCCAGGCTGGAGCACTGAAGAGCCCCGGCACCTGGGAGTGTCTGAGGATGTAGGCGTCATGGGAGCTGCCTGGGTACCTTGCACAGACTTGAGGAATCAGCATCCTGTGATCACACACTATCTGCACGTTCATGGAGTGGAAGCCCTTCCTGTTGACGAAGGCACCAGGCTCAGCTGCTGGTGCCTTGATGGCCACATGTGTGCAGTCTATAGCACTCTGCATGCGGGGGAAGCCAGTAATGGCCACGAAGCCTGGCTCGCTGTGTCTGGCTTGCCTGGTCCCAACAGTAGAGGATGAAGGTCAATGCACGCCTGAACAGAACAACTGTAACCTGCTTGACACAAGTGTGGACAGCTGATTGGAAGACACCGCAAAAATCACCCACTGACCCCTGGAAGGAGCCAGAGGCAAAGAAGTTGGGAGCAGCTGTGACCTATAGAGCCTCTGGCATGGGATGTCCACCCACACAGTTTGCTGAGATCTCAGGCCCAATCATCTGACAGATGTAGTTGACTGTTTCCCTTAGAGAGATGGAGCCTCCATCGGCATTGCCCCTTCCGCCTTGGACTACCTCTCGGCCCAGCACCGCTTGTTCCTGTGCCTGACCTCCCAAAGGTGATTCCCTTGCAGGCTGAATGTGTACCACTGGCTTCCGCCGCCTTCTAGCCCTCCCTTTCTCCTCAGAGGAGGTGCCTCCAGTAGAGAGTTCAGCTCCCATTCCCAGGCTAAGGGAAGGCTTCCTGAAACATGAAGGTCCAAAAAATATTCCTCACTGCAGAGTGCTGACCTGAAGAAGGTTGTGAGTTCAGTCCAAGCAGCTGGTATGCGTTTTGAAGTATTGCAGATCAAACAGGTAAGTAGCAGTAACTTTGAAGCATCAATATTTGACAGAGCACACTCGCGACCCCACTTACCCCTCTTATCCCACGCGTGGATGAGGGCTATACAAATTTGTCCTACCCGCCTGCCCGTTGCGCCCATGCGCTGACCCAAAGATTGCATGGGTGCTGAAAAATCGCGGTCATTTGGCACCTCAAGGACCTTAATTGGCCCATTAATTAATGGTGGGTGCACCTCAGAAAGCATCGCGCACCCACCCAACGAAATATCACGATGGTGCGCGGTGACGTCAGGACATGCGTCCAATGTCACCGCGTGTCATTTTATGCGCGTGCATGCGGGGCCCGCCCCCACATGCCAACGGGAAAATTCTGCCCTTTAAAATGACTGGAGCCATGACTGGCTATGACTCACACAAAATGAATTTCTGACATTCAGTAACCTTATTATCTCTAAAAAGGTGCTAATATACATGCCTTGTCCAAACCAAGGTAGAGAAGTGGGAGTAATGTTACATGACACACCCCCCCTCACCCCCCTCCACCCCCACCACCACCACCACTCAACACTGCCCAAACTGCTAGGACCTGTAGTATTGCCTTGTGGAGCTGAAAACAACTCAGCTTTCCATTTTACCAACTAGCAGGCAGCAACAGAACCAGAGCTCTGTTCCAGGTTTGAATGTTGGTCTCTATCTACACTGTTTCCGCTGGAACTTTTGAACTTCTGTACCAGTGCCTACAAATTAAATCACCATCATGGAAGCCATTTTTACTGGAAAAGTGGATTCTTCTTAGGCAAGCAAATCAAAGGTTATTGGGAGTAGATGGGAATGTGGAATTAGAAATACAAACAGATCAGCCATGATCTTACTGAATAGCAGAGTGGGCTCGAAGAGCCAAATGGCCTACTTCTGCTCCTATTTCATATGTTCGTATCCAGCATCTATCTTCAGCCTGCTGACTCTGTGAAAGAATACCCCATTGGACTTTGATTCTGGACTCTGGATTCACATGAAACAATAATTCTTATTTTGTCTGTGGTTTTTGCTCAGTATCTCTTTCTGTTCTCTATCCCACCTTTATTGTGGGAATGAAAAGGAGGCCACGTTGCACCCTTCCGCTCGCGTATATATGTGTGCAAATAAATGAATTCTTTTAGTTCATCCTATCTCAAGGGTGCTGTGGGGTTATCAATAGAGAATTGGGTCACGCCAAAACTGAGGAATTGGGAAAATATGCCACCACACGTAAAGTGCGAAACGAAAAAATCAAAAACACCTTCCTGTTTACAGATGGGTGGTGAGAGGAGAAATCAGGGCTGTTTAAAATTAAACCCTCATCCTGTCTGTAACAAGGATTATTATCATAGGGTAAAGAAGTCTTACTGTAATCATAAAGGGCTTTGGTGAGACCACACCTGGATTAGTGTGTACAGTTTTGGTCTCCTTCCCTGAGGAAGGATATACTTATTTTCGGGGCTGTGCAATGAAGGTTCATTACATAGGATTATATAGTCCTATATATGGTACAGAAACAGGTCATTCGGTCCAACTGGTCCATGCCAGTGTTTACACTCCATTCAAGGCTCCATGCATCTTTTCTCATCTAAATCTATCATTGTTATCTTCTATTCCTTTCTCCCACAAATGCTTGTCTCGCTCCCCCTTAAATGCATCGATATAGCTCGCTTCAGCCTGTTCCAAGCTGTGCCAGTACAACTACATCACAGTCATCTTCCGTGGAAAATTGCTCAGCTATGTCCCGTACATAAAAAGCAGGATAAATCCAACCAGCTAATTACCACCTCATGAGTCTACTCTCTATCATCAGCAAAATGATAGAAGGTGTCTTCGACAGTCCTATCAAGCGGCACTTATTCAGCAATAACCTGCTCACTAACACTCAGTTTGGGTTCCACCAGGGCCTCTCAGCTCCTGAAATTATTGCAGGCTTGGACCAAGCATGGAGAAAAAGCTGAACTAAAGAGGTGAGCTGAGAGTGACTGCCCTTGACATGAGGGCAGCATTTGACTGAGTGTGGCATCAAGATGCCCTAGCAAAACTAGAGTCAATATGAATTAGGGGGAAACTCTCCATTAGTTGGAGTCATACAGGGCACAAAGGACGATGATTCTGGTTGTCAGAGCCAAGCATCTCAGTCCTGGGACATCACTGCAGGAGTTTCTCAAGGAAGTTTTCTAGGCAAAACCATCTTCAGCTGCTTAATTAATGACCTTGCTTCCATCATAAGGTCAGAAATGGGGATGTCCACTGATGACTGCATAATGTTCAGTACCATTTGTGACTCCTCAGGTACTGAAAGAGTCTGTGTCCATATGCAGAAAGACCCGGACAACATTCAGGCTTGGACTGAAAAGTGGCAAGTAACATTTGTGCCACACAAGTGTCAGGTAATGACCATCTCCAAAATGAAAGAATCTAACCATCTCTTCTTGACACTCAATCGTGTTACCATCACCGAATCCCCCACTATCAACATCCTGGGGGTTACCATTGATCAGAAACTGAACAGATAGCAACTGTGACTACAACAGCAGGTCAGAGGCTGGGAATTCTGTAATGAATAATTCACCTCCTGACCCCCCCATAATCTGTCCACCATGTAAAAGTCAGAGGTGTGATGGAATACTCTCCAGTTGCCTGGATGAGTGCAGCCTCAACAACACTCAAGAACCTCGACACCATCTAGGACAAAGCAACAGCTTGATTGGCAGTCCGCTCACCATCTTCAAAATTTATTCCCTACATCACTGACACCCAGCAGCAGCACTGTGCACCTTTTACAATGTGCACTGCAGAAACTCACCAAAGCTGCTTAGACAATACCTTCCAAAACCGTGACCTCCACCATCTAGAAGGGCCAGGGTAGCAGATGAACAGGAACACTACGACCTGCAAGTTCCCCTCCAAGCCACTCACCATCCTGACTTGGAACTATATCGCTCTTCCTAAACAGCGGTTGGGTTAAAATCCTGGAACCCCCTTCCGAACAGCACTGTGAGTGTACCTACACCACATGGACTGCAGTGGTCCAAGAAGGCAACTCACCACTACCTTCTCTACGGCAATTAGGGATGGGCAATAAATTCTGGCCTAGCTAACGATGCCCACATCATGTGAAAGAATAAAAAAGAAGCCACTCCCTATGGTAGTAAGTTCCACATTCTTACCACTCTTTGGGTAAAGAAGTTTCCTGTGAATGTCCTATTGGATATCTTGGTGACTCTCTTATAGTGATGGCCTCTAGTTATGCTCTTCCCCATAAGAGGATTTATTTTCTCTGTATCCACTCTACCAAAACCTTTCATAATGTTAAAGACCTCTGTTAGATCACTACTCAGCCTTCTTTTTCAAGAGAAAAGAGACCCAGACTGTCATCCTTTCCTGATAAGACTGATTATTTGAATGAAGGGATTGGCATATGAGGACATACTGAGTAGTTGAGGCATATATTGCCCAAAGTTTAATGGAATGAGAGGTGATTTCATTGAAACATATGGGGCTGAATTTTCACCTCGGCATCAGGCAGGTGCCCGACACACACGAGTTTGAAATAGCACGTGATGATATCAGGCGAGTGTCCTGACGTCATTGCGGAATATTTTGGTAGGCGGGCAGACACTGGAGTCAGCCGGCATTTAAGAGGGCTGTTAAGCCTGGTAATTTAAGCCCAGTAATCGATTAATTAAATAGAATTTTCTCTGCCTGTCCAACAATCCTTGTCCAAGCGGGCGGGTGAATAGGCCAAGCGGCCTTTCGATTTTGAGGAATCCTCATCCACAAGCAGGGTGGGGTTTCGGATGTTAATTAAAAATAAAATAAGGGTTTTCAGAACTCATTTGCAACATGTCCCTGCTCATGTGACAGGGTCACATGGGGGGACATGTTTTCCTTGCTTTTTTAAAGCTTTATTTTTAATATTATAAATCTTCAGCTCCCTAAGGCTGCTCCATGCCTTCATGGGGCTTTCTGTGAGTGCACCCGCATGCATGCGCAAACTTCCTTGCTCGCCCTCCTCCGCTCCACACCCCACCCCACCCCCCAACCCAGCAACGCTGAGCAGTGCAGTGCGCGATTCACGCTGGCTGGCCATTAATTGGCCAGCCGGAGTGAAATCACAGTATGGGCCCGATTGCAGGTGACAGCCCGTTGAGCAGCCACTCCCAGGCCCACCTGCCGCACCTGCCTGACAAGGGCAAAATCCTCCCCATGAATTCTTAAGGGCTTGACCCGATAGTGACTGAGAGAATGTTTTCCATGGCTGGGGAGTTCCCTGGACTAGGGTTTCACAATAAGAGTTGGGCATTTAGGACTGAGATGAGGAGAAATTTCTTCACTCAAAGGGTCGTGCATCTTCAGAATTCTTTACCCCAGTGAGCTCTGGATGCTCATTGATTGTGGAGTCAAGGACAATGCCGTTCAGCGCCAATTGCTTGCCGAAGTTGATATCAACTTTAAATGTGCCTTAGAAATCTCCCTCGCCATGAAAAGTGCTGCAAGAGACTCGCAGGCTTTGCAACACATGAATAATGGCACTGTACTTCATATTAAGTGGGAACCTGTCGCCGAGCGTGGCACGAAAGGCAGACCTGCAGAATTAAAGTGCGATTCGATGGCCAATGTGAGAAACATTAAGAAGCCTAACAGAAATGCTTCATCATCGGTTTCAAGAAAAATTGCTATAGATGTGGAGGTGACCATGCATCAGATACCTGTAAATTTAAAGAGGCAGAATACTATTACTGTCATAAGAAGGGTCACATGGTTTGGCAATGCTGGACATAGTTGAAGCAAAACAGCAAACAAACATGATAGAAGTAATGGGTACAGCAAAGGCTGAAGCTGCTGCTCCTAACATTTACTCCTTATATAATATGACTGCTGTGAAGACTGAGCCTGTTACGGTGGCAGTACAAGTGAATGAGGAGCCAATGACAATGGAAGTGGATACTGGTGCCTCAACTATGGTGGTAGGAGAGCACATTTTCAGAGACCTCAATGAAGGAAGGCAGCCAATAAATGTGGAGTGGACAGCTGCTAAATTAAGAACTTACACCGGAGAACCTATCGCCACTGTCTGTCTCTTAGAAGTGACAGACAGCCCAAATGCTTTGAACAATAGTGAAAGGAGAGGGACCCAATCTTTTAGTCGGGATTGAAGATCAAACTTGACTGGTCTGAACTATTTCACCTAAAATCAGATGGAATCCCTGAACTTCTGAGGAAGGCACTCTGGGATCTCAACTTTCCTGGTTTCTCTTCAGTTATCGTACAGCACCACATTCGACTATATGTTCAACACTGTCTGAATTACTAATGAAACATCATTTGTGTACATGTGGGGAAGGTAGTGCAGAACCAAGTTAATGAGAAATTTAACCATGACATATACAGCAAAGCTTGCACGTTCGGTGTAGGTGACATGGCATTTGTGCAAAATTTCGGCAGTGGACCCCACTGGGCTCCGGGAGCCATTGTTTCAGAGACTGGTTCATTATCTTTACAAGTGCAAGTGGGAGATAGAATCGTCCGTAAGCACATGGAGCATATCGTGCCAGAGTGACATTCCAAGATTTAACTGATCAACCTGTGATTTATGTTGAACCGTCGACTTCTGAATTGGGTGGCCGACCTAGAACATACATTCCAGATGTTTCAGAGGAGTTGCCAAATCCTGGACTGCCCAGTTCCAATGATGTGCCACACAGTGCAGTTCCAGATCCTGCCGATCCTGTTCAAGAACCTCCAGTGATAGAGCTACGCCACGCTCGCTGTATAAGAAGAGCACTCCAAAAACTTAACTTATAATCACCTGAAATTGTATATATTGTATGGTGTTGGATTGTTTAAATGTTTTTCGGTAAAGAGTAATTGTAAAAAACTAAATTGGGAGGAAATGTGGTAACTAGATATTTAGTCACTCCCTCCTGCCAATGTGATGTACAGTGGTCATGTGATGTACTGTGGGGGCTTCGACCAGTGAGCTCTTAGCGTGGGCAATCCAGGGGATGGGGCTTTCCAATGAGAGGTCTGGTCGAGTGCACAAGCACTGAAAATGTTTCCGTAATAAAGTTGGACTGTTTCTTGATGAAACCAGTCTGCTCCATAGAGCCATCACAAGAGAGCTCTCGAGGGCAATTAGAATGGGCAATAAATGCTGGCCTTGCCAGTGGTGTCTACATCCCATGAACGAATAAAAAACAGGCAGCTTGGACAGAATGAATCGAGGAGTATGGGAATGCTGGTGGAGTTCAGGCTGAAGATCAACCATGATCTTATTAAATGGCGGAGCAGGCTTGAAAAGTCAAATGGCTTATTCCTGTTCTGATTTCTAAGTTTTAATGTATTAGCCCAAAAAAAAATCATTCTTTCATTCCTAATAAGGAATATGCTCAAAAATTAGATCCCTGAAACAGTGTTAATTAGCTGAATGCTATTTTCAAGCGTAATTATGGATTCATTGAAACTAATGCAAAAATAGCACGCGTTGTGAGACTGAGAAGCCAAATACATGGGGTTATCAAAAAGTGACATGCTTGTTAGGTCTAATGCCCTCTCCCTATCAGTGTTGGTCACTGGGTACAGCCTTCTGGTGATTATGGCAGTAGTCTAGTAAGTAGCCCACGGGTCATGACAAGTTGTGAAATGGAATTTGAGAAATTGGATAATTTGTGGACTAGCTTCAGAAAAAAACAATTTGGAAGTGTGTTGATATTACAAAAACCCAACTAGTTGCCTAATGTGCTTCAAGAAAGGGAATTTGCCACCCCTACCTGCTCTTTCCTACACATGGCTCCAGTCATGGTTGACTATTCATGCCCTCTTAGGTGCTTTAACAAGTCATACAGTTGTAAAAGGCATTTTCCCAGGACAATTACGGAAAAGCATTAAATCCTGAGAACAAATCATTATTTTAAAAGATTGCAAGACTTCAGGTGGAACAAAAAAGACAGGATTCTATTCACAACATGCACTAGAAAACTGGAGCTGGGTTTGTATTGTATCTTAGTCATATAGGGGGAGATGGTGGCGTAGTGGTCATGTCACTGGACTATTAATCTAGAGGAGTCAATGTCTCAAGTTCCAGTTCTGAAGAAGAGTCATGTTGGACTTGAGACATTTACTCAGTTTCTCTTGCTGCCAGACCTGCTGAGTTTTTCCAGCATTTCTGTTTTTATTTCAGATTGTCAAATCTGCAGTATTTTCCCTGGATTATAGTAAATCAGAGGCCCAGGATCATGCTATGGGGACATAGGTTCAAAGCCATGAATCCAATAAATAAAAAATTCAATGAATAAATCTGGATTATAAAGCTAGTCTCAGTAAAGGTGACCATGAAACTGGAGCTTGAGCTTTTCACCACATTTATTAATGACTTGGTTGAAGGAACTGAGAGTTTACATTCGAGTTTGCAGGTGACAGAAGGTTGGGAGGTAGAGTAGGTGCAGATGGCAGCAGTAAAGCAGTAATTTCGAAATGGACTTTGATAGATTAAGTGAGTGGGCAAAATCAAAGCAAGTTGCAGTTCAATGTGGGGAAGTGTGAGGACACCCACTTTGGATCCAAGACAGTGCACATGTGATTTTAAAAAATAAATAAGAGCGTGCAAAGTATGAGTTCTGTGATCACGGGCACATTCTTAAATTTGAAGTATAAGCTTCTGATTATGCTTTTATGGTACCTTCCCAAGTGGGGAAAACGTGTTGGAAAACGTTTTGAAATTTATTTTTTTGGCGGGGGGTGGAGGGGGGGGGGTGGGCCGGCAAAATCAGAAAACAACCTCGATACTGTGTTTATTTTACATGTTTTTGTGAGTTTAGTGACCCTTTGGCATCCATGTACACAAATCATTAAAAGCTAATAAACAGAAACAAAAAAAAACAATCAAAAAGGCTAATGGAATGTTGGCCTTTATCTCCAGAGAACTGGAGAAAGAAATTATGGGCCATAGCTTCCTCAGAGTGTCAATCAGTGTCAGATTGCCACTCCATGCTCAATTATTTACTCTAAATTTCTTCCGTGCCTGTCTCACCCAACCTTCCAACTGAGGCAGCACAGCTGTCTCCAGGCCCAGCAACACAGTCCAGCTTCCGTGACAGCACAGCACTAGCTGCCGTAAACCGGGTAAGTTTAAAGGTCCGATTGAAATTGACAGGCCAGGGAGGAGGTAAGTGACTAAGGTAATTGGGTAGGATTTGGGGGTGGTGGGGGGGTGGATCAGAGGTCGGGGGAGTGGGAGTGGTCGGGTATCGGTTTGGGGGATTGGACATCGGTGGGGGGGTGTGGAGGTGACGGCATTGAAGGGGGGTGGGGTGTCCAACGTCGGTGGGAGGGGGCTGTTGGTAATCAGGGAGAATGGGGCGGGTGGATGGGGATGGGTTGGACACCAGTGGGGGTAATGCGGGTTGCCGGCATCGGAGGTGGATGTGGGGGTTGGACACCAGGGTGAGGGATGGGGGTTGGGGGGTGTTGGGGGGGGGGGGGGTGTCGGGGAAGGGGGTGGTGGTGGGAGGTTCAAACATCAGCGGGATGGGGTGGGTGAGGGTTGGACAACGGGGTAGGGTGGGGGCGGTTGGACATTGGGAGGATGTGCGGGTGCCGACATTAGTAGTGAAATGAGGGGGATCGAACATCAGGGGCAGGTGGCAGATGTTGGGAATGAGATCCGATTGGGTCAGGAGTGGGGTAGTGCCTGCAGGGGTGGGGAGGTGGGAGTCTGGTTAGGTCAGATGGAGGGTTCGGTTCAAGTCGGGACAGTGAGTTTGATACTGTGGTGGGGGAAGAGGAGGGCATGTGCTTGGTCAGGGGTGGTTGGGCCTGTTGGGCGTGGCGGGGGTAAAAATTTGGGTCGGGTTGGGAGGAATCCCATGGGGAGTCACAGGGCAGGGCATACAGCATCGGGGAGGCGATGGCGTAGTGGTATTGTCGCTGGACTAGTAATCCAGAGACTCTAGGCTCTGGGGACCTGGATTCAAATTCCACCATCTGCTGTGGAACCCAATTAAAAAAAGCTGGAATTAAAAGTCTAATGGTGACTATGAAACTACTGTTAATTGTTGTAAAAACCCAGTTGGTTCACTAATGTCCTTCAGGGAAGGAAATCTACCATCCTTACCTGGTCTGACATATATGTGACTCCAGACCCACAGCAATGTGGCTTACATTTTAAATGCCCTAGCAAGCCATCTTCTTGAACCACTGCAGTCCATGTGGTGGAGGTATACCCACAGGGCTGTTAGGAAGTGAATTCTAGGATTTTGCTCTAACGACTTTGAAGGAACGATGATATAGCTCCAAGTCAGGATGATGTGTGGCTTGGAGGGGAAATTGCAAGTGTGTTCACATGCATCTGCTGGCCTTGACCTCTTCTAGATGGTAGAGGTCATGAGCTTGAAAAGTGCTGTCGCTTGAGATCTTTTGAATTGCTGCAATGCATCTTGTAGATGGTACACACTGCAGACACGGTGTGCCAGCAGAGGAGGAAGTGAATGGTTAAGGTGGAGGATGGGCTGTTGATCATGTGCACTGCTTTGTCCTGGATGGTGTCAGGTTTCAGCAGATGGGGGCAACAGTGTTGTTGGATCCACTTAAGTTTGTGGTCCATGGGAACTCCCAAGATAATAATGGTAGAAGATTCTGCGATGGTAATGCTGCTGAACATCAAAGGGAGATGGTTAGATTCTCTCTTGTTGGAGATGGCCATTTCTTCACACTTGCGTTACGATCCTGTTAGGGACTGTTACGTTTAAAGAAGAAATTCAAATACCCAGCAATTAACTGACAAACATACATACGAGCATCCAACTTAGGAGCAGGCATAGGCCACTCAGCCCCTTGAGCCTGCTCCACCATTCAATAAGATCATGGCTGATCTGCTTGTAACCTCATTCTGTGAGGGAATCACGCCACAGGATTTTACATTGTTAAACAAAGCTAACTTTACTGTACAGTTAAAGAGAAATTAAACAAAGCAAGCGTGACTAACTGTAGCTTGTAGTGACTTATGCTGTAAACTCAGTTCTACTTTTTACTTCTTATGAAATCTTGAAAGTTCATTCACTTTCTCTGGGACCAAACCAAAAGCATATCAGAGCTCTCCGGAATTCACTCTGATTTCTCTCCAGTGTTCCAGTTGTTCTCCAAGGTACAAGATTTAATGAAGGTCCTTCCATTAGATTTTGGCTAAGCGGCCCTCCAACTTTCCTTTAAGAACAGGCCTCCCTGTAACTCCTGTGAAGTGGCTTAAAACATCAGAAAACACCCTTGGTTTCCAATAGCCGTCTGTTATGGTTTCAGAATGCAGCCAAGCTGAGTAGTTCCATAACTTCAACTACAACAAGGTTAACTGTGTTTCACTGAGAGGATTACTGTATGATTTTTTTCCTTTAGCTTCTAGCCAAACAAATCTTCTAGTCATTTCTCCCCTTAACAACTTTGCTTATACTGAATACCAACTCCCAATTACAGTCTAACATTTACTCTACTTCAGGTGTAGGCCTGGCTTTAACTCAGCGTTCAATGAGCTATAAGCTATATTACGCCCAACTATGACACAGCCTCTTAGCTGCTTTCCAAACATCAACAAGCCTTGCTGGCTGTCTCTTCTTAACTGCTTCTCTCAACCAGTCATGCCTGCTAGCTATGCACTAACTGAATTAACAGAGATAAACTCAAAACAAAGAATCTCACTAAGCTCCATATATCTCCATGGCAATGTGACACACACTGCCTGTTCGCAGGTAGAAATTCCAAAGCTTTCCTTAATAATTTTTTTCTTCCTAATTCCAAACCTTTCTGTAAATCACATACGTTATATCCTTCACTAGGAGCTTGAGGGTGATTACCAGGAGCTTGGGGAGTCTATAGTCCCCCACTTCATTCTCCATGGTAATGCCTTGGTCAATCAAAGTCAGCTTGCCAGCCAATCAGCACCCTTTTCTCCTGTAGTATAAATTATTGTGATTGTTTAAAATTTGGCATTCTTGCGCTTGGCCTGATGAGCGCAAGATGAAAAGCTTTGGCAGCATGTCTCTTTACAGCATTATATATATCCTTTACTAGAATAACTTATGACACTATGGGCAGAATTTTGCCGTTGGCAAGCAGGGGGCGGGGCCCGCTCGCCGATGCGTAAAATGACGCGGGATGACATTGGGCGGAACCCCCGACATCATCCCACCCCATTTAAATTTTCAGGAAGGCGGGGGCACAGCAAAATCAGCTGCGGGCCCACCGAGCTGTCAATGGCCAATTGAGGCCATTGACAGATCAATTAAGCAATTGAAGGATCTGCTCGTCCAACCTTAAGGTTGGTGGGCAGGCCAGGAGCCCCGGCGGCAAACAGATAAAACATGAAACCTCATCCAGGTTGGCTCTCCACCCGCCGGAGATTGGGTCAGACCCGCCCGCCCGACAGGCAGATAATTCTGCCCTATGTCTCCAGTTCTTCAGCTAAGTAAGCCTACCTTATCACACTCACCTTTTTACTCTGACCTTATCCCATAAACACAAGTTACATTTTGAATTACAATTATCTTAAGTGTGTGTGGTTTTCCAGTCTCTATGTGTTTGCTAGGGTGTTATTTTCCCTACTGAACTGACATTTAAAATTCAATTTCTAAAACTAAAAAAACCTCTAAAACATGTGAACTATAACCAAGGCATAAATTACTCTTGTGTGGCATGAACGTTACTTGCCACTTATCTGCCCAAGCCTGAATGTTTTCCAGGTCTTGATGCATGCAGGCATGGACTGATTCAGTGTCTGATGGGTCATGAATGCTACTGAACACCATGCAGTCATCAATTAACATGCCCACTTCTGACTTTATGGTGAAGGGAAGGTCATTGATGAAATAGCTGAAGATGGTTGAGCCTAGGACATGTTATGCTCAAAATAATGACAGTTTTGATCTGGTAAATAAGGAGAAACTGTTTCCAGTGACAGAAGGTCAGTAACCAAAGGGCACAGATTTAAGGTGATTGGCAAAAGAACCAAAGGTGACATGAGGAAATTTTATTTTTACGAACGAGTTGTTGTGATTTGGAATGTACTGCCTTACTGGATGGTAGAAGCAGATTCAGACATCACATTCATGAGAGAATTAGATAAGTTCTTGCAGAGAAAAACATTACAAACACATGGGGAAGCAGAAGAGGAGTGGGATGAATTGGAGTGTTCTATCAAAGAGTCGGCACAATGGGCGAAATAACTTTCAAACAAGACTCCAAACAGATACTGCTGTTTCATAACTATTTCTTTTTTATTCAATATTTTAACCGTAGAGTCATAGAGTTATACAGCACAGAAACAGGCCCTTCAGCCCATCGTATCTGTGCCGGCCATCAAGCACCTATCTACTCTAATCGCATTTTCCAGCACTTGGCCCGTAGCCCCTTATGCTATGACGTTTCAAATGCTCATCTAAATAGTTCTTAAATGTTGTGAGGGTTCCTGCTTCTGCCACCCGCTCAGGCAGTTTTTCCAGATTCCAACCATCCCCTGGGCAAAGATTTTTTCCTTAAATCCCCTTACCTTAAATCTATGCCCCCTGGTTATTGACACCTCCGCTAAGGGGAAAAGTTTCTTCCTATCTATGATCCTCATAATTTTGTATACCTCTATCAGGTCCTCCCTCAGCCTTCTCTGCTCTAAGGAAAGCAACTCCAGCTTATCCACTCTCTCTTCATAGCTGAAGCGTTCCAGCCCAGGCAATATCCTGGTGAATCTCCTCTGTACTCTCTCCAATGCAATCACATCCTTCGTATAGCGGGGCGACCAGAACTGCACACAATACTCCAGCTGTGGCCTAACTAGCGTTTTATGCAGCTCCAACATAACCTCCCTGCTCTTATATTCTATGCCTTGGCTAATAAAGGCAAATATCCCATTTGCCTTCTTAACTATCTTATCTACCTGTTTTGCTGCCTTCAGGTATCTATGGACATGTACACCAAGGTCCCTCTGATCCTTTGTACTTCCCAGGGTCCTACCACACATTGGTGTGTTAGTCCTCCCAAAATGCATCACCTCAGACTTCTCAGGATTAAATTCAATTTGCCACTGCTCTGCCCATCTTACCAGCCTATCTATATCATCCTGTAATCTAAGGCTTTCCTCCTCACTATTTACAATGCCACCAATTTTCATGTCATCTGTGAACTTATTGATCATTCCTCCTATATTCATGTCTAAATCATTAATGTACACTACAAACAGCAAGGGTCCCAGCACCGGTCCCTGCGGTACACCACTCATCACAGGCTTCCAATTGCAAAAACACCCTTCAACCATCACCCTCTGCCTCCTGCTACTAATCCAATTTTGGATCCAATTTGCCAAATTGCCCTGGATCCCATGGGCTCTTACCTTCTTGACCATTCTCCCAAGAGGGACCTTGTCAAAAGCCTTACTGAAGTCCATGTAGATGACATCAACTGCATGACCCTCATCTACACAACCAGTCACCTCCTCGAAAAATTCAATCAAATTTGTTAGACATGATCACCCTCTGACAAAGCCATGCTCACTATCCTCGATTACTCCCTGCTTCTCAAAGTGGAGATTAATCCTGTCCCTCAGAATTTTTTCCAATAGTTGCCCTACCACTGATGTTAGACTCACTGGCCTCTAATTACCTGGTTTTTCTCTACTACCCTTCTTGAATAATTCTCTGCTGTTCTTTAGTCCTCTGGCACCTCTCCTATGGCCAGAGAGGATTTGAAAATAAGTGTCAGAGCCCCTGCAATCTCGTCCCATGCCTCGCATAGCAACCTGGGCTGCATCTCATCTGGGCCTGGGGATTAATCCACTTTTAAGCACACTAAAACCACTAATACCTCCTCCCTTTCAATGCTAATTTGTTCAGGTATTTCACAGGTATATCACAGGTACATCACAGTCCCCCTCCCTGATTTCTACACCTACTTCGTCCTTCTCCATAGTGAATACAGGTGAAAAGTAATCATTCAAAACCTCCACACACAGATTGCCACTTTGGTCCCTAATGGGGACCAATGCCTGCTTTGGTTAGATGGAACGTGGTGAGGATTAAATGTCAAATCAGTGTGATTGACGTAGGAACCCTTCTTAAACATGACGATCAGGTCTGATTATGTCAATGGCCTGCACAACTGTATTAACTATGGGAAGTCATTGTGCTTTCTTGCTAGGTGAAGATAGTAGTCAGAAGTTCTAGAACCAAAAGTGGCCATTTACAATCATTTTGGGTCAAGGAAGGATAAAAATCCTTCTCCAGGATGCACAAGGAAAGATAGTGCCTCCCCTGCCCTAGGCTACATTGTCATGTTCCTGCCAGACCCTCTTAAAACTTTCTCCCCACAATAAGTCTTCTTTCCAATGGATCTCTTTAAGTCACCAGCCTCAAGCTGCCTGAACTTCTGCTTTTGTCAGTTGATCAGCTCCTGCTTCCCACCCATTTTGGCTAGGCCATTGACTGGTGATATGCATGTGAGGCCTGGAAGTTAAAATCACCAGACAGTCCCTGGAGCTCACTTTGAGCATGTCTGCCCAAATCCTGCTCCAAGTTAAAATCAGGGTCTATATCTCCGGTTACAAGCCCATCACAGTGTAAGGGTTTTTCTGGAAGCTATACGTAGTGGGATCAAAAATACGATGAAAATTTCCACTGAGTACATGATCAAAGAATGATCTCAATAGAAATATTGAACAGTGTCAGCCTTGACAACACATTTATGGTGTAGATGCACCTGGGGTCCAAAGGAGGTTTATCAGGATGTCACCAAGAATGAGCAACTTCAGTTATGATGAAGGATTTGGAAAGTTAGGACTGGTCTCCTTGGAACAGGGAAGGTTAGGAAGTGGCCAAATAA
This sequence comes from Carcharodon carcharias, assembly GCF_017639515.1. Lineage (NCBI taxonomy): Eukaryota > Metazoa > Chordata > Chondrichthyes > Lamniformes > Lamnidae > Carcharodon > Carcharodon carcharias. The sequence continues at coordinate 240,954,474 of NC_054467.1, read as the reverse complement.
AGTTTTTCAAGATGATGAGTACAGATGCTGTATTAACCTGCAAATGTTTCAGATTCAGGTGTGCCTCACAACAGACTGGGAACCTGAGAGCATTTAGTGTGCACTCAAAGGGTTATATGAAGATAAAAATGCAGTTCGAAGACATTATGAAGGAAGGAAAGACATTTCCTTAATTACCCGGAAGGGCTGAGGGTGCTGAGAAAGTGTCAAATGGCCACCCCTAAAAATGTAAAGTTCAAATTAAAAATAATGGAATGATGGTGATTACCTTTCCGATTATTTGACCCATGATAGATTATAGCTCCTGGTTAATAATGTATCAAATCTATAATCAGTGCACCAGAATTTATGTCCATTTCTTAATTAATCATATGCCTGGCAAGCATTTTTGCCTCTTCCATTCCAATTATTTAGGACAGTAAGGCCTTTTGCTAATTAACAGAGATTATCTTCTTCCTGTAATCAGGATTGATGGCATTTCTTATGCTCGGAGGCAGTTTCTTTTTAGTATGCACAAATCATTGCCCATGTAGAACAAGACAAATAAAGTATGATTTATAGTGCTAATATTTTTTAAATATGTTCCACTGAGCAATATTGGACCATCTTCCTGCTAAGGAATTCAGTCAGGGAAAAGATTTGGAAAATTACAAAAGAGTTTAGCACATCTGCTGAAGCATGGCTTTCCCATCGGCCTGCTTGCTTAAGTGCAATTAGATTGCTTTTATTAAACATTTGTAAGTGTTTTGCAGCAGGAAGCATAAATCTTTTTAAAATATACATTGAAGGTAATAATCATTCCTGCTTAGATATTTCTTCTGCTTTCTTGTGCAACAGAGCAGTGCTGTCTATACTGCAGCCCAGGGTGAGAGAGGTTTTATCTTTCCCTTTGGGGACTGAAGAAGTATTCTTGCTTCTCCTGACCCAACAAGAAAGTAAATGACCTTAAGTGGTCTCTTATGGTCCTGGAACTTCTAACTGATATCTTCACCTACCACCTGTAGAACCCTGGACCTTGTCGATCCAGCCCTTGAAGCTCATGCAAGTCGGTTTTATTTCTCATTTTGGTTTCTTACTTAGTGGATTTGGAAAGAGCTACTTTTAACACTGCTGCATCATTGGTTGGTAAATCCTAAATCATAGCATTGATATCAGCAACTTGAGATGAATGCACATTAATGGGAGCATGGATTTGAATTGGTCCCTCAAAATCTTCACAGTACCCCCAAACTGAAGCAGTAGAAATACATAAGATTAGGAAAGTTGGTTCAGAAATAACTAACTTTAAAGCTACGATAAGACAATATTATAGTCAATAAAGCACTGAATACAGTGTGGTGTTGCATCAGGGGCCTTTTCAAGTTTTCCTGCCAAATCATTGTTGTTAAAGGAAACTCATTTAGTTGAGTGGAGAATAGAAGAAAATGACCATGTTCTGCATCTCTAAAATAGGCATTATGTAGCATTTCACACTGCAGTACACTTGCTAATAAAGTCATCTTATTAAAAGACAGCCCAATCAAAAGCCTTTTCCAACTATGTTAACTGTCTGCCGTTCTGTCCATAGAATGCTTTCCATTTTTTATTGAAGCCTTGCCAAAGTTCCATTAGTTTCAACCCTTTGGAACTTGAGTCTGGCGGTTCTATTGCCATGTCCCTCAATGTGTTCAATTCTCTTCAGTTTCTCTGCTGCATTCTAACCTTTGTAAGGGCATATGGCCAAACACATCTTATTTATGGCTTCAAAGGCAAAGGACAGTCTAGGAATGGATTTTTTTTTAATTCATTCTTGGGATATGAGTATCATTTATTGCCCATCTTCAAATGACCTTGAAAAGGTGGTGGTGAGCCCCATCTTGTTGCATCATAGTGTTGGTACAACCATAGTATTGTTAAAGAGGGAGTTCCAGGATTTTGTCCGACTGACAATGATGGAATGAACAGTATAGTTCCAAGTCTAAACGCTGTGTGATTTGAAGGGAAGTTTAGGGAGGGTGGTGTTCCCATGCGTCTGTTGCTTTTGTTCCTCTAATGGTAGAGATCGATGGTTTGATGTTGCTGTTGAAGGAGCCTTGGCAAGTAGCTACAGTGCATCTGCTGCCACTGTTTGCTGGTAGTGAAGCATGTGAATGTTTAAAGTGGTGGAGGGAGTCAATGTTTAAGGTGGTGGATGGGATGCCAATCAAGCGGCTGCTTTGTTCTGGATGGTGTTGAGTTTCTCAGGTAATGAGCTGCATTCATCCAAACAAGTGACAACCTTGACTTGTGCCTTGTAGATGGTGGACAGGCTTTGGGAAGTCAAGAATTATTCGCTGCAGAATTCCCAGCCTTTGACTTGCACTTATAGCTACAGTATTTACATGGCTGGTCCAGTTCAGCTTCTGGTCAATGGTAACCTCAAGGAATTTTGGTGCTGGTGAATTCAATGATTCCAATGCCATTGAATGTCAGGGGGGATGCTTTGATCCTCTCTTGTTGGAGATAGTCATTGGTTGGGACTTGGAATACTACAGAATTTGGGACAGGAATACTCTATTTAATCCTTTGACCAGTTCTTCCACAATTTCCACCTTTACTCCCCCCAGTATCCTTGGATGTATCTCATCTGGCCCTGATGACTTATCAATTTTAAGTATAGCAATCTGTCTAATACCTTCCCGTTGTCATTTTTTATCTCTTCCCAATGTCTCAATGACCTGCTCTTCCACTATCACTTTGGCAGCAACTTCTTCCTTGGTAAAGACAGATGCAAAGTGTTTACTTAGTACTTAGTCATGCCCTTTTCCTCCATGAGTAAATTCTGTTTGGTCCCTAATCAGCCCCAGCTTTCTTTTCACTATCCTTTTAATATTTATATGCCTAAAGAAAACTTTTGATTTCCTTTTATGTTGCTACCTGTTGCTTCTCATACTCCCTATTTGCTTCTCTTATTTCTTTTCTCACTTTCCCACTGGAGTTTGTGTATTCAGCCTGGTTCTCATCTATTGTCAGTTATCTAGCTTCGCCTTAAATGCGCCTCCTCCAATTGCCTCAACCACTCCATTTGGTAGTACACCCCACATTTTAACCACTGCCTAAATAAAGACATTTTTCCTGAGGTCTGTATTGGATTTGCTCTAGTATTTTTAAACATCATAGAACCAATTCCCTCTGTATCAATCTTGTTTTGGCACTTACAGCATTGTATGGTCCTGCAGTGTTTCACAACAGCCTATCCCAGAAAAATCTATTCCTGAGAATTAGAGAACTCTGAAACAAGTCAAGGTGCAACACACTAGAAATTGGTAGGCGCCACCTTTAATTAGGCTGAATGATGCTTGGTTTTCCTGAACACAGCAAGACTGGTTCCAACAAACCAATTTCAGCGAGTGGCTTACGATAGGCATTAGACACCTTGAGCTGAATTTTACAGGGCGCCCTGTCCCACTGCTCCCAGATAGAAAAGCTGAGGTTGGGGGTGGTGGGGGGAGCTCGCCCACGATCCCAATGGCTGCCCTGTGGTAATTTAACATCAGCAGCATTAATTGCTTTAAAGTGAGACCCTAGCCCCTTTCCTGGGAGGAAGCCCTGCCTTAGGAAGCTGCCAGCTACTTCCAATGGCCCAGCAACTCTGGAGTCCCAGCAGTGCCAGTCGGGAGTCCTACCACGCTGAGGAGCCCAGACTGACAGGTAAGTCCCTGCTCAGGGCTCCCCATACGGGGAGTGAGCGGAGAGGGGTGGAGGTCCATATTCAACAGGTGGAGGGGGAGAATAGCCTGTGGGAGGGAGGCTCCAATGTGCACAGGTGGTCCCCAAAGGAGGATCCCCACCCTTGCCTGACACCAGCCCGCGCAGCTAAAGCTGTCAGGCTTCCTGTATGGTGTGGGCCTCCCCCTGCCACGGGTAAAATTAAAATACAGGTGACAGTGGGATGAGGCCCTTAACAGGATGGATGGGTATGTGACAGGCAAAGCGCTCACTAGACTTTACGTACTCCCCCACCTTGAAACCCACCAGTGAGGGAATGTAAAATCCAACCCCTTATTTGCATTAGCAAAAGGTTATTATTTGTTTTCTTTCATAGGCGTAGAGTACCTCTTTTGTTCCCTTCACTAACATGGAGGGCACTGCACCTTCCGGTGCAGAATGGATATTTTGGTGCCCATTTCATGCCTGTACAACAGGAACAGAGTCATCCATCCCTTTCCTCTCATTTCTACCTTTCACTGCACAGAGATTGGACCTTTTTTAATAGCAAATGAAAATTAATGATTAATATTTATGTTAATCCAAATTCTTAAACAATGGTCGAAACTGTGGGTCACGAGCCCCAGTAGGGGCACGAGACATGATTCTGGGGTCACAAGCTCAGGGCCAGCAATGGCTTCCCTGGAGTTACGACTAAATTTTAACAGCTGCCAAGCTCCTCTAAGTTGGGCATGGCCTAACTGACCGATGTTTGAGGCCTGATTAATGCTCCAAAAGAAGCCAGTGAAAGGGTAGGCTTTTAAAAATTCCTGAAAATTAAACACTTTGCCTCCCCATGCCATCACCACCCCCCCACCCCCCCCCCCCCACCCCCCACCTCTTACACTCTCACATGAGGAGTCATGACAATTTTCAAGCCTCAAAATGGGTTCATGGTGGGAAAAAGTTTGGGAAACACTGGCCTAAAATTTCAGTTGCATGAGGGAAAAAAAAGTATTTCTTATGTCGTTGCACAATGCAAGTTAGAAGCAGGTTGCATCTTTTTTGGAGCCCTGCTTCCACTTTACTTCAAGCTGCCTCCCTTAAATTAATCTATCGTCATGTCCAGCATCATTTGTCAGCATATAAGTATTTGAAAAAAAAACTAGAGAAGTTCCAAACACTGTCCTATATTTCCGACACAGAAAGAATGAAAAAAAAGATGGTTCATCTCAGGTTAAAATAACAAAGAAAATTCACAGGCTTGGTTAAAAGCAGGAGAGAGAAAGAAACTGCAGGTGATGAAAAATTACTCCAAAAATCTATGAAAATGTAAAAAAACTTAACAACCTTTTAACAAAGTTTGATAGTTGGTGACGGACAAGCGTATTTCAGTTGCTGTGAAACATTATGGCCAGGATTTTTTGCCCCCTCCCACCCGGCGGGAAATTATAGTTCCGCCGAACTGAATGGATCCACCAAGGGGAGACAAGTCATGGCAGGGGCTGTAAAATCCTGGTCTATGGACAGGTCTAATTCAATATCAATTACACCATAATAGCTAACCTAGAAAATGAAATGTAATTTCAGCAATATAGGGATATCTGAAAGTAAGAAGACAGCAATATGAAACCTCAAAGTTGGGTCATGAGACTCATGGGGGTGGGGTGGTGTGAGGGATATCTTGTTAAGCTCCCAGGAACAGGAAAAGTGGTGGGCGGGAGCACCTAATAGTGCAAGAGGCAAAATGTCAGCTTCCTAATGGTGGAATAAAAGTTGAGAAATAAGTTGGTGGCAGATGAAAGGTGGGTTGTGGTTCCTGATGGCAAGCAGGAGGAATCTATTTTTATTGCATTAACATGTCACACATTCTCATTAAAACACATGTTTCAGATAAAGTCCTATTAATCCTGAAAAAAGCCACAAGATGACCACAGAATTTTAAGCACTCAATTAGAAGACAGAGGACCTCGTATCTGAGTTTACTTTGTCCTAACAACACGTAGAGTGAAGTTTTCTGGACCTCGATATTTCCGAACAAGATAAGCAAGTTATCAAAATTAAAATTGCACAATGCAATGAAGGCCTCCACAGACTGAATATGTCAGGTCTGTCCAATGATCATATTAAAACAACAGACTTGTGAGCAAAGTTATAGCTCATTGAAGAAAAAGGGGCAGGATCCTGGATACAGGATCTGCTGAGTGACAGAAACAGAGTCATAATTAATGGATGTTTCTCGTGCTGGTGGAAAGTTTTTAATGGAGTTCCCCAGAGGTCAGTGAAGGGACCCTTGCTTTTCCTGATATATACTAACAATGTAGATCTTGATGTCGAGGGCACAATTTCAAAGTTTACGGATGATGCAAAACTTGGAAACATTGTGAACCGTGAGGAGAACTTCAAAGGGACAAAGACAAGTTGTAGACCGGGCCGACAGTTGGCAAATGAAGTGCAATGCAGAGAAGTGTTAGATGATTCATTTTGGTAGGAAGAACATGGAGTGACAAAATAAAATACAGAGTGCAACTCTAAAAGGGGTGGAGGAGCAGGGGGACCTGTGAATAAATCGTTGAAGATGGCAGGACAGGTTGAGATAGTATACAGTATCCTGGGCATTATTAATAGAGTACAAGATCAAGGAAGTTATGCTGAATTTGAATAAGCCACTTCTTTGGCCTCAGCTAGAGTATTGCATCCAGATTTGGGTGCTGCACTTATGGAAGGATATAAAAGCATTAGAGAGAGTGCAGAAAATATTCACGAGAATGGTTCCGGGGATGAGGAACTTCAGTTATGAAGACACATTGGAGAATTAACCCTGTCTATTGAAAGTCTATTTGCCTTAGTTTTGAAATTTTCACTTGACCGCCTAGGCTCTACAGCTTTTTGGGAGAGATAGTTCTAGATTTTCATAACCCTTTGCTTGAAGAAGCACTTCCTGACATCACCCCTGGTTGGCCTAGCTCTAATTTTAGAGATAAGATTAAAAGTAAATGATTTCCAACAGAGGGCAAGTAAAACTTCCTACATTAAAACTGTGGCACAGTTCAACAGTGTGTGATTTAAACAATATTGATTGTAAAGTGCTTTGCAGAGAAGTGCATGAGGTCATGAAAGGCACAATATAAATCCAAGCTCGTTCTTTCAAGCTTTACATAGAGTTGTGAGGCTGTGGAATTTATTTCCATGGTTAGTGGTTGAGGCAGAAACCACGTCAATGGTCAGGCTTAGATTAGATAAAGGAAGTACAACTGAAGGAACATGGGAACAGGGTGGATAATATGATTAGGTCTGTTTGCTCACATGGTGCTTAAATGCCGACAGGGACAGGTTGAGGCACATGGCCTGTTTCAAAGCTGTGACTTCTATACTTTACAACAACTTTGTTGTAGAATGTTCACAGAGGAGTCACCCCCTTGTTCTGATTCTGTAGTAAATGCTTTTTGTTGGTGCACTGACACTGTAGTTCAGTGTGATGTGATGATACTGTTTCTGAAGACTCCCATTTCTCTGTCTACCTCACTATTTCCCATGCTTAATCTTCTTAGCTTCGACTTTAATCACAAGGATTTCTCTACAGAAGAAACTCAACGTTTTTAGCTGGTTTTTGGCAACCATGTTAAATTCCTTTCTATTCAGATTCATAACTGCCTCTTGGCAAAGTTGACATCAGAGATTTGAATGGAATCAATGGTTCCATCATGTCCCATCCTTAATTACAGGCTTTAGGCTGTGTTAAAAGATTTGTACAGCTTCAACATCATTAATACAATGTCAGTCTGAAGTTTTCTATGCAGTTTCAAGGCTAGCTTGATTGAGGACCAGTTCTCCATGGGGCCTCTGCTTCTTAAACGATCCTAGAAATCTCACAGCTCTCTCATAAAATTACAGATGGTTCCGAGGATCAGTCCCAAAACACTGCAAGTGCATTTATGCATGCCCCTAAATGGATTGTAAGGTGCGTTCCTCAGTGGTGCCCCCACACTCTTCTTCCCCTGACAATAGGGACTGACTGGATTTAAGACAAGGCTGCTCTAAACATCTTGATTATCTTGCAGCAAGGATCAGTCACTTTACAACAGGCAAGTGAGTGTTTGTTTCATATAAATGTCTACATAATAATCATGCACGTCAAAGTAAGTCATTGAATTCATGATGTTCATTACGAGAGGTGGTAAATGCAGGTCTTCCAAGGTTTTAAAATTCGATATTAACTTTTTTTTGAAAGAACATCACTACTTGAAGTGTATGCAACAACCTCTCAAGGCATTTAAAGTACAATTTGATATTATAAATGTGGGAGTTACCAGAGGGTTGAGCTTAGATCAGTGAAAGGTCTTTACTTGTCTTTGACTTTTCTTATGCACTTAAATATGATTAGGTAGAGCTGGGAGAAAATTTATGGGAAACCAATTTCCTGAAGGCTATTTCAACAGTCAATACTGCAACAGGAATGGTGTAAATTGGCTTATGGCGATAAAAGAACTCTATTAATACAGGCTTTAACTTCACATGTTAAATTTCAAGTGCACTGTTTTTAACATAAGAAAAACAAAAATAATAACTTGCATCAAGATAGTAATACCTTTAAATTTAATTATGTCGCTGCAAAGTATTCCAAGGTGCTTAACAAAGGTACAATTAAATTAGATGCCAAGTCAAAGAAGATATTACCATCAAAACTTGATCAAAAAGATGGGCATTAAGAAAGCTGTGAGAGGAGCAGACTGAGGTTGAGAGTTTTGAAGATGAAATTCCAGAGGGTAGCTGGTGGCTGAAGCCAAAGTCACTAAAAGAAGGGGATGAATGCGAGACCAGAGTAAGTAATGTGGGGTGAACATTGTCAGGCTGAAGAAAGGTTAAAGATATAGGGAGGGTTGAGGCCTGGAGGATTTTAAACACAGGATAAAATTAAACAATTGATCCATTGGGCAGTGTGAGCCAATGTCGGTTTGCGAGGGGTGGGATGATGGGTGGGACTTGGTGCATTTACTTCTGAAGGACATGCCTTACTATTAAAGGCAATCACAGCAAAGTCCCAGGGTCCCAGGAACTTCTAAAGCAAAAACAGAATTACCTGGAAAAACTCAGCAGGTCTGGCAGCATCGGCGGAGAAGAAAAGAGTTGACGTTTCGAGTCCTCATGACCCTTCGACAGAACTTGAGTGAGTCCAAGGATAATTTACTTCTAATGAGATGAATGATTAGGTTATCTGTAAATCTTTTGAATGCTGCCACAGGAGCTTTTAAGTTGAACTGAACTGTTAAATGGGAAATCAGTTAGAAACACAGCAAAAAAATGGCACCTCCTTTAGTACTGCACTAAAGTGATCATAGGAACTAATGTCAGCTTAGATTATGTGCTCAAATACTATAGTGAGGCTTGTGAGATACTGATTAAACTAAGTCGACATTCTGATGAGTCACAAGGATGAGTTCAGAACCTATTGGCTCTAAGGAGAGATTCAAATTCTCTTAATTAACTAAAATTGCAATGGGGCAAGATCCAGGCTCTTTAAATTTTGAAAGGCATTATTGATGCAGATGAAAACAGGTCTCTAAAATTAAGACTATGATTTCACATCTAGAAAATAAGGTAATAAGGAAAACAAGGATTTTAATAGGTGATGTGGCTCATTGAAGCATATCCAGTTTACCTCTTCAATATTTGTAACAAAATGTACATTAAACGCCCGTTCCTGAAGGATTGCCCCAAACAAGTGGTAGATACAAACCTAAAATTAAATATCAAGCTATACCAGAGGTTGAGAGAATTGTTTCCCACTCTCCTCCCATCTCCATGAAGTAGCAGATAAATGGAATTGACTTCAAATGAAAAGTTAATTACAAACGTATTCCTTCAAAACAGAACCTTGATCTGGTTAAGTGTGGATTTGAAAGCTATAAGGCTAAGAAAGTTAAAAGGATGATTATAAGGGCAGAGATGATTGTATGAAATATAATAGCTCCTGTCCTGCTTGAACCATGGAACCATCATTATGATGTGCAGCTGATCCACATTGACAAATAAGACGTAATGTTACATTGATATCCTTGACTCTCAGATTACTTTAAGGTTCAGGTGAAAATTCACAGAATTTTATCATCTTGCCTTTTTTTACCTGTAGTTTGTCAGTTCCCTCGGAATAATTAAATAATTTGGGGTTGATTCCTTCAGTAAGGAATGGAGAAGCATCCTAACTTTCTGCAATACAAACTTCTCTCCAAATGATTACAATCCAGTGATTGCAGGAAGAGCTCGCAGCATGGTGAATTTATAAAGGGATCTTGGCACACATCCCCGCAATGGAAACAGCAGAAATGTTCGCCTCCTATTTACTGAACCTGAAAGAATTTGTGATTCCTTGTCAACCAAAAGTTAAAGAAGCATTGCCATGAGGGAGGAAGTAAAGAGACAAAGCTTGAGACTTTGAAGAAATGTTATTAGTCCTCCAGTGTTAAGTGAATGGAATTAGGATTCCCTTGCCGGTTCCTTAGCATTTTTTGTGGGAGCACTGACCAACACTTAAAAGCGGATTAACTGGTCGGTATTATGTTGGCCTTTGTGGGACCTGGCTGTGTGCACATTGGCTGCTGCATTTCCTACAACAGTGGCTCCACTTCAAAGATAATATTTTTTTGGCTGTGAGATGCTTTGCAACATCCTTAGGTAATGAAAAGCACTATATAAATGCAAGCCTTTCTTTCTCATTAATCAGGGGCATGTACTGGCATAGGGAAGTTCTTGAACCTCACAGTGTGAGATTTTATAATCATACATAGTTCTCTCATGTTGTCAGCTTCAACACTCAATTCATGTCAAATTCTTGAACAATGACAGCAGCCTTCATTATTTAATGCAAATGTTCCAAAATAAATCAATAGAAACAAATAAAAAGATATTTTTTGCATGACATCTTAACGGCTATCCATCAGAAGATCAGAAGTGGAGATGTCCGCTGATGATTGCACAAAATTTAGTATCTTGCGCAACTCCACAGATACTGAAGTAGTCCATGCCAATTTGCAGCAAGGCCTAGATGACATTAAGGCTGATAAGTGGCACGTAACATTTGCGCCACAAAAGTGCCAAGCAATGACCATCTCCAAGAAGATAGAATCCAACCATCGCCCCTTGATGTTCAATGGCATTACCATCACTGAACCCCCCATTATCAACATCCTGGGGGTTACCATTGACCAGAAACTGAACTGGACTAGCCACATAAATACTGTGGCTACTATCAGAGGCTGGGAATTCAAAATCCTGGAAATCCCTTACTTAACAGCAACATGTGTGCACCTACATGAGATGGACTGCAGCAGTTCAAGAAGGTAGCTCACCACCACCTCCTTGAGGGCAATTAGTGATGGGCAACCAATGCTGACCTTGTCAGCACAGCCACACCCAATAAATAATTTTCTAAAGTTTTTAAAAAGTTAAAATAAGATGGTATATTGCCTCCCTGGTGCCAGGGTCAAGGATATCACTGCGCAGCTGTAAGACATTCTGAAGGGAGAGGACAAACAGCCAGATGTTGTGGTCCATATTGATACCAACGACATAAGTAAAAAGAGGGATGAGGTCCTGAAAGCAGGATATAGGGAGCTAGGAAATAAATTAAAAAGCAGGACCTCAAAGAAAGTAATCTCAGGATTACTCCCAGTGCTATGTGCTAACGAGATCAGGAATAGGAGAATAGACCAGATGAATGCGTGGCTGGAGAGATGGTGTAGGATGGAGGGATTTAGAGAAAATTGGGGCCGATTCCGGGTAAGATGGGACCTGTACAAGCCGGACAGGTTGCACCCCAGCAGGACCAGAACCAATTTCCTCGCAGGGGTATTTGGTAGGACTGTGGGGGAGGGTTTAAACTAGAGTGGCAGGGGGATGGGAACCTGAGCAGGGAGACACAAGAAAGGGGAACAACGATAGGAGTGAAAGAAGAAAGCAAAATTGGAAGGCAGAGGAAACAAGACTTGCAGCAAATAGGGTCATAGCATAAAAAGACGTGTAAAAATGTTCAATCGACAAGTCTAAAGGCACTGTATCTGAATGCATGGAACATTCGCAATCAGGTAGACAAAATAACAGTGTAAATAGATGTAAACAGGTACGATATGATTGTGATTGTGGAGACATGGCTGACCAAGGCTAGGAACTGAATATCCAAGGGTATACGATATTTAGGAAGGACAGGCAAAAAGGAAAAGAAGGCAACATGGCATTGTTAGTTAAGGATGAAATCAGTGCAATAGTAAGAAAGGGTATTGGCTCAGAAAATTCAGACGTAGAATCAGTTTGTGTAGAGCTAAGGGGCGGAAAACATTAATGGGAGTTATCTATAGGCATCCAAACAGTAGTGCTAAGGTAGGGATCCGCATTAAACAGAAAATTAGAGAAGCATGTAACAAGGGTGCCACAGTAATCATGGGTGATTTTAATCTGCATAAAAATTGGGCAAGCCAAATTAGCAATATTACTGTGGCAGATGAAATCCTGGAGTTTGTACAAAATGTTTTTTTTAGACCAGCACATCAAGGAACCAACTAGGGAACAGGCTGTCCTAGATTTGGTATTGTGCATTGAGGAGGGGTTAATTAATAATCTTGCTGTGCGGGGTCCTTTAAGGAAATGATATAATTATTCATTAGGATGGAAAGTGAAGTCATCCATTCCGAAGCTTGCATCCTAAATCAAAATAAAGCAAACTACGAAGATATGAGGTGTGAGTTGGCTACAATAGATTGGGGAACTTCATTAAAAGGTGGATATGCAATAACTAATATTTAAAAAACAAATGCATGCATTGCAACAGTTATAATTTCCTTTCTGGCGCAAAAACACAACAGTGAAAGTGACCCAACCATGGCTAACAAAAGAAATTAACGTTAATATTAGATCCAAAGAGGAGTCATATAAATTTATTAGAAAAAGTAGCAAGCCTGAGGATTGGGAACAGTTTAGAATTCAGCAAGGGAGGGCCAAGAGATTTATTAAGAGGGGAAAAATCGAGTATGAGAGTAAACTTGCAAGGAACATATAAACACATCATAAAACCTTCCATAAGTATTCAAAAAGAATAAGATTAGTGAAGACAAATGTAGACTCCTTACAGTCCAAAATGGGAGAATTTATAATGGAGAATAAGGAAATGGCAGAACAATTAAACAACTATTTTAGTTCTGTCTTCACGGAAGAAGACACAGATAACCTCCCAGAAATGCTAGGGAACCAAGGGTCTAGTGAGAAGGAGGAATTGAAGGAAAGTAGTGTTATTAAAAAAAAGTGCTGGAGAAATTAATAGGACTGAAAGCTGACAAATGCCCAGGGTCTGAGAATCTACATCCCAGGGTATTAAAGGAATGCACTTGGGGTGTGTTGTCAGAGTCATAGAGGTCTACAGCACAGAAAAAGGCCCACTTCGGCCCATCAAGTCTGCGCCAGTCAAACAAGTACCCAACTATTCTAATTCCATTTTCCGGCAATGGACCAATAGCCTTGTATGCCATGGCATCACAAGTGCATATCCAAATACTTCTTAAATGTTATGAGGGTTTCTGCCTCTACCAACCTTTCAGGCAGTAAGTTCCAGATTCCCACCACCTTCTGGGTGAAAGAATTCTTCTTCACATCCCCACTAAACCTCCTGCCCCTTACTTTAAATAAGACCATAAGAGACCATAAGACTTAAGAGCAGAAATTAGGCCATTTGGCCCATCGAGTCTGCTTTGCCATTCAATCATGGCTGATAAGTTTCTCAACCCTATTCTCCCACCTTTTCCCCGTAACCTTTGGTCCCCTTACCAATCAAGAACCTATCTAAATCTATGCCCCCTGGTTATTGATCCCTCTACCAAGTGGAAAAGTTCCTTCCTGTCAACCCTATCAATGCCTCTCGTAAGTTTATACACCTCAATCATGTCCCCCCATTAATCTCCTCTGCTCCAGCGAAAAAAACCCCAGTCTGTCCAATCTCTCCCCATAACTAAAACTTTCCAGCCCAGGCGACATTCTGGTAAATCTCCGCTACACTCTCTGTAGTGCAATCACATCCTTCCTATTATGCAGAATCCAGAACTGCACGCAATAGTCTAGCTGTGGCCTAACCAGCGTTTTATACAGTTCCAGCATAACCTCCCTGCTCTTATATTCTATGCCTCGGCTAGTAAAGGTAAGTATCCCATATGCCTTCTTATCCACCTTATCTACCTGTCCTGCTACCTTAAGGGACCAGTGGACATGCACACCAAGGTCCCTCAGATCCTCAGTACTTCCCAGGGTCCTACCATTCATCGTGTATTCCCATGCCTTGTTTGTTCCCCCCCAGTGCATCACCTCACAGCTATTCAGATTAAATTCCATTTGCCACTGATCAGCCCATCTGACCAGCCCGTCTATATCCTCCTGTAATCCAAGGCTATCCTCCTCACTATTTACCACCCCACCAATTTTCGTGTCATCCACGAACTCACTGATCAACTCTCCTAAATTCAAGTCTAAGTCGTTTATATATATCACAAACAGCAAGGGACCCAACATCGATACCTGTGGAGCCCCACTGGACACAGGCATCCAGTTACAAAAACACCCTTCAACCATCACCCTCTGCTCCCTACCACTCAGACAATTCTGGATCTAATTTGCCAAATTGCCTTGGATCTCCTTTGTTATCAGCCTCCCATGCGGGGCCTTATCAAAAGCCTTGCTGAAGTTCAAGTAGACTACGTCAAATGCATTGCCCTCATCTACATGCCTGGTCGCCTCTTCGAAAAATTCAATCAAATTGGTCAGACATGACCTCCCCTTAACAAAACCATGCTAACTGTCCTTGATTAATCCCTGCCTCTCTAAGTGTAGATTAGTTCTGTCCCTCAGAGTTGCTTCCAATAGTTTCCCCGCCATTGAGGCTAGACAGGCTCGCCTGTAGTTCCCTGGTTTATCCCTTCCTCCGTTCTTGAATAACGGTACCACATTGGCTGTCCTCCAGTCCTCTGACACCTCTCCTGTGGCCAGAGAGGTACTGAAAATTATTGCCAGCGCCCCTGCTATCTCCTCCCTTGCCTCACTCAACAGCCTGGGATACATTTCATCCGGGCCTGGAGATTTATCTACTTTTAAGCCTGCCAGACCACTTAGAACCTTTTCCATTTACATGCTAATTTGTTTAATTATGTCACAGTTCTTCTGCCTGATTTCCATACCCATGTCGTCCCTCTCACTTGTGAATACCAACACAAAGTATTCATTTAGAACCACACCTATGTGTTCCTGCTCCACACACAAATTACCACTATGGGCCTTAATGGGCCCTACTCTTTCCCTAGTTATCCTCTTAATCTTAGGCCAGAAATCTCCCCCCGTTGGGGGGGTTGGGCGGGGGCAGGTGCGGGCACGGGCATGAAACCAATCGGCGCCTCTGATCGGGTCCGAGCCGCCATTTCATGTGGGTGGATCAATTAAGGCCCACTGAGCGCTCCCTGTCCGGGCAGGGGGGGGGATTCCTTGAGTGGTTCCCTGTGCTCTATCGTGCGTGTACGCGAAAGCGGTGTCTCAGGGAGATTTGTTTCAGTGTTAAACTTTTAAAAAAATGATTTTTAAACTTTTAAAACATGTCCCCTCATGTGACACTATCACACGAGCTGGGACATGTCAAAGAATAAATGTATAAATTTTTATTGGATTTTAAAACAGTTCATGAAACCTTATCCCGCCCGTGAATGAGGTTTCATGAAAAATGCGAAGGCCGCCTGGGCTCTTCACCTGACCGCCAAGCTTAAGGCTGGACGGACAGCTCATTAAACTGAGTTAATTAGGTTTTAAATGGCCTTAATAGGCCTTTGACAGGACCGGGAGCTGGAAATCTAAATGACATGCTGTGACGTTGAGACTCCCTGCCCCCTGCTCACCGATAGGAAAATGCTGCCCTTAATGTACTCGTAAAATAACTTTGGATTTTCCTTTATCTTACCTGCCAATGTTTATTCATGCCTCCTTTTTGCTCTCCTAATTTCCTTTTTAAGTTCCCCCCTATACATTCTATACTCCTTTAGGACTTCTGCTGTTTTGAGCCCTCGGTATCTGCCATAAGTCTCCCTTTTTCTCTTTATCCAATCCTGTATATCCCTCGACATCCAGGGTTCCCTGGATTTGTTGGTCCCACCCTTTATCTTTACTGGAATATGTTGGCCCTGTACTCTCCCTATTTCCTTCTTGAATGAGTTCCACTGTTCTGACGCAGACTTACCTAAAAGTAGCTGTTCCCAGTCCACTCTGGCCAAATCATATATGATCTTATTAAAATTGGCCTTCCCCCAATTTAGAACTCTGAATTCTGGCTCATCCTTGTCCTTTTCCATAACAACCTTGAATCTAGTGGAGTTATGAGCACTATCTGCAAAATGTTCCCCCACTGATACCTCTACCATTTGCTCAGCTTCATTTCCTAAAATTAAGTCCAGGACCGCCCCCTCTCTTGTCGGACCTTCTACGTACTGGCTTAAAAAGCTCTCCTGGATGCATTTTAAGAATTCTGCTCCCTCTAAACCTATCACACTATGACTAACCCAGTTAATGTTGGGGAAGTTGAAATCCCCCACTGTTACTACCCTATTATTTTAACACTTTTCTGAAATTTGCCTATTTACCTGCTCTTCTATTACTCTCTGGCTATTTGGGGGCCTATAGTACACTCCCAGCAATGTGATTGCTCCTCTTTTGTTTCTAAGTTCTACCCATATGGCTTCATTTGAGGAGCCTTCTAAGATGTCATCCCTCCTTACTGCTGTAATTGATTCCTTGATCAATATTGTGATATCCCCTCCTCTTTTACCTTCTTCCCTGTCTCACCTGAAGACCCTATTGGTTGTCATCTTCCAAAATTCTACAGATCCTGGAACAGTCCCAGTAAATCGGAGGGTGGCAAATGTAACCCCACCATTTAAGAAAGGGAGGAGGGAGAAAATATGGAATTATAGACTGGTTAGCCTAACATCAGTAGTAGGGAAAATGCTAGAGTCTATTATAAAGGATGTGATAACAGGATTAGATGAAGTCAGCATGGGTTTATGAAAGGGAAATCGTGTTTGACAAACCTACTGGAGCTTTTTGATGACATAACTAGCAGAATAGATAAGGGAGAACCAGTGGAT
Source organism: Carcharodon carcharias (assembly GCF_017639515.1). Classification (NCBI taxonomy): domain Eukaryota; kingdom Metazoa; phylum Chordata; class Chondrichthyes; order Lamniformes; family Lamnidae; genus Carcharodon; species Carcharodon carcharias. The sequence goes on along the minus strand of NC_054467.1, from coordinate 240,937,654 downwards.
GTGGTGTATTTGAACATACAGCCTAAAGTGTCACCACCTGGGCCAAGCTGACACTAGTAAAGTGTTGAGCATTTGCTGAGTTTGCCCAGTTTTATGTTTGAACATCAGTTTAAAAGAGATTAAAATTATGCACCAGACCGTAAGTTAGCAAGTGTTTACGTTGTTTTTTTTAGAAAGGTCTTCAAAGGGGTTTGATAGGGCATAGAGATGTTTTCATTATTTGAGTGTTGTAAACTAGAGGCCACAAATAATTACTAATTACTAATAAATCCAGTAAGGAATTGAGGACAACCAATGGATAGATTATGGAATTTGCTACAATGGGGAGTGGTTGAGGCAGAGATATAGTCTGATTCAAGGAGAATCTAGATAAGTACACAAAGGAAAAGGAAATGGATATACTGATAGGATTAGATGAAGGAGAGTGGGAGAAGGCTTATGTGCAGCATAAACACAGACACGCAACAACTGTTTCTGTGTTGTAAATTTTATGTAATATTAGGGGAACAAAGCTAAATTCCAGGAATAGCTTTACATACAAAGACAGTGTCGACTTTCAAGAAAGCCAACAGTCTCATCATAAAGGTCCAGACGGCACAATGTCACATCTGTGAAGCACCAGGGCCTGAAGTTTAGTTATACCTGGGTGTTTTAACACAGATATGCTCAGTACTTTTATAAAGGCTTTGAAAACAGGACTCTACTATCACAAGTAAAACAGCTGGAAGAATTTCACCAAAAGCATAATCGGTTTCCTTTGAAAGTTAAATGACAAGACAGAGTGATAAAAAATGAATTGCTACAGCATGCCGATCTAACCACCTAAAGATACCTCTTAAAGCCAATGGACATCACAGGAAAGGGAGGAACCATTTCAAAGATAGTATACAACATTTATCGATAAACATGGAAAGGTTGGGTAAAAGACTGCTCTGAGGATTTGAGTACAGGAATAAAGAACTCTTGCTGCAATTGGATAGAGCCTTGATGAGACCGCATTGGGAGTATTGTGTACAGTTTTGGTCCCCTTAACTAAGAAAGAATATGCTTGCCATAGAGGGAGCGCAGTAATTCCTAGGATGATGGGAGTGTCCCATGATGAGAGGTTGAGGAGACTGGGCCTGCATTTTCAAGAGTTTAGAAGAATGAGTGGTGATCTCATTCAATCGTACTGAATTCTTACAGGGATTGACAGGGTAGATGCAGGAAGGATGTTTCTCCTGGCTATGGAATCTAGAACCAGAGGCACAGTCTCAGAATAAAGGTTAGACCATTTAGGATTGAGTTGAGAAGGAATTTCTTCACTCAGAGGGTAGTGAATCTCTGGAATTTTCTACCCCAGAGGTCTATGGGGGCTCAGTCATATATTCAAGACAGAGATTGACAGGTTTTAGATTTTAAAGGCATCATGAGATATGGGGACAGTGCAAGAAAATGGCATTGAGGTTGATGATCAACCATGATCAAGTTGAATGGTGGAGCAGGCTCAAGGGGCCGAATGGCCTACTCCTGTTCCTATTTCCTACATTCCATCTGGAAAGCAGGCATGAAGTATGATGCTTCATGCTTTGAAGCAAACATTGCATTTGCTTAAGAGGAAATGTCAACATCTATCAACAGTTGGCACTGGATATGAGAATGGAGTAGTGATGCTACTGGAAAAGCAAATTCCACAATGACAAGTTTTTTTTATTCATTGACTTAATGTGGGTGTCATTGGCTAGGCCAGCATTTATTGCCCATTCCTAATTGTCTTTGAGAAGGTGGTGCTGAGCTACCTTGTTGAACCACTGCAATCCATGTGGTGTAGGTACACCCACACTGCTGTTCGGGAGGGAGTTCCAGGATTGTGACCCAGCGACACTGGCGATATAGTTCCAAGGCAGGATGGTGTGTGGCTTGGAGTGGATCTTGCAGGTGGTGATGTTCCCATGCATCTGCTACCCTTGTCCTTCTTGGTGGTACAGGTTTGGAAGGTACTGTCGAAAGAGTCTTGGTAAGTTGCTGCTATGTGCCCTGTAGATGGTACACACTGCTGGCACCGGGTGTCAGTGTGAATGTTGAAGGTGGTGGGTAAGGTGCCAATCACACAGGCTGCTTGACCTGGATATAGTTGAGCTTCTTGAATGTTGTGGGAGCTGAACCCATTCAGGAAAGTGGAGAATGGTCCATCACACTCCTGACATGTGCGTTGTAGATGGTGGACAGACTTTGGGGAGTCAGGAGGTGAGTTACTCCCTGCAGAATTCCTAGATTCTGACCTGCCTTTGTTGCCACAGTATTTATATGGCTGGTCCAGATCAGTTTCTGGTCAATGGTAGCCCCCAGGATGTTGATGGTGGGGGAATCAGCAATGGTAATGTCATTTGTTAGGACCGGGATGGGAGGAGTGTGCAAATTATCAAGCCCCACTACTTCCCAGACCTTACCATCAATTTAAATGTTTAATTTTCTCACCAAAATGTCCAATTGTGTACCTGTATCTCTAGTACCCAAAGAAAAGAGACTTCTTTAAAATAACTCAGAATGATTAACTTATGTTAAGAAACAACACTTATTTTAACAAGTTGCAAGTACTGGTTAACACACAATTGTAATCGGGAAATTTAACCATCTATCTCTTCCAAAAGAAGTCCCCCAGCACACACACAGGTACACACACACACAGATAAACAAAGGACAAATAGATTTTCTGCAGAGATGGGCTTTGATAGATGGGCGTTATATAATAAAGGATAAAGCTCACAGGGTCTTGACACTGTCGACCTGGAGTTCCCTCATGTGAAGACGGGCCACTGGTCCCAATGGATGTCTGGAAGTTCTCACCAACTGGTCTCAGCTTTGCAGGTTCAAATGTAGATTAGTTACAATCAGATGAGGCTTCTCTGGCTACAGGTTGATAACCACGCATAATTGCAGACAAGGAAGAGAGAGGGAGCTAGCTAGGGTAGTCTTCATTCATCAGCTTGATCCCCAACAAGACTTGTCACTTGTCAGCCCAAACCTGGATATTGTCCAGGTCTTGCTGCATTTGGACTACTTCAATATCTGAGGAGCCGCGAACATGCTAGACATTGTGCAGTCATCAGCGAACATTCCCACTTCTGACGTTAAGATGGAGGGTAGGTCATTGATGAAAGCAGCTGAAGATGGTTAGACCTAAGACACTACCCTGAGGAAATCCTGCAGAGATTTCCCAGGACTGAGATAAATGAACTTCAACAACCACATCTTCCTTTGTGCTAGGTATGACTCCAACTAGTAGAAAGTTTTCCACTTTATTCCCATTGACTTCAGTTTTGCTAGGGCTCCTTGATTCCCTCCTCAAATAATGTCAAGAGCAGTCACCCTCACTTCACCTCTGGCATTCATGTTTGGACCTAAGCTGTAATAATTTCAGGAGCTGAGTGACCCTGGTGGAACCCAAACTGAGTATCGGTGAGCAGGGTATTGCTGAGTCAGTGCCGCTTGATAGCACAGTCGATGACACCTTCTGATGAGCGGGAACAGATTAATGGGGCAGTGATTAGTCGGGTTGGATTTGTCCTGCTTTTTGTGGACAGGGCATAACTGGGCAGTTTTCCACATTGCCAGGTAGAGGCCAGTGTTATAGCTGTACTGGAACAGTTTGGCTAGGGGCACGGCAGGTTCTGGGGCAATAGTTGTTCAACTGAATTCAAGGAATCTGTTGGGCAGCAACCAGTCAAAGTGGTCATGAAATCTACTGGATTTCTATATTCACGGAACCACAGAATTGTTACAGCACCGAAGGAGGCCATTCAGCCCGTTGTTCCTGCACCAGGTCTCTTAGGGGCCCTATCTACCTAGTGCCCTGCGTCTTTCTACTGTTGCCTTTCACATTCTTCCTTTCAGATAATATGACATGGACAGCAGCAGTTCAAGAAGGCAGTTCATCACCACTTTCTCAATGGCAATTAGGGATGGGAATAAATGTTGGTCCAGCCAATGATGCTCACATCCCATGAATGAACAAAATAAATAATAATCTAATTCCCTATGAATGTCTCAACTGAATCTGCCTCCACCACATTCTCAGGCATTGCATTCCAGATCCTAACCACCTACCGCCTGCGATCAGGTCCACGCTGCCATTTTACGCGGGCAGGCCAATTAAGGCCCGCCCAGTGTAATGCGCGGCTCCCGTGGAAAGTAGGAGTGGGCGGGCGGCAGTGGGAGTGCAATGACCGCCAGGTCCAATGGCGACCCGGCAGCCTGTTTAAATGAAGCACAGGGAGCCTTGGAAAGACTGTAAACAATGGCCAATAGAAAGGCTCATCAGAGCGCTGCTGGAGAGCAGGCCAGGCTGGAGGGTAGGGCAACGGAGCAGGCCAGGCCGGAGGGTAGGCAGCAGGGCAGTGTACCCCTCGGCTTTCCAATGAGTGCCTAGCTTCCTCCCTAGTGGAGGTGGCAGCACGGCCGGAGGTCCTGATCCCAATGGGCGGGAAGCAGAGGTCCCTCCACCAGACCAAACGTGCCTGGGAGGAGGTAGCAGAGATAGTCGGCTCCCATGACGTGGGGCGATGCACGTGGCTCCAGTGCCGCAAGTGATTCAATGACCTCTTGCACTCGGAAAGGGTGAGAATCATGTTGGCAGAGGTCACTTAATACAGCCAGCAGCCTTTCCACACCCCCCCACACCCCAAAAACAACAACTCTGACTGCAGTTACAGCATTGAATCCTTCACAGCAAGTGTCCCTCGCTGGGTGTGACAGCAGATATTGCCCATGCCTGGTTCACCCTGAGAGGGTTGTGCTGAGATGGGTTCTGCACCTGCAGCATGTGTGACACTGACACCCAGAGTACTGTTTTGGGGAAAAGCTCAAGGATCTGCACCTAGGCACAGTGCTGGAACTGCAGAGCATGTCAAAGTCAGGATGCTAATGTGCTGGAAGGGGAACTTCCAGGTGGTGGGGCACCAGTCCATCTGCTGCCCTTGGAATTCCATGTGCTTATGCCTCCTTGCTTTGCAAGGTTAAACCGTGCAGTGCCAAATGTGATGGAAGCAGCATGTGGGCAAGGTGGGGTCAGCCCTGGCTTCTTTGTGTGAGTGTGCGGCAGCTGTGGGGTAACGAAGAACTAGAGTCCTGCAATGTCCCACTCTGGTTGGGTTGGCAGGGATGCGATGGGAATCCAGGTATGGGTGAACTAATCAATGCTCTTCTCTCCTTTTCAGGAGAAGACTGCACACACTGTCACCGAGTGGATGCGGACTAGCGGAGGCCAGGCCCAGTTGGCCATCGTGACTAGATATGAGCAGGAGGCGATGGATCTGGAGTGGCACCATGCGCCCAAGCCCACCGGTGACAGTGAGGCTGGGGTCTCACGGTGAGGTGTGTTTGCCGAGCACTGAGGTCACCATATGTGTCCCAGCAGCCATGGCACTGCTGAATGCTCAGTGATTGAAGCTTGCAACATGGGTTGACCATTGGTTATGGAAGGATGAGCGCATAATGATCCGGGGGACAGATATGCGCATTGACATTGTCTCCACTTTAACAAATCAAATGTCCTTGTTCTTCCTTTCAACATCACCGGAGCAGGGCCGGGCGGGGGAGGCAGGGGGGCCACCCCTCACCTGGAGGCTCCTGAACGATTGGGCTCACCAGCATCACACCATCTCTGCCAGGCAGGTACCAGCGCAGATACCAGCACCTCGGTGGGAATTAGATCATCGGCTTAGTGTACCGGGGCACAGTGGTGAGGGGACTTCACACTCGCTTGATGTGCGGGCAGAGACAGAGAGTGCCCAAGGCGCCGGAAGTTGGAGGACTGCTGGGGACTAGGCATGTGCTCGGACAGTGGCTGATGATGTGCCTCTGGAATCGTCTGTGAGGCAGCAGACACTGGATGTGCAGCAGGGTAAGCGGGAGGATCTGGCAGCGGCATATGAGGCTATGCGTAGCATGGTCTCCGTGCTGGAGGAGTCCATGTGGAGCATCGCTGATGCAATGAGCCTCATGGCCGAGTGCCATGCTTCCTCCATGGAGAGAGTGGCGACTCTCTCTCGTGAAGAGGCTCCTCTAGGAGAGCAATCAGGGCTTCCTGGGGTTGCTCAGGCCTGCAAGCCCTCACTGCGACATTGACCTTAGCTGGTCAATGCCAGTGTGGGAGATCGTTTGGGCACAAATTTCCCAGCTCAGTGCCACCCATCTATGGTGAGCAGGGAGGTCCAAAGTGACCTCATGACGGCGCAGCATCTGCCTGCTGTCTTTACGGGCTCCTGTCAGGGCGCTCCGGATGAGGGCAGCAGTTCCTCCGCCCCTCTACTAGTGACCATGGGATCCCATTGGGCTGCGGAAATTGGGGACTGCCAGCTGTGGAACTGGCCGCTCCCTCCCAGGCGTAGCCATCAAAGGCTCCATAAGCCAGAGGATGGCCACCAAGGTCATCAAGGCCAACTGTCTCAGTTGCCAGTACCAGCGAGGGACAGCACCTAGATGTAGCACCCACAAGCATAAACTTAAGGCACCTTAGGCACACCACAGGTTTCTCACTGGTGGTTTTATGTTGCCCCGCTATTAGTTCATGACCAGTTGGTGTGATGGGTAACACCTTTGTAATTATTTTTTTCTGAGCTTCTTTTTGTTATTCATTCCTCCCTGGAGTATGGCCGGGTCAGCGTCTACCCCCTCAGCGTTCTCCCGTGTGTGCTCATCCTCAGACTCACTGCTGGATTCATCGTGTGCAGCTGGAGCAACTGCATCTACATCTTCTTCGTCCACTGCGTCGCCCCTTTACAGTGCCAGATTTTCAAGAGCATAGCATGCAACCACTGTCAGTGACACACAATCTGGATGGTATTGCAGTGCACCCCTGAACGGTCCAGGCATCGGAAGCGCATCTTGAGAAGACCTATGGTTCTCTCTAACGCCGCCCTTGTGGAGGCATGGCTCCTATTGTACCGTTGCTCGGCTTCTGTTCTTGGATAGCAGAGGGGGGTCATGAGCCACCTTTTGAGGGGATAGCCCATGTCACCCAGCAGCCATCCATCCAGCCGGGCAGGGGAACACGAAAGAGCCTTGGCTCCTGAAGGTGTCTGAGGATGTAGGCGCCATGGGAGCTGCCTGGGTATCTTGCACAGACCTGCAGAATCTGCATCCTGTGATCACACACTATCTGCACGTTCATGGAGTGGAAGACCTTCCTATTGACGAAGGCACCAGGCTTACCTGCTGGTGCCTTGATGGCCATGTGTGTGCAGTCCATTGAGCCCTGGACATGGGGGAAGCCAGCAATGGCCATGAAGCCTTAGGCTCGCTGTGTCTGGCTGGCCTCATCCCACCAGTAGTGGTTGGAAGTCAATGCATGCCTGAACAGAGTGTCTGTCACCTGCTTGACACAAGTGTGGACAGCTGACTGGGAGACTCCACAAATATCACCCACTGAACCCTGGAAAGAGCCAAAGGCATAGAAGTTGAGGGCAGCCGCGAACTTCAATGCCACTGGCATGGGGTGTCCACCCACACAGTTGGCACAGATCTCAGGGCCTATCATCTAACAGATGGAGGTCACTGTCTCCCCTGAGAGATGAAGCCTCTGTACTGCACCTCAGACATATTGAAATAGCTGCTTCACCCCTGTATACCCTAGCAGCAGGATAGTGGCGTCTTCTGCGGCCCCTTCCGCCTTGGATTTCCTGTTGGCCCTGCCCCCCTTGTTCCTGTGCCTCTCCTTCCAAAGGTGGCTCCCCTGGAGGCTGAACATGGACCCCTGGGCTCCTCCCTCTTCTGGTCCTCCCTTCCTCCTCAGAGGAGGTGCCTCCAGAGGAGAGCACAATCCCCATTTCCAGGCTCAGGGAAGGCTTCCTGAAACCAGCAAGGCCCAAGAAATTATGTTTCCTCAGATGCCTGACCTGAAGGCTGTTACTCCGGTCCAAGCAGCTGTGAAGAGCTTTGAAGTATTCCTGCTCACACAGGCAAGTATCAGTAACTTTAACAATTAAATGATTGACAAATAATATTCGTGACCCAACTCATCCCTTTTATTCCACCTGTGGAAGAGGTTTATACAAATGTGGCCTACCCGCCAGCTCGTTGCACCTGTGCGATGTCCTAAAGATCGCACAGGCCCGAAAAATACCAGACAATTGCTTCCTCAAGGGCCTTAAGTGGCCCGTTAATTAATGGCAGGCACGCATTGGAGCGCATTGCGCGCCCGCCCACCTAAATATCACAAGGGTGAGTGGTGATGTCGGAACGCTCGCCCGACATCACTGCACATCATTTTACGCATCAGCGTGCGAAGCCCGCCCCTGTACGCCAACAAGAAAATTCTGGCCTTACTGCTCACTGAAGTAGACTAACAAACAAATTGGTTGCAAAGCAGTTAGCACTCAAGAAGGAGGCTCACTGAGGCTGACTGGGATGGCAGTAAACAAGGCCCAGCCAGCACTACCCACACCTTGAGGATAAATACATAGCGAAAGGATTACAATAGGCTCATCATATACACTCATCAATGAGTGTCAGATCTTGGGCTACAGAACTAATTATCACAAACAACAATGACTATCATTCTTATGCCAATGCATTGCGGTCATGTTTATTTAAATGTGACCAGTGTATCTAGTATCTCTTTAATATTCCACTGGCATAATTTGCAATATTATTTTCAAAGGTAGCAAAATATTCTGAGTTCTCAAATTCAAAGCATGTATTTCACAAAACACAGCATAAAATGGATCAGACACCATACAAAATGTACTCATCAGGCTTCTATTCTGTAACTTGCCACTAATGTTGTACTTAATGAACTACCATCTGCATCCTCCAGACTGATTATTTGAATAACGGAAAGAGCTTGCCATGATATTAGAAGTAACTTTAGGAGAAGTCAATATTTATTTCCCTCTCCTCATTGAGCTGCTCACGTTGAATGGTACTCAGTGGCACATTTGTTGGCGCCTGAAAGCCATTGGGGATGTTTTTCATTGCAACTGCTTCAAAGCTCTCTGAATCAATGCCAAGTTACAACAAATTTAAAGTGATTAGTTCCCATTATTTTTCTCAACTTTGTCAGTCCGCATCAAATTAAAAACTTGAGAATTCTAGCATAAAATTTGAATATGCTCAGCATTTAATACCTTTTAATTCCAGAAGTTTTGTGAAAAGGACGATATGCATATGGTCGGTTTCTCACCTGTCTGAGGATGAGCCAGACCGCTCGCAACCTCAAAGCTTTATTTGACCCTAAATGGATCTCCTGATGCCATAGTTTCTCCATCATCAACTGCCTACTTCCCGCTTCATAATTTCCCCTTCACTGCCTCTGTCTCAGCCCGCCTGCTGTTGAAACCCTCACCAAGCCTTTGTTATCTGCAGACTCTATGATCAGGATTTTATCTGCCCCCGAGGGATGGGTGTAGTGTAATGGGTTAATAGGATAGACATGCTTATGAATGATGTAGACTATGATGTACCTGCAGCATCAGGAGTCACGTGCTAGAGGCTCTATATAGCAGACAGGCAGCTCACAGAGCAGACGTGCCTGCTCAGTAACCCATCTTGTACATATTTTACGTGGTGTAAATAAACAAGATTTAAGTAAATACCTGCATCTGGGTCCAGCCCCACTTCACAAGATACAAGGCCTAGCATGTCCATTAAATGGTGGGCAGCTGAATTACAAAATTAAGTGGCAAATTCAGGGCCATTTTCCAGTACCCTTAGCATTTTGCCGATGTTGGGGTGACACCCCCACCCGCCTCTGCCACTTGAACAGGCCGCCAGTTAAAAGGAGACAGGTTTCCTGCCATCATCTGGGAGGGAAAGGCACTATGGGCCAAAGAAAGGGCCACGGAAGGCAGGGAAGGCAGCACTTGCAGCACCATTGACCTCCACTGGAATGGCCTGTCGTTTGACTCTCAGCCCGGTGAATAATTTTTTCAAGTTATCTCTTGAAGGCTCCAGGTATCCTATTTACCTCAGCAGCTACCACCTCTCCCAGTGACACTGCTGAAGCTTCAGAGCTGCCGGCCCTGTGATTGGGCTGGCATCAATAGGAGCCCATACCCCCCAGCCTTACTTGGATGGCGAGCCCATGGACAGCCAATAAGCAGGTTACCTGTGGTGAAATTGCTGTACAGGTCCCGCTGCTGATAAGCTGGGTTCATCATCTGCTTTTTACCCCTCTGTCGGGGTCCTGACACTCCTTGCAAAATTCCGCCCTACTACAGCAATGCTCTCCTGACTGACCTCTCTCTACACCTCTCACCAGATGAGGAGAAATGTCTTCACTCAAAGAGTTGTGAATCTCTGGAATTTTCTACCCCAGAGAGTTATGGATGCTCCATCATGGGAGTATATTCAAAGCTGAGATAGACAGATTTTTGGTCTATGAAGGAAACAAGGGATATGGGGAGCGGGCAGGAAAGTGAAGTTGAAACTCAAGATCAGCCATGATCATATTGAATGGTGGAGCAAGTTCAGGGAACAATATGCACCAATTTCTTATGTTCTTATGTTCCACCTCCATCAAATTGAGTTCATTCAAAACTCTACTGCCCCTGTGCTAACTCGCACCAAGTTCCCATCTTCTATCATCTCTGTGCTTGGTGATCTATCTTGGTTCTCAGTCTGGCAACAGATCAAATATAAAATTCTCATCCTTGTGTTTAAACCCTTCACAGTCTCATCTCTGAGATCACTCTACCTCTCCATTTTGGGCCTCTGGTGCATCCTCAATTTCTTTTGCCCACCTTTGGTGGCTGTGCTACCTAGGTCCCAAGCTCTGACATTCCCTCCTTCAACCTTTCCACCTCTCTCTAACTCCTTTAAGGTGCTCATTAAAACCTTCCTCTTTGACCAAATTTGAGGTTACTTGTCCTAATACTTTTCTTAATCACATCAATGCCAAATTTTGTCTGATAATGCTCCTGTGAAGTGTCCTGGGATACTTTACTGAGTTAAAGGTACTATATAACTGTGAGTTGTTTTTATTCATCCAATCCTTTTATTGATTGAATTGTGAGGGATTTTTTTTAACATTTTTAACATCAAGCAGGCAGCTCACAACCACCTTCTCAAATGCAATTAGGAATGGGCAATAAATGCTGGCCTAGGCAACAACGCCCACATCCATGAGCGAATGAATACAAAAAATGAAAAACAGGACACCAAAAAAGTGTTTGCTTAACAAAGTTCAGGGTTTTTTTTTATCAGTTTGTCTGTGGATTTGTTAATTATTCAGTTTTTTCAAATATTTCACCAGCACAAAAGGAAACCTTACGGCTAAAGCTTTGATCCCAGCCTCCGATGTTTCCCAAGTCCACTTCATGTTTTTTTTGCATTGTCAAGACTTTTATTTTTTGTAACTGTTCCTTAATAAAGTTAAAAAATGCAAGCCCAGATTCAAGGGGAAGCGGTTACAATGTTCTCTTTTGCTGGTTCAGTGACTTTGTCCAGTGACAGACTGCAGGATTGAACTAATGTGGAAAACGAAAAGACTTGGATCAAAGAGACATTGAATACAAGCAAAATCAAAGGGTTAAAAATTTATTATGGCTTGCTTTCAGACATAAGGGCATAGTTTGCCATCAGCCCACAACCATTGCCGTTGAGGCAGACAACACATAAACTAGGTGTTTTCACCTAATTTATCTGATTGTGGCAATGGTCGAGCAGGGCGCAAGTTGCTGACTGCTTGAGGGCTCAGCAGGGGCCTGGGAAACATGCGCTGATCTCATGTGGTGCAGCCAACCTTCTTAAAGGCAGTCTGCCCCTCTTAAAGAGGGTCTGTTGATGGCTGCCTTAACTGATACTGACTACATGTAGGAGCTCCATAAATTCAGTACAAGGGAAGAGAGATTGTTCCTTGGTTCACAAATGTGGCGCTGGAGGACTTAGTTAGAGAGGTGGAAAGGAGGAGAGAGGGACCCTGTTTCTGTGGGGGGCCAGGAGGCTATCAAGGCCCACTTTCAGAAGGTGGCTAGGGAAGTCAATACAAGGAGTGTGGCTTCAAGGACCTGGCTGCGCTCCACAGAAAGTTTAATGACCCCAATGACAGGGTGTCACGGTCTGTGAATGAATTTTCAAAGGATCTCATACTCAACCTCTCTCGTTGCTCAAAGCATATGTGCCTCTGAGGCTTCCCAAATGACCATGAACACACTTCCCAGTATGGATCCCAGCGCAGACTGCAATGAAAATGGCTGGAAGTGCTGTGCATCTCAATTGGAGGATCTCCGGCCTCAGTGCTGCCACAGAACCTAATTTTGTGCCCAGAATGTTGAGAAATGAGGTCATTCCCACATCCTGAAAAGGATAATCGACTTTTTTACTGCTTACTGGCAAAATGCAGTTTTGCTGAGACAGTCGCTTAGAAGCGTCACGGTCTGTGATTTCACCTACATCTGCAGATTGCAACAGCCAAAGACTAAATTGATCAACTTGGCAAACACTGTCTGGACAATGGCAAATGATAAGCTATACAAACAGCACTCAAAAGGAGGACCGGAGCGCCAAGAACAAGAACTCGGACAACACCTCGACTATCAGAGAACAGGTCCCAAAAACAGGCTTGATCCTCCCGCACATCTTGATCTTTACTCCCCAGATGAGGCTGTATGATCGCTTTGTCTGCTAAACTGTCGACTAAATTGATTAAAAAAAAGGTTGATTTTAAAATAACTGTGGCTGGTCACTAACCATTGGGTTGAATCCAAACATCTACATTTTCACAACATCTGATCAAATATCTTCTGAAAATCCACATACAGAAGAACCACTTTGTTTCCTTTATCCATTCACCGCAACTAATCAAAAATATAGAGCTTAAAGTTACATCAGCATCATGCCTGCTGGGATCTACACTACTGCTTGTGTAAGCAGGATCATTGGAATGACCCTAATAGTGTGGATCAGTCTGTGCCTGAGTCACTGTGAGTCATATTTCAGGTGCCCACCTGTTCCAGGAAGCTGTAAAATGTGATGTTGTTGGTGAGGTTGTCAGGAGAGTGTCAAAGTCTCCTCTCACAAAATTAATCTAGCAGTCCCTATGACAAAGAAGGTTACTAAGGTGATGCCTTGCCTAATCTGTGACTCACCAAGGCTCCTTAGACAGCGCCTTCCAAATCCATGACCACTAATATCTAGAAGGACAATGACAGCTGACAGATGGGAACACCGCCATTGGAGGTTGCCCTCCAAACTACACACCATCCTAACTTGGAAATATATCACCGTTCCTTCACTGTCCCTGGGTCAAAATCCTGGAACTCTCTCCCTAACAGCACTGTGGGTGTACCTACACCATATGGACTGCAGCAGTTCAGCTCATCATCACCTTCTCAAGGGCATCTAGGGATGGTGGATCTAGATGCTGGCCCAGCCAGCGAAGCCCACACCCCAGGAAAGAATTTAAAAAATTCTAGAACCCTCTTGGGATACCATTGAAAGGGTAGTACACTTTTTTTCTGCCACTATGCAGATGCTCAGTCCAGGCTGTGGGGATTCCCTGTGTAGGGAATAACCCTTTTGCCTCAACCGCTCAGTGCCACAGAACTTGAGCAATATTCCAAAACTTGAGGTACCTGGTTACCAGTGGAGCTCATGAGTGCTCTCCTGGAGGTAGGGTTGGAGTCCCTGATGAAAGCATTGCTGTTATACTTGATTCAGCAATTTCTTTTTAATTTATTCTATTTTACCAGCAGGAAACAAACTTCATGCTTGGTCCTGTTGTAAATGGAAGTTCTGTTGTAATTTGTGACTTAATGTTGACAGATAATATGGAAATATGAGAACTGTCATGAATAAGAACTTGACCCAAGAAGTCTGGGTCTTTCTCGCAGAAGAACTCATCCAGCCTAGTTTTTAAAATTAGCACTCAACACATTTGTGGGAATGTTATCTTTCCTCTCAAGCCCATTCATACATGTACAACTATAATTTTGAAGATTTGAAAGTACAACATACATATGAACATACCAATTAGGAGCAGGAGTAGGCCATTTGTCCCTTTGGGTCTGCTCCACATTCAATAAGATCATGGCTGATCTGATTGTGGCCTCAACTCCACTTTCTTTCCTACTCCCTATAGCCTTTGACTCTTTTGTCAATCAAAAGTCTTATCTAATTCAGCATTAAAAATGTTCAGTGACCTGCCTCCATCCGGCGAAGAGAGTTCCAAAGATTCACGACCTATTGAGAGAAAAAAAATTCTCCTCATCTTCATCTTAAAGGGAGGCCCTTTATTTTTAAACCGTGTCCCCTACTTCTAGTCTCTCCCACAAGGGGAGCATCTACCTTGTCAATTCCCCTCAGGATCTTATTTGTTTCAATAAGATATAAAACGTTAGTTAGGCCACAGCTGGAGTACTGTGTGCATTTCTGGTTGCCACACTATAGGAAGGATGTGATTGCACTGGAGAGGGTGCAGAGGAGATTCACCAGGGCTGTGGGGACTGCCTGGGCTGGAGCTTTTCAGCTCTGAAGAGAGATTGGATAGGCCGGGGTTGTTTTCCTTGGAGTAGAGAAGCTGAGGGGGGACCTGAATGAGGTGGAAAAAATTATGAGGGGCATAGATTGGGTAGATAGAAAGAAACTTTTCTCTTTAGTGGAGGGGCCAATAACCAGGGGGCGTAGGTTTAAGGTAAGGAGCAGGAGACTTAGAGGGGATTTGAATATTTTTTTTTCACCCAGAGGGTGGGGGGTATCTGGAACTCATTGTCTGAAAGGATGTTACAGGTGGGAACCCTCACGACATTTAAGAAGTGTTTAGGTGAACATTTAAAACATCATAGCAAACAAGGCTACGTGCCAAGTGCTGGAAAATGGGATTAGCGTAGATAGGGGCTTGATGACTGGCATGGACACAATGGGCTGGAAGGCTTTCTGTGCTGTAATCTCTATGACACTGTGACACCTTAAGATCACTTCTCCTTCTCCTAAACTCCAATGGATACAGGCCCAGCCTGTCCAACCTTCCTCATAGGAAAATCCTTCCTTCCAGGAATCAGTCAAATGAACTTTCTCTGAACTGCTTCTATTGCAATTATTTCCTTTCCTAAATAAGGAAATCAAAACCGTACACAGTACTCTAGATGTGGTCTCACCAATTCCCTATAGAATTGTAACAAAACATCCCTACTTTTATAAAAACAAAAAAACTGCGGATGCTGGAAATCCAAAACAAAAACAAAAACAGAATTACTTGGAAAAACTCAGCAGGTCTGGCAGCATCGGCAGAGAAGAAAAGAGTTGACATTTCGAGTCCTCATGACCCTTCGACAGAACTTGAGTTCGAGTCCAAGAAAGAGTTGAAATATATTTCAACTCTTTCTTGGACTCGAACTCAAGTTCTGTCGAAGGGTCATGAGGACTCGAAACGTCAACTCTTTTCTATCCCTACTTTAATATTCCATTTCCCTTGCAATAAATGACAACATTCCATTTACCTATTTACCTTCCTAATCACTTGCTGTACCTGCATACTAACTTTTTGCAATTCATGTACAAGGAAACCCAGTTCCATCTGTGCCTCAGAAGTCTGCAATCTCTCTCCATTTAAATAATATTCTGCTTTTTTATTCTCCCTGCCAAAATGGACAAGTTCACATTTTCCCACATTATAGTCCGTATGTCAGATTTCTACCCATTCACTTAACCTATCTATAACCCTTTGAGACTCCTTATGTCCACTCCACAACTTACTTTCCTACCTATCTTTGTGTCATCAGCAAATTTAGCAACCAGACATTTGGTCCTGTCAGCCAAATCATTAATATACTTTGTTGAGGCCCCAGCACTAATCCCCATGGCAATCCATTCATTACAATTTGCCAATCCAAAAATGACCCATTTATACCTAATCTCTATTTTCTGTTATCTAACTAACCCCTTATCCATGCTAATATGTTAACCCCTCCACCTCATGTACAAGGAAACCCAGTTCCATCTGTGCCTCAGAAGTCTACAATCTGTACATGAGCTCTTATTTTGTGTAGTAGCCTTTGATGTGGCACCTTATCAAATGTCTTCTGGAAATCAAAGTATAGCACATCCACAGGTTCCCCTTTATTCTTGTTGCTTGTTACCTCCTCAAAGTCCATTAATAAATTAGTCAAACACAATTTCAAAAAAAAATTAGGCTGTTATTAATATTGTCTCACATTCAGATTCTTTGTGCTGCATAACTTCCCACCTCCCAAAAGAGCAAGTAAGTAAGCTGCCTTTGCATACAAATGGTATGATATCCTTCGAGTTGTCCCTCCGTCCTGAAAGAAAGGTAGTCTTGATGCTTCTCACAACAGCGTAACTGAGATCTGTGATTCACTCTGTAAGGAATGAGAACCATGCACTCCACGTTGCTATGTGACCCAACTTACCTTCTTGTGGGACAGGGCCCAGGAACTCCAAGTCCTGACAGGCCTCAGGCGTGCATGCACGGACCGGAGGCAGGTGGCACATGTGCAATCTGTGCTTTCGTAGTTCTTCAGGCTGAAGACTGGGCCAGTGCACCTGCACAAGAATGAAATAGCACAAAACCCTGAGCATGTAATTGGGAGTTAATTGGGAAGAGTCCCAGAAGGGCAGAGGGAGAGGGGACAGGAAGAGGTTCCAGTTAAGAAGAAAGAGGAGCAGAGAAAGAGGCTCTTGGCAGAAAAAGGGCTGCAGATGGCAGACTTTAAGTGGAGAGGGCACAGGAGAGGCGCTGGCAAATGAAGGGGCTCAAGAGAAGCCCAGGCAAATGAAGCGTGCTCAGGAGAAGCCCTGATAATCAAACAGGATTAAGGAGAAGACCTGGCTGTCAAAGGAAGCAGCAGAAGGTTGGTGACTCCGTGCTGGGGCCATTGGGGTGAAAGTAATCCTTTGGAGCAGTGGTATTCTACTTGACATAGTTGAAGAGCTGAAGTTGTGCTTGTGAATGGAGTGCAGACTTGGAAATCCTGGGGAATGGATTCTTGGGAGACGGGATTGAAACCCTTGGAGGTGTGCAACCCTTGAGGCTGTCCGGGTTGGAGTGACTTTTGGAAAGGATCCCAAGGCGAGGTCTTTGAAGGTGAGAAAGAGATAGACGGAGTTTTAATGATTTTGGTTGACCCGCAGCGTTACTGACATCTAGATGGGCTGTTGAGAAATCTGTGGAATGTGTCTTTGTTGCATCTGCCGTTTATTGTGCAAGATAGTGTGTTTGACCACCTTGCCCTTGCAAGGGCAAGCAGCAGGGGCCCAAGTTCATGTGAGGCTATCACAAACTAAAGCTAGCTTTTAAAACTTAAAGCCAACCCACATCTCTTAAAAGGAAGGTACAACAGTTTTCCTGTTGATTCACATGTACCTCATATTAACCCTGAATGTTAGAGTATAAGATAGATATTGTGAATTGTCTTATCTTCCTGGCCTTGTATAACAAAGTTTATTTTTGTTTGTTGAAAACTCATTAAATCCTGTGGCTTTATTCTCTTAACAAGTGGCTTGAATCTTAAACTTTGTCTACTTTAAGCAACAAGTTATTGGTCCCTAACTGGATCATACCAAGAACTTGGGGGTCTGGTCCAGGATCATAACAATGTCTAAATAATGTTAGCAATCCAAATAACATTTCTTAAAAATCTGAACCAACCCTGGATAAAATCAGTGTCAGTTCATAATCAATTTGTTTTGCCATTTCTCCCTTGCTTATTAATTATGCCTCATCCTTACCAATTAATCAAGGTATCAGGGCATTATCGTTTCAAACTCAGTCTCAGTTTTCGAAGTCAAGTACTCAATTTTGCAACCACTTAAGAGTTAAATGCAGAACAAGGATGTCAATGCTACATGTGCCACCACTTCATTACATTTCCACAGCATTGACAACAGCCTGGTCAGAGCAACAGACTGAAACCGGCAGGTATTCCCCTTATACTTAGCACGGAATTGTATTAATGGCACCAATCAATGCTGTATTAATCAGATACATAGAGAAAAATAGATGCCTTCCTGCCCCTGCTGTAAGAATACATCAGTTCTTTTCAATCCAATTACAACTCAGCGTGACAGGATTAATCATTTTTATTGTGTTCTTGTTTACAGAGGTGGTGAATGAGCTGAGCTGGATTTTTGCAGGGAAAAAAAACAGGTAAATATGAGCTAATGCATATTGTTTGTACAGCCATTAATCTTACATGATATTTATTTTTTATGCTGAAGAACACTTTGCTGTCCTATTAAACTAACACCGTTTATTTCCCACTTTACCGTTCCTCTAATGCCATTCAGCCATGTTACTTCAGTCGATGCGAATTAGAAAGACGAGAAGGTTATGCTGATGGGGTTAGATGAAGAGGAGTGGGAGGAGGCTTGTGTGGAGCATAAGTGCCAGTAAGGATCAGTTAGGCTGAATAACTAGTTCCTGTGTTGTACATTCTACAGAATAGTGAATAGGTGGGTGAGTGAAAACAATTTCATGGGGTCGGGGGTGTCAGTTTTACCATCAGAAACTGTATGATTGAAGCTTGGTAGGTTGATTTTTGAAATGAGATTTGTTTCACTGGAATTAACTGCATCTGTAATTACCTTCTGAGTTTGTAGAACATTGTGGTATTGCTCTGTTTTGTTGCCTATCCAAATATTTTTTCTTAGCAGCAGGTGTCATGGTCCCCAATAATGGTCGGTACAGACCTCTCAATTGATGCTTGATAATTGGTTCATGCCTGGTTTTGGTGACAAGTCCAGTGATGTTAGTGAACCCACCACCTCAAGAGTCTCCAAACTAGTGAGATTTACTCCTGAGTTTTCCAGTTCCTTTTTTAAAATCGGTCATGCAAGGAAAAATTGTTTACTTAATTGCTTTTTTAAAAATAAAACGGACACTTGAATGTTCTGATTTGCTGGGGTATTGAGCAGTATCAGGATGTGATGACTAGACAGCAGCCAAGTGCTATGTCTGGTTTGATTCTTATTCTTTACTTGTGGGGGGTTTGCCACAGCTGAGTAGCTGTGTAATTTAAGAGGGCAGTTGAGTGAGAGTGCAGCCACATATCGGCCAAACTGAGTACGGATGCCAAGTTTTCTTCCCTGAAGGATTTTGCTGAACCACTTGTTTTTTAAATGACAGTCTGACAGCTTCCTGGTCACATTTAGGGATACAAGCTTTTTATTTCAGATTTATTGTGTCGTTCCTGCCAAATGGAATCCAAATTCACAAACTGCTGTGATGGGATTTGACTCACTGGGCAAAACTCCCCCTAAAAACCAGCACAGGGATCAGGACACGTGATTAGCCAACGGCTGTTCAAAATAATGCAGGCAGCAGGTAAACTTTATGCTGCCTGCTCATTTAAAAGATTGTAGCACACATCCCAGTGCTACTCACATTGTTAAGTGGCTCCACGCTTCAGCAGGGGCCCAAGTTCATGTGAGGCTATCACAAACTAAAGCTAGCTTGCACTACTTAAGCCAACCCGCATCTCTTAAAAGGAAGACACATTCTGGCTGTAGGTACTGGGGAGGAGTCTCTGACTGACCTACAAAAGAGTAAAGATGGCACAGCCTGGCACGGAGAAGTCTTCCAGATTTCCCACTGCAACACCCAAGGCCCTGCTGCAGGAGGTGGACAGGAGGAGAGAGATCCTCTTCCCACACTGGGGTAATGAATCTTCCCAGACAAGCACCTCGAAGGGAATGGGCGCAAATAGCTATGGAGATCAATGTGAACAACATCAACACATCGACTTGGATGCAGTGCCGAAAGGAGTATAATGATCTCATATGAATGGTGAAAGTCAGGGAATTCACCATCAAATGAGATTAGCGGCTGTGCCTTCAGTTGCCTAAGCGTAAGGTCTGTAATTCCCTCCCTAAACCTCTCTGACTTTATCCCTATTTTTCTTCCTTTAAGACACCTAAAAACCTCTTTGACCAACCTTCTGACCATCTGCCCTAATATCCTTACGTGGTTTGGTGTCTAGTTTTGCCTAATAATGCTCACATGAAGGCCCTTGGGAGTTTTTATTACGTAAAAGGCATTATATGGTTGTTGGTTGCTGCCATCATGGCAGGGTCTTAGAGCTGTCCAAAAATCTGTACTGCATCAAATAGGAAGCCTCACCCAGAAGTGGAAGGGGAACGGTAGTGCTTCCATGCAGCACAAAATTTCCATTCGCTCTCAGAACAACATCACCCACCACTGCCACTCAAGCAGAGCCCCTGAAGTTGCCTGTCAGCCAACCAGCCCAGACTGTTGCCACCCATGGCTAGGTGGTGCAGAGCGAGGCCCAGAGCTGTTTGAGGGTATCTTAAAGCCATCTGTGGAGACCCACAGAATCATAGAATAGTTACGGTGAAGAAAGATGCCAATCAGCCCATCATGTCTGTGTTGGCCAAAAAGAGAAAAAAGAAACTAGCTGCTCATTGTAATCCCACTTTCCAGCACCTGGTCTATTGTGTTGCAGGTTTCAGCGCTTCAGATGCAGATCCAGATACCTTTTAAATGAGTTGAGTGTTTTAGCTGCAACCAACCTATGCAGTGAATTCCAGATGCCCACCAGCCTCTGGGTGAAAAAGCTTTTCCTCATGTCCCCTCTATACCTTCTACAAATCAAATTAAATTTGTGCCCCCTGGAATTGACCCCTCAGGTAGGGGAAATAAGTCTTTTCTGTGTACCTATATTGAGTCCCCTCATAATTTTGTACACCTCAATTAGGTCATCCCTTAGCCTCCTCTGTTCTAAGGAAAACAACACTAGCTTATCCAATCTCTCCTCACAGCTCCAATTTTCAAGCCCTGGCAGCATTCTTGTAAATCTCTTCTGCAAGCTCTCCACAGCAATTAGGTCATTCCTGTAATGTGGTGACCAGAACTGTACACAAAATTCCACCTGTGGCCTAACCAGCATTTTATACAGTTCCATCATTACATCCCTGCTTTTATATTCAACACTTCACCCAATAAAGGAAAGCACTCCATGTGCTTTCTTGACCACCTTGTCTACCTGTCCTGCTACCCTCAAGGACCTGTGGACATGCAGTCCAAGGTCTCTCACTTCCTCAACCTCTCTCAATAACTTCATGTCTATTGAGTATTCCCTTGCCACACCAAAACTCAGTGGTCTTCCACCAACCAAGTGATAGCCGCTGGGGTAGAAATGCTGAGGGGCATTAGGCCAGGCCACAAGACAGGCAATAATTACATGCACATGGGTGTTTAGTTGAATTTCGGAAGATTGGATGTTTTGTTGGACAAAGTTGGTATTAAATGGCTGTTTTGTAGTGGCTTTTATTCAGGGTAGTGGCCAAGGAAAACAAAATCATCTGTTTGATGTTGGAGTCACAATCCAGGTGCAGAGCAGTTAGTGCTTTTTGCCCAGCAACCACTTTCTGGTTTGATGTGGTGGTTGAAAGACTGCGGGAACAGTGGACTGGCAGTGAATGAAAACATCATGACTGCTGCCTGGATAGTGGACAGACATCAGCATGATGTGCAGAGTGGTTTTTTTCATTCATTCATGGAATGTGAGCGTTGCTGGCTAGGCCAGCATTTATTTCCATCTCTAATTGCCCTTGTTCAGAAGGAATTTAAGAGTAAACCACATTGCTGTGGGCCTGGAGTCACATGTAGGCCAGACCAGTAAGGGCATTAGTGAACCAGATGGGTTTTTACAACAATCGACAATGGTTTTGTGGTCTTCATTAGACTTTTAATTCCAGATTTTTATTGAATTCAAACTTCACCATCTGCCGTGGTGGGATTCGAACCTAAGTCCCCAGAGCGTTGCACACCAATTGAACATTCAGCAGATGGTAACTTTTGCAATTGAGATATGGCACCACAGAAACACATACGTGCAATGGATGGCACCCTGTACCATAGGGAAGCCCACTATATACAAGCAAAGTCACATGCATGCTGCTCCTGCTTTTGTCTGTTCAGGGAGAACAAATGAACACTCTGTCCTGGCCTAATGTGCCTCTGTCATCTCTCTGATGCAGCAGCCGATGGTGAACAGGGAGATGCTGCCTGCTTCAGCCTGGAAGGATCGGATGCAAAGAAATTCACGGATTGGTCACCTTCACAGCCACTGGCAATGCCGAACTTACCCTGCTCTGAGGCTATAGGTTTGGTTCAATGAGGTGGCAGGTTCTGTAAGCACCTGCCTTGTAAACCACAGACAATGTACTCACTGCTCCTGGCTTAGATGCAGGTGAGAGAAGTGCTCCTGGAAGATCCTAGGCAGATAAGGCCTCCTACTGAAAGCCCTTCTCCATCTCCACCTCCTCGATCTGTGAGCTGCTTGTCCTCTTAGTTGCTACCTCTGCTCCATCTCTCTCATGCTGCAGCCCAAGTTGGACTCCAACTATAGCACCAGGTGACTGGCAGCAGGTGGTGTACCCAGAGCCCTTACAGTCACAGCCAACACATTCCCCGCAGGCAGCACCATTCCCTGCCAACTTCACCAACTGTAACCAACTCCACAATACATTTAACAATTCCACAAACTTAAACAGAACCAGTAGAAAGAAATGAGAAATTAAAAAAAAAACTTGAAGAAGAAGGCTTGCTTTATAACACCTTCCACAACCATCAGAGATCGCAAAGCCAATGAAGCACTTTTGAAGTGTAGGGAGGTATTTAAACCAGGTGACACAGGTCTTGCTCGCCGGCTGGAGAGCCAGCAAGATCCCCAAGTCATCTCCTTTAGCCGAGACAAATTAAGTGCCACTTAGGCACTTAACTGGAGAGTGGTGGGCCTTCCCTGGGATTAAGGACCCCTAGATGGAAGTCTCACCTTCTGAAAGCCGCTGCAGTGTCACCAGGAAGGGGTTGGCTGCTGCTGGTATAATATCCATCTGAGGCCCAATATTGTCGCTGAATCCCATGCCTTAGGGGAGTGATGGTGGGGGGGCGGGGGGGCGCAGGGTTGGGGATTGCAGGAGTGGGAGTCGACTTCAAGGGCAGGGGACTGGCTCTCAGTGGCCCCCCCTCCCGACAGGGCATTGAATGCCTTTGAACGAGGAAACCCGCCCCACCAGCCCCCGCGAGAGTCCACAAGCATGGGATGGTCCACACCTGAACTATACTGGGACCAGTGTACTGACATATGCGCATAACTTGGGAAGTAGAGAGGGTTTTAAACTAAATAGCGGGAGCAAAGCATCAAATTTGGAAAGGTGTGGTAAATCAAAGAATAGAGACAAGGCAAGAGAGAAAAGTATTAATATGAGAAATGATATACAGATCATGAAAGGATGGGTCAAATCTAAGGGTAGAATTTTGCGGCTCCTCCCATTGGTGGGATTTTCCCTTCCCTTCTCATCAGTCTTCATAGTCTTATATAGGTTAACTATATGTATTTATTAACTACAAGAACAATGTTCAAGGGTTCAAGCTAGGAGCTATCTTCACGCTTGCTTGTGCACACAGCTCTGTCCAACACTAGGCTGACCCCCAGGTGTGGGTCATGTATTCTCTTACATCACTGTGTGGTTGGTGCTTTACCCAGTCCCATGTTAATGTGCCAGACCCCTATACTATATGCTAAAATCGCACCCCAAGTGCCGAAACTAGAGGCATCACAGAGTCCCTTTTTATGGCCATTGCCTTTAGATTATTAGCCTGCGTGTCTGGATTCCTGGTTTAATAACATAACAACTACATTACCATGCCCACTTTGAAACACTGTCTCCCAAAAAGCTGTGAAATTTGGCTCAATTGAAATTTCCAGTACTATGATCAACAGATTTTAATTAGGTACAAGTATCAAGGGAAATGGATCAAAGGCAGGCAGATGGATTTGATGTACAGATCAGCCATGATCTAATTAAATGTTGGAATAGGAAGACGGGCTGATTGGTTTACTCCTGTTTCTATGTAGGAAGCAGAATCTCACCAGGCTACCATGGCAACTATCCCCACTGAACTCAAATGAATCAAGTCATCTTAACCAGACTTGGTGTGAATAATCAGTGAAATGGCCAAGCTAACTTTCGTTGCCTGAAGGATACTGGTTCCAAACATACATCTTCCAGCTCAGCTTACATAGGAACAGAGGAACACAGGAACAGGAGAAGGCAATTCAGCCTGTCGAGCATGCTCCGCCATTCAATACGATCATGGCTTGTTGAACACTTCAGTGCCTTTTACCCAAACTATCCCCATAACCCTTGACATTATTGCTAATCCGAAATCCATAAATCTCTACCTTATACTCAATGACCGAGCTTCCACGGCCCTCTGGTGTAAAGAATTCCAAAGATTCACAACCCTCTGAGTAAAGAAATTTCTCCTCATCTTGGTCCTAAGTGGCTTCCCCCTTATTTTGAAATTGCGCCCCCTGGTTCTAGCCTCCCCAACCTGCAAAAACATCTTACCAGCATCTACCCTGTCTATTCCTTTGAGTATTTTGTAGGTTTCAATGAGGTCACCTTTCATTCTTCGAAACTCTAGAGAATACAGGCTCAGTTTCCCTAACCTGTCTTCATAAGATAGTCTCGCCATCCCCGGAACAAGTATGGTGAACCTTTGTTGCACTCCCTCGATGGAAATAATATCCTTTCTGAGATAAGGGGACCAAAACTACACACTGTACTTCAGGTGCGGTCTAACCAAGCTTCTATACAATTGAAGCAAGACTTCACTACTCCCGTACTCAAAACCTATTGTGATAAAGTCTAACATTCCAATAGCCTTCCTAATTGCCTGCTGCACCTGCTTGTTAGCTTTCAGTGACCAGGTCCCTTTGTACATCTACACTTTCCATTTAGGAAATACTCTGCACATCTGTTCCTTCTGCCAAAGTGGATAATTTCACAGTTTTCCACATTATATTCCATCTGCCATGTTCTTGCCCACTCACTAAGTCTGTCCAAATTCTTCTGTAGCCGCTTTACATCTTCCTCACAACACACATTCCCGCCTAGCTTTGTATCATCTGCAAACTTGGAAATATTACATTTGGTACCACATCAAGATCATTGATATATATTGTGAGCAGCTGGGGCCCAAGTACTGATCCTTGCGGTATCCCACTAGTCACAGCCTGCCAACGCAAGAGTGACCCGTTTATTCCTAATCTCTGTTTTCTGCCTGTTAGCCAATCCTTAATCCATGCCAGTATATTACCTCCTATCCCATGTGCTTTTATTTGGCTAATCAACCTCCTGTGAGGGACTTTATCGAAAGCCTTCTGAAAACCCAAGGGCAAGATTTTGAGGTCGTCGGGCAGGCACGGTGGGTGGGCCCAGAAGTGGCCGGGAAAAGGTCCACCACGCACAATCATTCCCCGACAGCGATTTCACACTGGTGGGCCAATTAACCCACTGGACAGGAAGGGCTGAGTGGGGGCAGATGCCCGTCAGCAGCCAGTTTAAAAACGCCCAGGCTGCCCCAGAAAGGCTGCCACAGAGGAAAGTGTGTTGTGCATTAGCAAAGTGATGGGAGTCAAGTGCGGTGGGAGACTCCTGGCAGGAAGGCGGGAGGGCAGCACGGGTGGGCACTCGGCCCCCGGCCTTTCGGATAAGTGCCTTGCCGTCCTGCAATAGGAAGTGGCTGCCAAGAGGGACAGCCTTGTCCCCAGAGATGGGAGGAGGAGGCCACCGCACCTCACCAAGAGGGCATGGGAGGAGGCAGCAATGCTAGTGAGCAGCCATGACATGGTGCAGCGCACATGGGTACAGTGCCAGAAGAGGTTCAATAACCTGCTGCATTCAGGAAGGGTGAGTACCATGTTGGCATGAGTCAGTGTGCAGAAGTGTTAAGGTGTGGGCGTTCCCCCCCCCCCACCCCCCGTGGACCTCTGGGGTGCTAGAGTCTGAGTGCCAACTGTCAATGATGCCGCAGCTGGCCAAGGGGGAAGCCCTGGCTGCTTGAACTGAGTGCCTTGTGGCTCGAAACCATGACTCTGACATGCCCTGCAAGGTACTTCTCAGCTGGGGTTGGCCAGGCTGCAATGGCGCTGCGGGTAGAGAGTGGACTAATCAATGCTCCTCTGTCCTTTCAGGAGAAGACGAGCCATAACTAATCAGAGAGGGCACATTAAGGCGGAGGCCCGCCCAACCTGCTGCTGCTCAGCAGGTTCCACCAGGACGCCCTTGAGCTTGAGAGCCGGCACACTCCCCATGCAACAGGGTGTGGAGAGGCGGGGCTGCCAGTCAAAGGTAAGAGCACAGATCACAGAGCTGAGAGTTTCAGATTATGCAACCTTTCTAGTGTAGTCCCTTCATTGATAATAGCCTCGAACTTGGAGTCCCCATTGATCATTGAAAGATACTGGCACCGTGATGCAGATCTCAACTGTCTCACCAGGGTGCCTAGCATGCACAATGACAATGTAGTGACTTTAACTAATGACATGTCCTTGTTCTCCCTTTTAGGTTTGCCAGCAGGCATCCGATCTGCAGAACTCGAAGGACCACCCCTGACGCTTGAGGACCACTGGGCTTCACTTGCATCTGCGTCACACCCGCTCTCTGAAGCAAGAACCAGCGCAGAGACCAGCACCTTGGTGGACATTATATCGACAGTTAGAATGTCGGTGCACATTGATGAGGGCACTTCACACTCACTTGAGGTGTAGGTGGAGGCAAAGAGTGCCCAGGGCACCGGCAGTTGGAGGACAGCTGGAGACCAGGATGATGCTCAGTCAAAGGCAGGTGATTAACATCTGGAGTCATCCATTAGGCAGCAGATGCTGGATGCCCAGTGAGATGTGTGGGAGGATCTGGAGGAGATCCATGAGGGTCTGTGTGCTATGGTCTCCATCGTGAAGGAGTTCATGTTGACCCTCATGGCCGAGCACACTGCCTGCTCCATTAAGAGAGTGGCGACTCTCATGGAGAGGCAGTTCCAGAGACAGAATGAGGGATTCCTGGGGTTACGCTCGGATCCGCAAGCCCTCACACAGGCACTGACCTCAGGTGGTCAGTGCCAGTGTGGGAGATGGATGAGGCACCCAGTATCCCAGCTCGGTGTGCATCCATCAATACTGAGCAGGGAGGTCCAGAACATCCTCACATTGGCACAGGAGCTGCTTGTTGTCTCTGAGAGCTCCACTCAGGGCGCTCTGGATGACAGCAGCAGCTCATCCGCCCCTCTGCCAGTGACTGTGGCATCTGATAAGGCTGCAACAACTGGGGAGATGCCAACCATGGCACTGGCCGCTCCCTCCTAGGCAGGGCCAGCACAGGTTCCACTGGTCACAGGACAACCGCCAAGGTCATCAAGGCCAATAAGACAGCAGAGTCAGCAGGCTGCCTCCAATGCCGGTGCCAAGGAGTGGTGAGAGGTGCAGGCACCAAGATGTAGCAGTCCCAAACATAAGTTTAAAGCACCATGAGCATGGGAGGGACAGTTCATGAGTGATTTTCTGTTCATTTATGTTTGGTTTATCTTTCTTGTTCTGGGAATGAAGGCCAAAGAAGGTTATGTAAATTTTTTGTTGGATTGTGAAAATGAGATAAATTTTATTTTGTCGTAGTGGCCTGAGTATTGTTCAGCTTTTTAGTTTTTTGGGCAGGGTTTGCCGGTATGTAATGCTGGATGTGAATAGCTCTAAACTTTATTGTACAGGCACTGAGTGGAATTTGGGTTCAAATGAAAGGGTCATTTCAGAATCCGGGATGAAGGCGGCAGTCCTGGTGTGTGGCTGAAGCTGATCTTTGGTAGCCGAGTTGAAAGAATGTTGGATGAAGACCTCCCTGGAGGTTACCAACGTCTGCCTCCACACCCTCAGTGTTTTCGTCACTGTGTTCCTCTTCTGACTCATGAGTGGACTGATCATCTGTGGCCTCTATAGCTGTGTCAAGATCCTCTTTCCCCAGTGAGTCCCTTCTTTCCAGCGCCTGGTTGTGGAGAGCACAGCATGCAACCATGATCAGTGACATCTGAATAATGTAGTGCACCCCCTGAACGGTCCAGGCATTGGAAGCTCATCTTCAGAAGACCCATGGTCTTCTCTATCACTGCCCTTGTGGAGGGATGGGTCATAACACTTCTCTGCCTCTGTTTTTGGGTGGTGGAGAGCCACCTCTTCAACGGATAGCCCTTGTCACCCAGCAGCCATCCATCCAGTCGGGCTGGAGCACTGAAGAGTCTTGGTACCTCGGAAAGTCTCTGGATATAAGCATCATGGGAGCTGCCAGGGCACCTTACACAGACTTGCAAAATCTGCATCCTGTGGTCACACACTATCTACAAATTCATGGAGTGGAATCCCTTCCTGTTGACCCGCTGGTGCCTTGATACCCTCATGTCAATTGCACCCTGGGTGCTGGAGAACCCAGCAATAGCTGCAAAGCCTCTGGCTCACTCAGCCTGCTGGCCTCATCCGTACACTAAAGAATCAAGATCAGTAACTGCTTGAACAGAGCTTCTGTCACCAGCTTGATGCAATGTGGACAGCTGATTGGGAGACTCCACAAAAATCCCCCACTGACTCCTGGAAAGAGCCGGATGCATAGGAGTTGAGGGCCACTGTCACCTTCAGAGCCACTGGCATGGGATGTCCACACAGTCAGAGCTGAGATCAGGCTCTATCATCTGACAAATGGAGGTCACTGTCTCCCTTGAGAGACGGAGCCTCCTTCGACATTGCACCTCGGACATATTGAGGAAGCTGCATCGCCGCCAGTAAACCCTGGCAGCAGAATAGTGGCATCTTCTGAGGCTCCTTGTGCCTTGGACTACCTGCTGGCCCTGCGTCCCCTGCGCCCCTGTGCCTCTCCTCCCACTGGTCGTTCCCCTGGAAGCTGCACAGGGCCATCTTCCCTCTTCGCCCTCCTGCCCCTCCCTTCATCCTCAGAGGAGGTGCCACCAGTGGAGACCACAATCCCCATTACCAGGGTAAGGGAAGGCTGTGTGATACCTGGAAGGGTCCACAGGGTCTAACTCCTCCTGGGGACCGGCAGACAGCAATGAATCCTGAAATGAAGCCTGGAAATGCTAGCAAAGAAGCCCCTAACAGAGATGAAGCTGCCAAGTACCAATGTCACCAGTAGCAAAGTATGTACCAAACTCCCCACTACTGACACTTGCAATGCTGCTCACCCCTTTTATCCCACCAGCGGATGAGGTTTTTGAAAATGTTGGCTGGTCACCTGCCTGTTTTGCTCGTGCGACGGGCATGAAATCGCATGGGCAATGAAAAATCGGCGTCAATTGGCTTTTTAGTGGCCTTGAGTGGCTTCTTAATTAATGGCGGGTGTGGTTCTGGCACCTGTTCATGCCCACTGGCCGAAATACTATGCGAGTGCGCAATGACATCGGGATGGTCGCCCAACGTCATCACATGCTATTTGATGTCTGATTGGATGGGGCGCACGCCTGCCTGCAGGATGTAAAATTCTGCCCCAAGTATACTACGTCCATCAACTCTTCTTTATCAATGTTGTTAGTAACATCCTCAAAAAGCTCCAAGTTCATCAAACATGAATTACCATTCGCAAATCTGACTATGCCCAATCAGATCATGATTGTCCAAGTATCCATTTGTCACATCCTTTATAATCAATTCTAGCATCTTCCCTACTACTGATGTAAGGCTAACAGGCTTGTAGATCCCTGTTTTTTCTCTCCATTCCTTCTTAAATACGGGGTGACATTTGCTACTTTCCAAACTTCACAAATCATTCCTGAATGTATAGAACTTTGGAAAATGATCACAAATGCATGCACTATCTCAATAGCAACCTCTTTCAACACTCTGGGGTGCAGAATTTCAGGTCCTGGTGACTTATCAACTTTCAGTCCCATTAATTTCTCCAATACAACCTTCTCATACATACTAATTTCCTTCAGCTCCTCAATACCTAGGGAATACCTAGGTATTCCTGAGGTATACCTAGGGGCCACCTTCCTAGGGATTCTCCCCATACCTAGGGAGAATTTGGGTCATTCTCCCTGGTCCCTTGGATCCCTAAATCTGGGAGATTTCCTATATCTTCCTTTGTGAAAACAGACACAAAGTAAACATTTAGCTTCTCTGCCATTTCTCTATTCCTCATTATGAATTCTCCTGACTCTGCCTGTAATGGACCTACATTTGTCTTAGCCAAACCCTTTATTTTTACATACCTATAGAAGCTTTTACAGTCCAGTTTTTTTTTTGCTAGATTGCATTCATCTTCTATTCTCCCTTTCGTTACCAGTTTCTTGGTGTTCCTTTGCTGCACTCTAAAAATCTCCCAATCCTCAGTTTTACTACTACGTCTGGCAATTTTGGAAGCCTTTTCTTTTAATCTTATGTAATGCTTAACTTCCTTTGTCAGCCATGGTTGACTGACATTTTTCGGGTTTTTGCACCTTGAAGCAATGTATAGGTGCTGTAGACTATGTAATAGTTCTTTGAAGAACATCCATTGCCTACGTGCAGTCATGCCTTTTAACGTATTTTCCCAATCCGCCTCAGCCAATTTGTCCCTCATACCTTCACAATTTCCTTTATTCAACTTTAACACCCTTGCTTCAGAGTGAACTACCTGACTTTCAAACTATCATATCACTCGTCCCCAAAGGTTCTTTTACAACAAGATTATTAATTAGCCCTTTTTCATTACATAATACCAGATCTAAAATAGCCTGTCCTCTAGTCGGCTCCTCAACATACTGCTCTAAAAAAACATCTCTGACACACTCCAGAAACTCGTCTTCCACAGCATTGGTGCTAAATTGGTTTACCCAGTTTATATGCAGATTGAAGTCACCCATGATTACTCTATTGCTCATGCAACATGTGGATTTAACCCTTTTAAACTCTCATCTTAACTCAGTAATCACATTTTAACACGCATTACACATTTGGAGGATTAGTCAGAAATCCCCAAACATACAAATGTAGGTAGGTGAACCCACGCTTCCCCTCTTAAACTCCTATCTCTAATGTTCGGCCCGAACCTGTTCAAGTGGAGAAAATGGTCAAGGCTCACAACCCGTCTTTTTAATAGTTTATTGTAACATTGATAAACTTACAACATCAGTACATTGCTCCCCTTACAATTAAATCAGCATTTACAAATGAACTTACAAATGTTAATACCCTGCTCCTGTTTTTTAAGTTAAATCGCCACAAACACCATCCCCATAACTTCTGAGCTTCACCCACACTGTTAATCCTTGAATTACTGATTCTGAAAAGTTGCTGCTTCAGTTTCTGCTGTTGCCTTAGTTTAGCTGTCCTATTTTAGTTCATCCAATTCCTTCATAAAACTTCTTTTCCGAGAGCTCTATACTGTGCAGCTGTGGGCTGCTGCTTTTCTCCTGTCTGCTTTGGCTGTTACTGCTCTTACTACCTCCACTGATCTTCCTCCTAAAGTACATATTTCTTAACAAAAGTCACAACCGTGACGAAGCTGAAAAAGCCCTCACCAAATCTGTGTTTTCTTACATATTGTAACAACTTCATGAATAGTTCATTAACATATGAAGGTGCTTTTGATTTGGAAGCTCCAGGTTATGATATCTGGTAGATTTTGCTCTAATCAAAAAGTTCTCTGGAATTAGCATTTGCAAGGAATGTGGCAGCACATTTAGACATGGTGCACCAAATCTGTAAGTATTATTTACAGCTGTACAGTTCATATTTGCATATCCATTGTGTAGTCTGAAGGCGTTGTTAGCTGTGTTTTGATGGATATGTTGAAAAAGTCACTTAATGTGTGTATGTCAGGCTTTCAATGTCCCATAGAATGCCGGGTGGCAGATTTTGGCCAATTTCTGAAAATTGTTCATCACAAATAGGCTTTTTTGGCGATACCCTTTTTTTTTGTTTTTAAATGTTCTTTTAAGTAGAATGCATTCTTGCTGAAGGACCAGCACATAAGATGAGGTCTTGCCAGCACCAGCCACAACCCACAAAAGACATTTTTAACTGTTAAATGTTTAATATTGAGAGCTATCAATGCAAGCGGACCAATACCATTTTACCATTACACTGGGTTGCTTATGCACTTGAATTGTACATTTGGATAGTGATTACTGTTATAATGCAGTAAATTAAATTATTATTTAAATAATAATTTAAATAGTAATTTGCATTTTGGGTGAATTTCAGAAATAATCCAAACAGTAGCTCTGAAATAAATCCAGAATGATGAGAGAGCTAAGCAAAAGTAGTACAGAAATATTAGCTTCAGAACATTTCCCAAATTTTACTCAAAGTTAGTTGGACTCATTTTTTTCTCCACTGTGCTGAATTATCAGCACTCTCCACATACACAAAGGGTTATTTTACACTATATTCATTCATGCGTCCACTAAAACCTGTTTTCTGTCGAAGGGGCATCATAGCTAACGGAATGGAAACACATTTTTTTTACGGCCAATGCTAAGACTGTCTTTTTTATACAGGTTATATCTATTGCAGAAGGATCCACGTAATAAATTATTGGAACGGTGAAGCCAATTGAAGTTTTATTTTTTTTTGGTAAACAAAAAATTAATCATACTTCTTGGGTAATGAGAAATAAAACCATTCATCTTTCCAGCCCTGTCTTTCATCCAGCCTTCTTATTACATTCAATTTTCGGGTTAATCCCAATGGATTAAGGCTCACATAGGAACATGTCAATGCTTGTGTTGGTGGCTGCGATGCATAACTAGAAAAGTGAGCAATGTTCACAGAAATCCCCAATGCCAAAAAAATGTTTACACAGGTGATTTCAGAAATCATTTAGAGAAGGAGCCTAAATTGGATGAGGATAGAAAGCACACAATGTGAAAATGTCATTATGATTTGAAGTCTGATTCATAAATCATTAAAGGGCCACTCTCATCCCAGTACAAAGGTTTCTATCATTTCTTTAAAAATACATTGTGCTGCCATGAAAGACCTTGTTGCGTCAGTAAAATGTGCCAATGCACAGATCTTCCGACCATTCTCCAGAGTAATCTAATACTTCATTGGCTCCTTCTTGGCATACAGGAACAATGAAAATTTGAAAAGGTATTCAGAGAAAAAATGCTGGGATATATAACTGAGGCTGTAGATTAGAAGAAACAATAAAGTAATATATATATAGAATAACCTCTCAACAAATATGGTACCAATTAATTTAAAGAAGATGTGGTTAAATTGGTGATAACAATCTAACAATAAGTACAGGGGCCTAACATAAGACCTAATATACTAATATTTTTTTTTTTGCATTGATAAAAACAAGATCGACCACCAACCCAACCAGCTCACTTTCCTTTGTTATACCCAAGAATGGCCAATTACATCTCCCGACTGAGCCTGTTCCTATCAGTCGTTGGGATCAGTGGATGAAGCCTTGAGTTGACAGCAGGAAAGTCTCTAAAAATATAATGTGCAGTGTTATGATCACTGTAGAGACTGATAACTTGTAAAAGAAAGAAATCCCCAAGATACCAACAGAAAGAAAACTGTTGAATAAGATTTCACGTTTTAAAACTTTTACTGTAACAAACAAACTAAAATCAACATAATTCAAACATTAATAACAGGCAAAGCGTGTTTCAAATGAAAAGGTAAGTTTTGCTATAAATAGTCGATGCAACAAAGATTCGTATGATATAGTTATAAGCACTCGCATTACTCCCTGCATAAATGTGACACCATGTACAGTTTCACAGTCTTTTCAACTTGTCCATCATTATGTAGGATCCCTCACTTCCCATTCAATTATTTTGGTCCTTGAGTCACGTTCTCCAGCTGCCATGTTTCATCTGAAGTCCATGGACACAGTTAACACCGACAAAGTGCATGTCTACAACCACTCTCTCACTTGAGTCATGACAGTCCTTATGGCACAGAGACCCCAGAGACTCCTTTCTCAGTCTGGTTGGCTCTGGCAAAACTGAAACAGAATAAATGGGGCCTCCTCAAATCCTCAATCCCCTTCCCTTCCTGTCTTCAGGTCTCTGCCCTTTCCAACTGTTTAACATGTACAGCAACTCAAGGCAGGATTTTCAGGTCATCAGGCGGGCATGATGGGCGGGCCTGGCAGAGAAATGGGCAGAGAAATGAGCGATCGGCCACCGACTGATTTCATGTTGGCTGGCCAATTAACGATGGGTGAGGGGGAGTGTGCAGTGAAAACGGTCTGAAGGCAGAGTGCTGCCTCAGGGAGCTGAAGAATTTTAGGTCCAAAAATAAAGAATATGAATTTCTGAAAAAAATGTCCCCACATAGGACTCACTCACCTGAACATATAGATTATAAAAATTCCACCCAAACATTTTATTTTTTTTTTAAATTAACATCGGAAACCTCATCCTACCTTTGGATGGGGTTTCCTCAAAAATGCAAAGGCCACCTGGCCCATTCGCCCACTTGCCTACTGTAACATTGGACAGATAGATAAAATCCATGTTAATTGAAACTTTAATGGCCTTAATATGCCTCTCAATTGTCGGCAGGCGTGCAGCCGACTCTTGTGCATGCCCGCCGACCGAAATATCACACTAGTACGCGATGACATAGGCATGGTCACCCGACATCATTGCGGGCCATTTTATGCCCAATCAGGTCGGGTATGAGCCCACCTTCAGGACATAAAATTCTGCCCACTGTATCTGCTCTATTCTCAATGGTCTTCTTTAATACCAGGATCCATTCTGAAGTGCAGGTACTGTTCTGAACTGTCTACTGCAGAGATAGGCTGAAACTCAACACCACTGCAATTAGCTTTCTATTTACCCTTTGCTTCTTAGATTTTCATCCCCATGGCACTCTCAGGTCACATGGGCATTTCTTGGAACTAAGCTGATGTCATAAACAGGAAATCAATTATCCCTCTTTCACTTTGCTCTTAAAGGGGGCATCACACAAAAATAAAATACAGGCTTTTCCCAAAGCACATGGGTCATCGAATTTTCTCTCCTTAAAAGAAAAAAGCCTTACTGAAAAGTAAGGGATTTTCACAATCCTTTAAAAATACAACACATTTTAACCACATAAACACTTTAACAACTACCTTATTACATTTTGTACAGGTAATTATTTCCCTTTGTCACATTTTACAATTAAACCTATTGCATTAGCAAAATTATAAAACATATAACAAAAACAACCAAATGTGACAATTAGGTTTTGAAGTTCAACCTGAGCGAGTTCTCAGGGCCCCAATGTTCTTGTGAACAAAAGTTTGTTTTTTACTATTACTATTTAATACACTTTTAATTTTCGGAAGAGATTATCTTTCCCATTCTGTATAAACTTTCCAGTTTTTCCATGTCCTTGGTTAAAAGATTGTATGTTAACTTTGTGTTCCTCATGTTGTTATCTTTTTTATCTGTATAGGACTGTATACAGTCTGCACTTGGGTCATCACAGCATCTATGCAAGACCTTGTTGTATTACTTAAATACACCGATGTACAGCTCTTCTGGCTATTGTCCAAGGTTGTCAAACACTAGTCCCTAAGTTCATTGATGAAGGGAGAAATCTCCCTTCCTCCATTTTGACCTTCAGCACTTATCTTAGTATCAACTGTGGAGGATGTACTGGACGCCTGGGGCCCTTCTTCCCCTTTAATTTGGCACATGCTTCTTTAAAT
Organism: Carcharodon carcharias; assembly: GCF_017639515.1. NCBI lineage: Eukaryota > Metazoa > Chordata > Chondrichthyes > Lamniformes > Lamnidae > Carcharodon > Carcharodon carcharias. The sequence continues at coordinate 240,902,206 of NC_054467.1, read as the reverse complement.
GATGCAGCAGTGATCTTGCTACAACGCCACTGGATCTTTCTGTGGACCGCTGCTGGGATCTCATGAGTTTGGTAGGAATCATGTTGGATCCTTGTAATAAATATCTAATGATCCTCAACTCAGGAATCTGGGCTGGGACCAATAAGGGGTATTGGGTGGTGGACCTAAATCGTGCCCTGTCTCTAAAGGCAGAAATAAGGAGATACCAGCAAGCTATCATATATCCAATATTTTTGTCAAGGGGAATCACAGGCTAACCTAATCCTGTTCTCACACAAGGACATGCTTTTCATCAAGAGCAAAGGCTAATTCTCCCTTTCACCAGCTCAGGCTTAATAAGGTTTACTTCAGAGCCCCAGATTTGAAAAAGAAAAATATGACTTCAGTAGTCTAGATTCTAATATCACTCTTCTCCACAGGCACAACAACAATAACTTGTATTTATAGAACAACTTTAACATAGTGAAATGTCCCAAGGCGCTTCACAGGAGCATTATAAGTCAAAATTGACACTGAGCCACGTAAGAAGATATTAGGCAGAGGAAGTAGGTTTTAAAATGCATTTAAAGGAGGAAAGAAAGGTAGAAAACCGGAAATGTTTAGAAAGGATATTTGAGAACTTAGGGTCCCTGGTAGCTGAAGGTGCAGTTGCCAATGGTGGACCAATTAAAATTGGCGATTAAAATTCAGGATGCTAAAGAGGATAGAATTGGAGGAGTGGAGTGATTACAAAGGGTTGTAAAGCTATGGGGGATTATAGAGATGGGGGGAGTGGGGTAGAGGCCATGGAGCAATTTAAAAACAAGGATGTGAATTTTAAAACTGAGGCGATGCTTAACTAGGAGCCAATGTAGGTTAGCAAGCACAGGAGTGATGAGTGAATTGGTGCAAGTTAGAACATGGGCATCAGTGTCATAGATAGGTTATGGAGGGTAGCATGTGCGATGCCAGCCAGGAATGTGTTGGATGAGTTAAGTCTAATGGTAGTAAAAGAATGGATAAAAATTACAACAGCGGATAAGTTGAGCCAGGGTAGACTCAGGTTACAGAGATGGGAGTAGTGATTGCATGGGTACTTGGTCTGAAGCTCAACTCAGGGTCAAAAATGAGACCAAGTTTGTGAAGAGTCTGGTTCAGCCTCGGACAGTTGCCAGGGAAATGGATGGTGCTTAAGAAACAGAGTTTGTGGTGGGGACTGAAGACAATGGGCTGAATTTTGTAGGACAGGGTCAAGTTCCACCACTGGGATCGTAGTGGGAACTGATAGGCAGCGGGGACCTGGGGTAGCATTTTGCTGGCTGCAACCAATTAACAGGCCGCTGCCAGGGCCACTGTCCGATCGAGGTGGCCGGACCTGCCTAATCAGAGGGCTAGCAGCTCAGCAGCCTTGGAAGCGCCAATGTTAGTGGGGGGCCACTACTGAGGTTGCATGATGAAGGAGAGGATGTCTCAATGCTGAGGCTTCCTTGAAGATGGGTGAGTTCTTTGAAGAAGCCTGGACAGGGCAGACAGGTCCCAGCAAACTGGGGAAGACAGCTATTCTGGCAGCAGCCTGTAGGTGCTGGTAAAATGCCAGTGGTGGCAGGAAGGGGACCTTAATTAACCACTTAAGTGGCTCAATTGGCCTCTGAGCAAGAGGGTTGTCTTCCATCTTCTTTGCCACTGGGAAAATGACAAAGCAGTGGGAAGATGACAGGCACTTCAACCCTTGATTTCCCTTGTTATTTTGCACCCCTGCCCTCTCCCCACCACTTCCCAGCCTATCTCTGGAGGGCTGGTAAAATCCAGCCCAACAAATGGGGTAAAACAAAGAAGTGCAGTATCATTATCATTAGATTAGAAATATATAGCAGTTGGGATGAAGTGTAGGCTAACATTTTACTTACCATTGTTAAAATTATCATCTTTTCCTAAATTACAGATCATATACCATTTTGGAAGCGGTACACATTTATCACAGTACCTTGGATTTTAACTATCTGATGAAAGATACAGGGCGGCAGTATCTACTATTTGATATATGACCAGGTTTCAAAGCAACTAGCACCATAATAAGACCTAAACGGCATTCTACTTTTCAGGTGATAGTGTTCAAAGTATTGGATGCATTGATGGTTGGCTACCAGCAGGGCTATGTGTCGAGACAAAGCCATTGTCAAATTTGAGTTGAAACCCAACGCAGAAGTGGCAAATGACTATTGAGAAATAGAGACAATTTAAATTGCAAGGTGACAATCTTTGAAAAGGAAGTGGCATCTGACATAAATCTCCAAATATGAGGAATATTTTAGGAGGAACATATAAAAGCTGAAAGCATTAGTCGTAACTACATATTCTGTACATTCAGGAGTCCTAGAACATGTGGGTGATTCACAACTGATTATTTTGCAACAAAATAACAGTAAACTAAACAAGTGAATGAAAACGCCACCCTCCAACATGTTGATTAGCTGAAGGATCATCTGAGAAGAGGTTTGGTTAAGATCAGACAGCAATGTCATTTCAAACTCACACTTAACTGCAATATTTAGCAATTGTTATTACTGTTCTTTTTGTAAATAGTTTTATCATTGGCAGTTCCCCACCATTCCCCCACCACTGACAGGCTGGAAGTGTTGAGTCTCACTGAGGTACCATTTTACACATGGAGCTGCTAGTTCTCTGCGACCTCCTCCACTGACCATTTTCATGTGTGAGCTAGACAGCGAGTCAGAATAAAGTTTACATGACAACACAGCATATCATGCATGAGCCCTTTCTGTATTCAACATCTACACATGTGCACAGGTCACATCATAGTTGTCCTGTACCTGATGACATAGCTGAGAATAAAACATAGGACCCTCTGACCTGCATGACTAATGACATCAGATGGTGACTTTACCCATTAAATCCACTTGAGTTTCTGCTATATACCCAATTAAGAGAGCTCATGAATTGAAGAACTAACATCTGAATTGCAGCACATACTCACTTCTACCAGTTTGTTGGCATGCTCACGGAAGACTTGTGCATACTCCTTCACCTCCTTTTCGTTGCCGCTCTTTGCTGCCTCAATGAGAACCAAGAGAGGGACATTGGTCTCCAGAAACGAGTCGGAGATGTGATCCATGACAGCCTTGCGAAGCTTTTGAGGAAAAGAAATTGAAATTAAAAACCAGCAATAAAGTGGAAGTGGTCAAAAGGACCTAAATTTGCAAAAGGCTTTTTTCAATTGATGAATATAATTTATCCTTAAGAATGTAAAGCATTTTTCAGCTTAATTGCTAGAAAAACATGAAAGACATATGAAGTATTTCATTGCACTCTGTTGTAGGTCATTCAGGAAATTTCAAGAACGTTAACCCTTGTTCAATGACAGCAATGGTGCCAGGCACTGAATGTACAGGCCAAAGTAATTCCTTTCAATGGGCTGGATTTTATGGCTCCCTGCAGGTGCTTTTTCAGTGGAGGATTCGGGCACGTAAATACAAGGGGTGACCAGCCCACTAACCTCTCATCCAGTACAGATCTGTTACTCATGATATGTTAGGTGGGTGGGTGCAGAAATCAGCAGCTGCCCGCCATATTTGAATAAATAATTAAAGGTCATTTGAGCTTGTTACCAAGCCAATTGACTGGGATGTTATGCTGCCCACGTCATAATACGTTTGGTGTGGGCAGGTGGGTGGGAGTGGGCTTAGTACTTTTTTTGAGGCCAGGTTGTAAAAGGATGGGAAGGAAGTGGCGGGGGGGGGCACATCATTCAGGGGCACCCCCCCAAGATTTCTCCACCACTTCCCCCCGCCCTGTTCCTCGCTGCCTGCCCTCCAAAACCCTGCCCCCAACCCCCATCCCTCTCTTCCCCGCCCTAAAAGCCTGTGACTCACCTGTCTCCAGCAGCCATCACTCTTGTTCTTGCCTATCCTTGCAGTCCTGGTAAAGCTCTGGTACTGCTGGAACTACTAAAGAGGCCAGTCCATCAGATTGGCCGGCAGCTCTCGAGGGCCAGATTTCTTCCCACTGAGGGGCGGAAGTCCCACTCTCACCTGGTTTCGCCCACCAACAGTGTGTTATGGCTGTAGGGTGAACTTCTTTCTGGCATGTTAGCAAACAGCCGACTTTCCTTCCAGAGGATTTGGTTGAGCAGCGCGACCCCTCCCCCAATAAACTCCAGCCCAATATAACAGAACATTGGTCCAATAGAGCTTTGCACCATTGATTTACAGCTTTCTATTTATCTTATTGAACATCAACATGTTAGAATAAGATAGACAAAAAAGTTAATCCCCTAGTAATGCTAAAACTGCTGGCTTTGCAAATAATTCTTCCACTGGCTGAAGAACAAGGTACCACTAGGTCAAGCCTCTGATTGTGAAATGCAACCACTGTATTTATCACTTCATAGGCAAAGAATCAAAGAGTATTTGTTACAAAAATAATTCTATTACAGCTGCTCTGCAAGTCACTTCTGTTCACTCAGCAATCGTGACCTGTTAACAACCATTTTTCTTTTCCTTGTGAGTGTTTACGGCCAGGGGTTTCTGAGCTATGTTAACATTGAGAAACTAAAGACTTTTTTGTGCTTAAGGGTAGATTTTCAGTCATCTCCCAACGCGAGACACTTTGCCTGCTGGGTGGATTGGAAAATCACAGGCCTTGCACCTGCCATCTTTCCATATGCAGAGCATGCACTCAAAAGCTGTTTTAGTGCCAATGCCATGTGTAAAAGGTAGGATCATAGAATCATAGAATGGTTCGAGCACAGAAGGAGGCCCTTCAGCATTCATCACGTCTGAGCTGCCTCTCTGAAGGCGCAATTTACCTAGTATCATACACCTTCCTTCTCCTAGTAGCCCCGCATATTCTTCCTTTTCAGATGATAATCCATTTCCCTCTTGACGCAATTGAACCTGCCTTCACCACAATTTCAGGCAGTGTATCGCAGGTCCGAACCACTCACTGCATGAAAACATTTCCCTTTGCATTGCATGGCTCCTTCTGTTCATCACCCAATAAAATGCCTGAAACTTAGGAGAACAGGTCTTACCATACTCAGGATAGCATTTGCAGAATGCACACCAACCATGCTTGCAGCTCAATTGAGTGATTTTGGGATTTTAGTGCTAATTGCTTTCCAGGGAACTGAGTTATGATAGCGTAAACTCATTTCCCAAGAGCCATGAGATTGGGAAAGGGCAGGTATTCATTCCATTAGTCTGTGTTGGATTCAAATCAAGACAGCAGAGATAACAGGGCAGCGAGACAATCCTCCTGGAGAACTGCAAGTTTTGTGATAGAAAATGTGAGGCAACAGCACCCGTTTTAGAGTGAAGGTACTTTGCATAACATGTCTGTGCTGCTCATTAAGTGAGTTAATACCAGAGTGTGATCTTAAAAAGAGACACTTAGCATGGCATTGCTTTTCTTATAAACAAGGACACCCTAAAGTTCAAATGTATCAGAATAGCATTCATCATATTTTCCTGGCAACGCTACTGCATCAGGATGTGATGAACTACCACAACACCCTATATTTTGGAATGGTGCCTTCAGATTTATTGAAATTAAGAAGGAATAAAAAATCTGTTTGATGTAGTATCTTTCCAATGAGCCATGGCATCACTGTTTCCTTGACAGAAATGTAGGAATCAGCCACTCAACCCCAAAAAGTCTGTTACAACAGTAAGTTAGATCATGGCTGAAAAGTACCTCAATTCTATTCACCCACCCTTGATTCATGTCCTTTAATGTGCTTGTTTAATAAAACCCTATCAAATGTAGGTCCAAAAAATGTAATTGACCCAACAACCAAAGCTGTTTGGTAGAGAGTTCCAGATTTCCACAATCCTTTGTATATGGTTGAATCCACTCTTTGTCCAACATTGGAGCTGAATGGGTTCATGATGTTTATCCTCTCTTCACAGAAAAAAAAATTGATATGATGCTTCCTTTTGAGAATATTTCAAAAGAATTTTACTTGAATAAAAGAAGTTCTGCTCAGCATTGTTAATTTCCTGCATAATGTAAGACTGACATACCTGATGAAGTCCACCAAGTGTTTATGGCATGTCCAAAGACCCCTCTCCACATGCAGCATATATTTATGCTATTGTAAATTTTGTGTCAGTAAATCTATCAATTAGTTTCTTGATGCTATTGATTAATTATTTTTGCAAACTACAAGGTGCAATGGCAGAGTTGTTTATCCTGAGCAGTAACACTGTTGACAAAAATAAAGAGTGCCTGTTTCCGTTTTACACAGTCTTGAGAAACCCTGAAAACTAGTCACTAAACAACTATTCTTCCTGCCTGACATTTGCTGACTCATCATGTGTGATAAAACCCATCAACTCTCAGTCATTCAGAATGAGACTCACTCTTTTAAAAGGCATCACCTGTTTCGATGTTTCTCGCTCTTAAAAATAAACATAGCGCCATATGTTTAAATGAGTTTGCAATCTGCCTCACTCTCCTTGATACCATTTCCCTCTCCGAACATTTCCCCACATTGCCAGCTCTGTGTGTGGTCATTTATGTGCTTTGAATTTGCTGGCAAACGCCTATTGCATGTAGGTCAATTTTGCCAAAACTTCAAACTTTCCAAGAAAGAAAGTGAGGCTCTGGAGGGTGGACGGAGTCATGCGGATCAAGGCATTGACTCAATTTCTTTCTCCACAGAAGCTGCTGGACCTGCTGAGTTTTTCCAGCATTTTCTGTTTTTGTTTCATGGAAATAGGGCTACCTTTTCGACAGTAAAGTTTGGGATTTCACTGAAGGTATCAAGTAACGTTTGTGCCGCACAAGTACCCAACTGCAATAAGAGAGATTCTAACTATCTTCCCTTGACATTCAATAGCATTACCATCGCTGAATTCCCCACTATCAACATCCTGGGTGTTACCATGGACCAGAAATGTATGTGGACTAGCTATATAAATACTGTGGCTACAAGGACAGGTCAGAGGCTGGGAATTCTGCAGCGATTAACTCACCTCCTAACTCGCCAAAGCCTGTCTAGGCACAAGTGAGGAGTCTGATGAAATACCCCACTTGCTTGGATGAATACAGCTCCAACAATACTCAAGCAGGTTGACACCATCCAAAACAAAACAGCATGTTTAATCAGCATCCCATAAGAATATAAGAAATAGGAGCAGAAGGCCATTCAGCTTCTTAAGCCTGGTCTGCTATTCAATAAGATCATGGCTGACTAATTGTGGCCTTATCTCCACTTTCCTGCCTGCCTCCCACAACCTTTGGCTCTCTTGTGAATCAATAATCTGTCTAACTCAGCCTTGAACATATTTAATTGACCCAGCCTTGACTGCTTTCTGGGGCAGTGAATTCCAAAGAATAATGACCCCTTCAGAGAAAAACATTCCTCTTCATCTCTGTCTTAAATGGGAGACCCCTTATTTTGAAACTGTGCTCCCTAGGTCGAGATTCCCCCACAAGAGGAAACATCCTCTCAGCATATACCCTGCCAAGCCTCCTCAGAATCTTATATGTTACAATAAGATCATAGCTCATTCTACTGAACTCCAATGAGTGTAGGCCTGTGGTAATCTGAGATGCAAACACCTTTAAGAGAATGTGAGCAGATTGACCATGTGATTGTATACCCAATTGCTGTTTAGCGCGGGCTACAATGTTAATTAGTAATTTAGAATAGGGTCTGGTTTGAGAAGCACGCATGTATTAGTGCTCTTTGACTTGTGTTAATAAACAGCATGTTCTTCATCTTACCTTGGTCTCTGCGTCTGCAGTATCTTGTAACCAACTCACTAAACAGCAGATAGGCGTGCAACTGAGAAAAGCGACCTGACAGAAGGAACATAACTAGGCCCAACCTCAAACTTTCCTCATAAGACAAAACCTTAATTCCAAGCATCAACCTAGAGAACCTTCTTTGAACTGCCTCCGATGAAGCATATACCTCATTAAAGCTGCATACAATTCTCCAGGTGTGGTCTCACCAATAACCCGTACAGAAAGATTTACCTACTTTTCTACTCTATACCCTTCACAATAAAGGCTAATATTCTATTTACCTTCCTAATTGCCTTCCTTTCCACATCCACCCTGTCAAGATCCCTCAGGGTCTGAAAGGTTTCAATTAAGTCGCCTCTTACCCTTCTAAATTCCTGTAGATACAAGCCTAACCTGTCCAGTCTTTCCTCATAAGACAACCTGCCCATTCCTGGTATCTGTCCAGTAAACCTTCTCTCTAGTTTCTAGTGCATTTATATCTTTCTTTAAATAAGGAGACCAGTACTGTACCCAATACTCCAGATGTGGTCTCAACAATGCCTTGTACAACTGAAGCATAACCTTTCTACTTTTGTAATCAATTCCCCTCACAATAGATGATAACATTCTTTAAGCTTTACCTACTGTACCTGCATACTAAGCTTTTGTGATTCATGCACTAGGACACCCAGATCCCTCTGAATTTCTATGCTCTGCAATCTCTCACCATTTAGATAATAAGCTTCTTTTTTATTCTTCCTGTCAAAATGAACGATTTCACATTTGCCCACATTGTACTCCATTTGGCATAACTTTGCTCACTCACTTAACCTATGTCACTTTGTACCTGCATGCTAACTTTGTGCTGTTCATGTACAAGGGCACCCAGGTCTCTCCGTATCTCAGGATACTACACTCTCTCTCCATTTAAATAATATTCTGCTTTTCTATGCTTTGTGCCAAAGTACACCAACTCACATTTTCCAAAATTATACTCCACCTGCAAATGTTTTTCCCACTCACTTAACCTATCTATATCCCTTGTAGACACTTTGTATCCTTTTCATGACTTGCTTTCCTATTTATCTTTGTATCATGAACAAATTTGGCAACAATACACTCGGTCCCTTCAACCAATTTATTAATATAGATTGTAAGTATTTGAGGTCCCAGCACTAATTCCTGTAGAATTCCACTAGTTACAATTTGTCAATCTGAAAATGACCCATTTATCCTGACTCACTGATTCCTGTGAGCGAGCCTATCATCTATCCATACGAAAATACAAAGATACAAATTGGAGCAGGAGCAGGCCACTCAATCCCTCGAGCCTGCTCTGCCATTCAATAAGATCATGGCTGATTTGAACGTAGCCTCAAATCCACATTCCTGCTTACCCCCGATACCCTATCGCCCCCTTGTTAATCAATAACCTATCTAGCTCTGCCTTAAAAATATTCAAAGATTCTGCTTCCACCGTCTTTTGGGGAAGAGAGTTCCAAAGACCCGTAACCCTCTGCTCATCTCTGTCTTAAATGAGCGACCCCTTATTTTTAAACAGTGACCCTGAGTTCTAGATTCTCCCACAAAGTGGAAACATCCTTTCCACATCCACCCTGTCAAGATCCCTCAGGGTCTGAAAGGTTTCAATTAAGTCGCCTCTTACCCTTCTAAATTCCTGTAGATACAAGCCTAACCTGTCCAGCCTTTCCTCATAAGACAACCTGCCCATTCCTGGTATCCGTCCAGTAAACCTTCTCTCTAGTTTCTAGTGCATTTATATCTTTCTTTAAATAAGGAGACCAGTACTGTACCCAATACTCCAGATGTGGTCTCAACAATGTCTTGTACAACTGAAGCATAACCTCTCTACTTTTGTAATCAATTCCCCTCACAATAGATGATAACATTCTTTAAGCTTTACCTACTGTACCTGCATACTAAGCTTTTGTGATTCATGCACTAGGACACCCAGATCCCTCTGAATTTCTATGCTCTGCAATCTCTCACCATTTAGATAATAAGCTTCTTTTTTATTCTTCCTGTCAAAATGAACGATTTCACATTTGCCCACATTGTACTCCATTTGGCATATCTTTGCTCACTCACTTAACCTATGTCACTTTGTAGCCTCCTTACATCCTCTTCACAACTTACTTTCCTACCTATCTTTGTGTCGTCAGCAAATATAGCAACCATTCCTTCGTCCCTTCATCCAAGTCATTTATATGAATTGTAAAAAGTTGAGGCCTCAGCACTGATCCCTGTGGCACACCAATCATCATATCCTGCCAACCAGAAAAAGACCCATTTATGCCAACTCTCTGCTTCCTGTTAGTTAACCAATCTTCTATCCATGCCAATATGTTATCCCCTACACCATGAGCTTTTATTTTCTGCAATAATCTTTGATGTGGCACTTTCTCAAATGTCTTCTGGAAATCTAAGTACAGTGCATCCAACAGTTCCCCTTTATTTACAGCACATGTGACTCCTTCAAAGAACTCCAATAAATTGGTTAAACATGATTTCCCTTTTATAAAACCATGTTGACTCTGCCTGATTGTCTTGATTTTTTCTAAGCGCCCTGCTATAACATCTTTAATAATAGCTTCTAACATTTTCCCTATCACAGATGTTATGCCAACTGGTTTCTGTCTCCCTCCCTTTTTGAATAAAGGAGTTAGGTTTACTATTCTCCAATCTAATGAAACCTTCCCAGAATCTAGGGAACTTTTGAAAATTAAAACCAATGCACTAACTATATAACCTGCCACTCCTTTGAAGACCTTAGGGTGAAGTCCATCTAGACTGGGGATTTGTCAGCCCACTGCCCCAGCAATTTACTCAAAACCACTTCCCTGGTGATTGTAATTTTCCCGAGTTCCTCCTTCCCTTTCATTTCCTCATTTACAGCTATTTTAAGAATGTTACCTGTGTCCTCTGTAGTGAAGACTGAGGCAAAATACCCATTTAATTCATCCGCCATCTCCCTACTTTCGCTAATCAATTCCGCAGAAGCAATCTCTATAGGATCAATGCACACTTTTTTAACTCTTTTATTTAAATATCAATAGAAACTCTTACTGTCCACCTTTATATTACCAGCTAGCTTTCTCTCATACTCTAATTTTTCTCTCCTTATTAATCTTTTTGTCATTCTTTGCTGTTCTTTATATTCTTTCCAATCTTCTGACCTGCCACCAATCTTTGCATAATTATATGTTTTTTACTTAAGTTTGACACTGTCTTTTACACTTTTTTAGCCAACCATGGATGGTGGGGCCTCCCCCTGAGATTTTTATTGCTCATTGGAATGCATATATTCTGTGTATTCTGAAATATCCCTTTAAATGTCTGCCACTGAACCTCTATTGACATATCCTTAAACCTCATTTGCCAATTCACTTTAGCTAGCTCTACTTTCATGCCCTTATAATTGTCCTTATTTAAGTTTAAAATAGGGGTCTTGGACGCACTCGTTTCTCCCTCAAAATGAATGTAAAATTCAATCATATTATGATTGCTGCTTCACTAAGAGGTTATCAATTAATCCCATCTTGTTGCTTAATACCAGGTCTAATATAACCTGCTCTATGGTTGGCTCTGGAATGTGCTACTCTAAGAAACTATACTGAAAATATTCTGTGAACTCCCCACCTAGGATACTTTTGCCCATCTGATTTTTCCAGTCTATATGTAGATTAAAATCCCCCATGATTATTGCTGTACCTTTCTGGCGAGCTCCCATTATCTCTTCTTTTACACTCTGCTCTACTGTGTAATTACAATTAGGGAGCCTGTACACCACTCCCACAAGTGACTTCTTGCCTTTAGCATTCCTCATCTCAACCCAACCCGCTTCTACATGCTGGTTTCCTGAATATGGATTATCCTTCTCTAATGTTCTAATATCACAATTAATTTAAAGAGCCACCCCTCCACATTTTCCTATCTTCCTGTCCTGCCTAAATGTCACATACACTTCAATATTCAGGTCCATGGTGATATGTTGCCCCCAACACCATGAGGTCTTATCGTTGTCACAATGATGTGACTTGCACTTGTATATTAGTCTTTAATTTCATTGGCTGATCAAACATATATTGAGCTGCTTTAAAATGGACATTTAAAAAGCAAGCAAAGACACTGACTTAAGATGGCTGCCACAAGTAACCTAAAGTCTTTTTAATTCACTCATGGGGTGTGGGGATCGCTGGCTAAACCAGAATTTTGCCCTTGAGAAGGTGGTGGTGAGCTGCCTTCTTGAACTGCTGCAGTTCATGTGGTGTAGGTGACCCCACAGTGCTGTTAGGAAGGAAGATCCAGGATTTTGACCCAGCGAAAGTGAAGGGACGCGATATATTTCCAAGTCAGGATGGTAAGTGGTTCGGAGGGGACTTCCAGTTAGTAGTGTTCCCATGTGTCTGCAGTCTTTGTCCTTCTAGATAGGAGTGGTCATGGGTTTGGAAGGTTTTTTTTACTCATTCATGGGATGTGGGCTTCGCTGCCTGGGCCAGCATTTATTGCCCATCCCTAGTTGCCCTTGAGAAGGTGGTGGTGAGCTGCTTTCTTGGATCGCTGCAGTCTATGTGGTGTAGGTAAACCCATAGTGTTGTTAGGAAGAGAGTTCCAGGATTTTTAGTCAGTGACAGTGAAGGAATGGTGATATATTTCCAAGTCAGGATGGTAAGTGGTTCGGAGGGGACTTCCAGTTAGTAGTGTTCCCATGTGTCTGCAGTCTTTGTCCTTCTAGATAGGAGTGGTCATGGGTTTGGAAGGTTTTTTTTACTCATTCATGGGATGTGGGCTTCGCTGCCTGGGCCAGCATTTATTGCCCATCCCTAGTTGCCCTTGAGAAGGTGGTGGTGAGCTGCTTTCTTGGATCGCTGCAGTCTATGTGGTGTAGGTAAACCCATAGTGTTGTTAGGAAGAGAGTTCCAGGATTTTTAGTCAGTGACAGTGAAGGAATGGTGATATATTTCCAAGTCAGAATGGTGAAAAACTTGGAGGGGATCTTCCAGGTGGTGGTGTTCCCTTCTATCTGCTGCCCTTGTCCTTCTAGATGGTAGTGGTCATGGGTTTGGAAGGTGCTGTCTAAGGAGTCTTGGTGAATTCCTGCAGTGCATCTTGTAGATGGTACGCACTGCTGTTACTGTGTGTCCGTGATGGAGGAAGTGAATTATTTGTGGATGTGCCAATGAAGCTGGCTGCTTTGTCCTGGACCATGTCAACCTTCCAGAGTGCTGTGGAAGCTGCACTCATCCAGGCAAGTGGGGCGTATACCATCACACTCCTGACTTGTGCCTTGTAGATGGTGGATAGGCTTTGGGGAGTCAGGGGGTGAGTTACTCATTGCAGGATTCATAGTCTCTGACCTGCTCTTGTATCCACAGCATTTATATGGCTAGTCCTGTTCAGTTTCTAGTCAATGGTAGCCCCAGGATGTTGATAGTGGGGGATTCAGTGATGGTAATGCCATTGAACATCAAGGAGTGATGCTTAGATTCTTTCTTATTGGAGATGGCCATTGCCTGGCACTTGTGTGACGCAAATGTTACTTGCCACTTCTTAGCTCAAGCCTGGATATTTTCCAGGTCTTATTGCATTTGGAGATGGACTGTTTCAGCATCTGAGGAGTCACGAATGGTATTGAACATTGTGCAATCATCGGTGACAATCCCCACTTCTGACCTTATGATGGAAGGAAGGCCATTGATGAAGCAGCTGAAGATGGTTGGGCCGAGGACACTACCCTAAGAAACTCTTACAGTGATGTCCTGGAGCTGGGGTGATTGACCTCCAAGAACTACAGCCATCTTCCTTTGTACTAGGTATGACTCAAGCAAGCAGAGAGTTTTCCCCAGATTCCCATTGACTCCAGTTTTGCTAGGGCTCCTTGATGCCACATTCGGTCAAGTGCGGCCTTGATATCAAGGGCAGTCACTCTCACCTCACTTCTGGAGTTCAGTTCTTTTAACCATTTTTGAACCAAGGCTGTAATGAGGTCAGGAGCTGAGTGGCCCAGGCAGAACCCAACTTGGGTGTCAAGAAGCAGGTTATTGCTAAGCAAATACCACTTGATAGCACTGTTGATGGCCGCTTCCATTACTTTATTGATAATCGGGAGTAGGCTGATGGGGTGGTAATTGCCTGGCTTGGATTTGTCCTGCTTTTTGTGTACAGGGCAATTTTCCTCATAGCCGTGTAGATGCCAGGGTTGTTGCTATGCTGGAAGAGCTTAGCTATGGGTGCGGCAAGTTCTGGAGCACAAGTATTCAGTACTATTGCTGGAATATTGTCAGGACCCATAGCTTTTGCGCTATCCAGTGCCTTTAGCCATTTCTTCATATTGTGTGGAGTGAACTGAATTGACAAAAGACTGGTGTCTGTGATCCTGGGGACCACTGGAGGAGGCTGAGATGAACCATGCACTCAGCGCTCCTGGCTGAAGATTGCAGCAAATGCTTCAGCCTTGTCTTTTGCACAAATGTGTTGCGCTCCCCCATCATTGAAGATACAGTTGGGAGGGAATTGCCCTAGGAGTCCTCAGCATCTACTCCAGATCCAATAAAGTCTCATGGCATCAGGGTAAACATGGGCAAGGAAACCTCCTTCTGATTACCGTGTACCGCCCCTCCCTCAGCTGATGAGTCAGTACTTCTCCGTGTTCAAAATGACTTGAAGGAAGCACTGAGGGTGGCAAGGGTGCAGAATGTACTCTGGGTGGAGGATTTCAATGTCCATCACCAAGAGTGGCTCGGTAGCAGCACTTCTGACCGAGCTGGTTGAGCCCTAAATGACGTAGCCGCTAGACTGAGGGAACCAACAAGAGGAAAAAACATACTTGACCTCATCCTCACCAACCTGCCTACTGCAGATGCATTTGTCTGTGACAGTATCGGTAGGGGTGACCACCACATAGTTGTTGTGGAGACAAAGTACCGCCTTCACTTTGAGGATAACCTCCATTGTGTTGTGTGGCACTACCATTGAAGATGGGAATAATTGTAGAGCCTTTTCCTCCAATGAGTTGTTTAATTGTCCACCACCATTCACGACTGGATGTGGAAGGGCTGCAGAGCTTAGATCTGAACCATTGGTTGTAGCATCAATTAGCTCTGTCAATCACTTGCTGCTTATGCTGTTTGGCATGCAAGTAGTCCTATGCTTTAGCTTCACCAGGTTGACACTGCATTATTAGGTATGCCTGGTGCTGCTCCTGGCATGCCCTCCTGCACTTTCCATTGATCCTCTGCCTTGATGGTAATGATAGAATGGGGGATACTCCAGGCCATGAGGTTACAGATTGTCGTTGAGTACAATTCTGCTGCTGCTCATGGCCCTCAGTGCCTCATGGATGTCCAGTCTTGAGTTGCTAGATTGTTTGAAATCTATCACATTTAGCACTGGTAGTGCCACACAACACAATGGAGGTTATCCTCAAAGTGAAGGCGGTACTTTGTCTCCACAACAACTGTGCGGTGGTCACCCCTACCGATACTGTCACAGACAAATGCATCTGCAGTAGGCAGGTTGGTGAGGATGAGGTCAAGTATGTTTTTTCCTCTTGTTGGTTCCCTCAGTCTAGCGGCTACGTCATTTAGGGCTCAACCAGCTCGGTCAGAAGTGCTGCTACCGAGCCACTCTTGGTGATGGACATTGAAATCCTCCACCCAGAGTACATTCTGCACCCTTGCCACCCTCAGTGCTTCCTTCAAGTCATTTTGAACACGGAGAAGTACTGACTCATCAGCTGAGGGAGGGGCGGTACACGGTAATCAGCAGGAGGTTTCCTTGCCCATGTTTGCCCTGATGCCATGAGACTTTATTGGATCTGGAGTAGATGCTGAGGACTCCTGGGGCAATTCCCTCCCAACTGTATACCACTGTGCCGCCACCTCTGCTGGGTCTGTCCTACCAGTGGGACAGGATGTACCCAGGAATGGTGATGGTGGAGTCTGGGACACTATCTGTAAGATATGATTCCATGCGGTTGACTATGTCAGGCTGTTGCTTGACTAGTCTGCAACATAGCTCTCCCAATTTTGGTACTAGCCCTCAGGTGTTAGGAAGGAAGACTTTGCAGTGTCGACAGGGCTTAGTTTGGCGTTATCATTTCCGGTGCTTATGTCAATGCCGGATAGTCCGTCCAGTTTCATTCCTTTTTTGAGACTTTATAGCAGTTTGATACAAAGGTGCTGTCAAAGGAGGCTTGGTGAGTTTCTGCAGTGTATCTTGTGGCTGGTACACACTGCTGCCACAGTTTGCTGGTGGTTGAGGGAGTGAATGTTTGTGGATGGGGTGCCAATCAAGCAGGTGGCTTTGTCCTCGATGGTGTCAAGCATCTTAAGTGTTGTTAGGGCTGCACTTATCCAGGCAAGTGGGGTGTATTCCATCACACTCCTGAGTTGTGCTTTGTAGATGGTGGACAGGCTTTGGTGAGTCAGGAGGTGAGTAACTCGTCACAGTGTACCTAGCCTCTGACCTACTCTTGTAGCCAAAGTATTTATATGGCTAGTCCAATTTGGTTTCTGGTCAATGGTAACCCCTAAGATGTTGAGAGTAGGGGACTCAGCAATGGTAATGTCATTGAATGTCAAGGGGCAATGGTTAGATTCTCTCTTGTTGGAGATGGTTATTGCCTGGCACTTGTGAGGCGCTAATGCTACTTGCTACTTGTCAGACCATGCCTGGTTATTGTACAGGTCTTGCTGCATTTGGACATTGACTACTTCTGTCTGGTATTACAAAGTTGACAAGTTTCTGGAAGGTTCCAATGTGGATTACAATGAACACATGCCCAGGCGTCATCCTCCTATGGAATTTCACATCTGCTGATGTCAAGAACTACTTCCAAAGATTTATTGAAATTTACAGGAACTCACCTTTTGCATTTCTATGAAACTACAAATGGAGACAGAAAGTCTACTGGGGCAATAGCTGTCTGGGAGGTGACAACAAGGTGGATGATGGTTCAATCAGCAGTTAACGGCTGGGACATTACAGAATTTAATCATCTAGGCCATGAAGCAACAGCCAAGGTTTGGCCAGACATGAGCTAATCAAGCTAATCAATTGCCTTCTGAAATCATTATGGAGAGAGAGGTCATGTGACTAGAATGACCATTTCTGAATGTCTTTTACTCCAACACCCAAGCTGTTAAGCAGGAGTCTGGGAGAAGGAGGCCAATGATCTCTCTCTTCTCTCTCTCAAGTTCAAGAACCTACCTCTATCACAGTTTAAGATCCAGCATAGAGATAGAGAATTTCCATCAAAAGGAACATCAGGTGGATAAAGGAGAACCAGCCGGTATAATGCATTTGATAAGGTACCACATATAAGATTACTACACAAGATGTTACGACCGGTGATGGTGTTGTCAGGACTTGCCCTTCTTTTTCCCCTCCTTGATTGATTGTAATAGTTTTATGTAATTTATAAGGATGAAGGTATTTACTCAATGTCTATGCTTAACTATTTACGTGCTGGTTGCGGAGAAACCAATCTGGCGCGTGTTCCTGAGTTTCAACAATAGGGCTTAGCTTTTTTCAAGCTAAAAACCCACCAGCTAAAGATATGAAGATATTTATAAAGGTAAACCCACATTCATAGGTATCCAAGGCTGAAGCAGACTTTTCCACAGTGGTCATGAAAATTCAATGAAATTGGAGCCCATGTAAACTGCATGGAGCCCATACAAACTCCCTCCACCACCACCCTATCATTAGCTTTGGGAAAAGATGGATTAAGTTTAAAAAAGGAGACTGTCTTTGAAAAATGCAGTTTATATGGGCTCCAATTTCATTGAATTTTCATGACCACTGTGGAAAAGTCTGCTTCAGCCTTGGATACCTATGAATGTGGGTTTACCTTTATAAATATCTTCGTATCTTTAGCTGGTGGGTTTTTAGCTTGAAAAAAGCTAAGCCCTATTGTTGAAACTCAGGAACACGCGCCAGATTGGTTTCTCCGCAACCAGCACGTAAATGGTTAAGCATAGACATTGAGTAAATACCTTCATCCTTATAAATTACATAAAACTATTACAATCAATCAAGGAGGGGAAAAAGAAGGGCAAGTCCTGACAACACCATCACCGGTCGTAACATCTTGTGTAGTAATCTTATATGTGGTACCTTATCAAATGCATTATACCGGCTGGTTCTCCTTTATCCACCCTACTTGTTACATCCCCAAAGAACTCTAATAAATTTGTCAAGCACAATTTGCCTTTCGCAAAACCATACTAACTCTGCTTGGTTGTATTATGATTTTCTAAATGTCTGCCACTACTTCCTTCACAATGGATTCCGGCATTTTCCCAAAGACAGATAATAGGTTAAGTGGCCTATAGTTTCCTGCTTTCTGTCTCCCTCCTTTCTTGAATAGACATGATATATTTGCATTCACTGCCTTAAACATTTCCTTCCTCCACCACCAATACACAGTGGAAGCAGTGCGTACTATCTACAAAATGCACTGAAACAACCCACCAAAGCTCCTTCTATAGCACCTTCCAAACCTGTGACCTCTATCACCTAGAAGGACAAGGGCAGCAGCACCACCTGCAAGCTCCCCTCCAAGCCACACAGCATCCTGACTTGGAAACATGCCGCTTTTCCTTCACTGTGGCTGGGTCAAAAACCTAGAACTCCCTCCCAAACAGCACTGTTTGTGTGTATCTGCACCACATGGACTGTAGTGGTTCAAGAAGGCAGTTCACTATCACCTTCTCAAGGGCAATTAGGGATGGGTAATAAATGCTGGGCTTGCCAGCAATGCCCAAATCACAAGAAAGAATGAATAAATAAATAAATAATTGACAATAATCAAAGAACAAAACTCAGACCACGTACAGACTATTTTCAGAAGAGAAAAAAAAGCACAATGCAAATGTGACAATGAGCTGAATTTTAAAAAGAAAATGTCTGCTTTAAAAGTATAATTGCATGAGGCCTTTTCCATGGAAAACTAGCACATTATTGCAGGCTGTCTTTAGTCTTATTTAATTTTTAAAAATCTGCAGATATAAGCTTACTGAACCATGAATATTTAATCAGGTTCTGCCTGCAGCTAACTCATTCTTCATTAGTTTGTAAAAATGCATTAAGTATCAGTAGTAAAAACTAAGTTATTATTTCTGGACTGTAACATGATATGTTAACTCCCCTTCTTTGTCCATAGAGGCTGCCTGGCCTGCTCAGTGCTTTCAGCATTTCATGTTTTATTTTAGTCCTAAGGCCTAAATTTTCCAGCCCTGTTGGAGTCAGGCGTCATAGTGGGCACGGGGACAATATGGTGAGAAGGCCAAAAATTGGTTTCACGCCATTGTGAAACCAGAATGCGATCGCCCACTTCGCCCATCAATGGCAGGTTGTGTTTCCCGCCACTGCACGTCAGGAACATCATTTAATACATTTGCATCTAATTATAAGCCCTGCTCGCCCCCAAGTCAAATTTATCGCCCACGTCAGCGTGCCTTCAGAACAGCATGCTCACGACTGCCTTTAAAAGGGTGCACCTGGCGACCTGAACTTCGAGGAGAACTCAGAGCGCACACAACCTTGCCCAGCAGTTGCGAGCATCACCCGGAAGATATCAAGCAAGAGGTGCTGCATGTTTGCGGGGGGTACAGGCAAATTGCTTTTTCCCGGCTGGCTTTCAGTGCAGTGCCAGCAAGAGCTCCAGTGTGGGTCATGCAGGATGGGGTGCAGGTGAGTGGTGGGGGACAAGGCAGCACAGACAGACTGAAGGAAATACTCAAGCACATGCCAGGGTGTGTCGGGGTGGGATGTTGAGGGAAGCGGCCATGAACTTGGAAAAGCTTGTCAAAAGTGAGCATCCTTCCACAGCTGAGAACATTCAGCTGCAGTTCCATTGACATGCTTGGAGTCAGGCATCTGAAGCTTTTCTGCCCACTCAAGCAACATAAAAGCATGAAAGTGCCACCAAATGCTCCTGAATTTTCATCCCTCTGGGCAGACTGCAAAATAATGTATTTTAGTGGGCAGCAGAGCAACTGGCCGACTGGAGAAGTTGTACAATCCCCTTGCGAAAGGTGGCCATGGTGCAGTCACTGGTGGAGGTGCTCACAGCCCCTTGCAATGTCTCCATTAAGGTTTGGACCCAGTATCCCTCATGACTCAAACTTACAGCACAGCCTTGCAGTGCAGGTTAGGAGAATGCCTGCCCTGAGTTGAGAGCACATCATGCAGTTCAGTGGCCAAAGCTGCCACCAGTCAGTCAAGTGGAGTGAGATGGAGGAGGGTGGGGTTTTGGTCAGCCAGTGAGTGCACTACACACTGACCATCCAAGTGGTAGCCAGCACTCTCCTGCGTGCACGAAGGGGCCTTCAGACTTAACCAAGAGAGGTTCTTAGTACACCCATGCTAACCCATCCTTCTCTCCCTTTGATCCTACAGGAGGCGAACATCAGGATCATGGAGCCTGGTGTTTTAACGGGATGCCGCATGGCTTGCAGAGACCAGAAAAGAAGAAGAAGAGAGCGGTGGAGGTGACTGGTTTGGCAAAGAGAGGAGCACCTCCCTCAAGTTGAAGGGGCAGAAGGGCCTGGTACGCATGCAGCTAAAGATCCACAGCAAACTGTCGATAGTAGGCGCCTCGCTAGACTGAGGGTCTATAGGTAGCACCTGACATTCCTGTAGATGACTGAGAACCAGTGTCGCTGAAGACTGCGCATATCTAGGGAACTGGTTGGTCATATATGCCACCTGCTGCAGGATTTGACACCACAAGGACATGGAGGGCATTCATTGTCAGTGGCCATGAAAGTGACCGTGGTGCTCAATTTTTATACCAGTGGATCCTTCCAAGGCTCCACAGGTGATTTGTACAGGATCTCACAAGCTTCCACGCATAAGTGTATCATGTAACCATCTTCGTGAAGGCAGAGAACTTTGTGCATTTTTCCTGGGATCAGGAAAGCCACGAAGCAAGGGCACTGGAATTATAGCAGATCTCAGGTTTTCCACAGGTGCAGGGTGCCATCGACTGCACTCATGTGGAGCTTAGAGCTCCGTGACAACATCAGTCAACTACATCAATCGCAAGAGCTTCCACTAATGTTCAGCTTGTGTGCGACCACCACAAACATATCCAACAGGCCTGTGCACAGTTCCCAGGGAGCATCCACGACTCCTACATCCTCAGATCCCTGACGTCTTCCAGGGTGCACAGAGGCTGCAGTGTTAGCTCCTCGGGAACAAGTGCAGCCCACAGAGGACGTGGCTGATGACACTCATGTGGCGGCCTCAGGCTACAGCAGAGCAACGGTATAAAGAAACCTATGCAGCGACCCAGACTTTGGAGTTGCAAAAGATAGGCATTTTGAAAATGAAGTACCGGTGCCTAGACCGGTCCGGTGAAGCACTGCAATACAGACCACAGAGGGTGTCATGTATCATCGGAGCTTGCTGTGTGCTCCACAACCATGCAATGGAGGGAGAACCTGGCTGAGGAGGAGATGGAGGAGCTGCACGTATCCTCCGGTGAGGAGGACATCGAAGGGGATGATGAAGGTGAGGTCCTGAGAGGCAAGGATGCCAGCGATGAGGCTATCACACTGATTGGATTAGGTAGGCGTTCTCGGGAACCTATGATAGCCGCAAGATTCATGATAATGAGATGCAGTGAGGACCATCCTTATATCCTCACCTTGCATCTGTGAACATTTGACTCCTGTGTAGCGGATGGCAGCGCACATACCCTCAGTGCTCAGGCTCATGTCATGGAAATACAGTGGAGGACCTAATAGTCGCTAGGTTCTAAGAGAATGATGATGACATGCAGTGAGGACACTCCATTGACCTTCACATTGCCACTGTGAATGCTCCCTTGCCAATAGCCTTGAAACTTTAAATGCACTTGATCCTATGTCAGTCTTCAGCACCTGACCCTTTCAGGAGCACAGCGTCACTGGTCACAGATGCTGAAGAGATGGGGGCCAGCCCCACTTCAAAGGTGCTGAGAGCACACAGAGAGAGAATAATGGAACTCTGAGGCACCTGCACATGACATTCTAGCAGCAATGACAAGCACCATTGAGGTGCAGGCATCAGCAATGTGTCCAGAGAGTATGAAGCCGGACCATCACTTTGGTCTGAAGGTTGCACACAACACAGGGAAGAGGCCCTGGACTGAGACACCTGCCTTTATTTTGTGCAGGAACCATGGTTTCACATCTTAGTGACATGAACACTGGTCCTCTTAACAAGCAGCCATGTGGGATAAAAGCAAAATACTGCAGATGCTGGAAATCTGAAACAAAAGCAGAAAATGTTGGAAAAACTCAGCAGGTCTAACAGCATCTGCAGAGAGAAAAAAAACAGAGCTAACATTTCGAGTCCTTATGACTCTGAAGGAGTATGGCTCTATATGTTTGTAGAGCTCTGAAGAAGAGTCATACAGACTCGAAACATTAACCCTGTTTTTTTTCTCTCTCCACAGATGCTGTTAGACCTGACATTCCTGGGAGTTTATTTACAATAGTGAACATTAAGTACCCATTAATTACCCTGCCCAGGCTGTGCAACTCAGAATCACAGAATCACACAGTGTAGAAGAGGCCCTTCGGCCCATCGAGTCTGTACCGACACGTGAGAAACACCTGGCCTACCTACCTAATCCCATTTACCAGCACTTGGCCCATAGCCTTGAATGTAATGACGTGCCAAGTGCTCATCAAGGTACTTTTTAAAAGATTTGGGGTAACCCACCTCCACCGCCCTCCCAGGCAGCGCATACCAGACTGTCAAAACCCTCTGGGTAAAAAAGGTTTTTCCTCACATCCTCCCTAAACCTCCTGCCCCTCACCTTGAACTTATGTCCCCTTATGACTGACCCTTCAACTAAGGGGAACAGCTGCTCCTTATCCACCCTGTCCATGCCCCTCATAATCTTGTACACCTCGATCAGGTTGCCCCTCAGTCTTCTCTGCTCCAATGAAAACAACCCAAGTCTATCCAACCTCTCTTCATAACTTAAATGTTTCATCCCAGGCAACATCCTGGTGAATCTCCTTTGCACCCTCTCCAGTGCAATCACATCCTGACTATAATGTGGTGACCAGAACAGCACACAGTACTCCGGCTGTGGCTTCACCAAGGTTCTATACAACACCAACGGCCTCCTTACTCTTGTAATCTATGTCTCGATTGATGAAGGCAAATGTCCCATATGCATTTTTCACCACCCCACTAACATGCCCCTCCGCCTTCAAAGATCTATGGTCACACATGCCAAGGTCCCTTTGTTCCTCAGAACTCCCTAGTGTCATGCTGTTCGTTTAATACTTCCTTGTCAAATTAATTCTTCCAAAGTGTATCACCTCTCACTTTTCAGGGTTAAATTCCATCTGCCACTTATCTGCCCATTTGACCATCCCAAATATATCTTTCTGTAGCCCAAGATGCTCAACCTCACAGTTAATCACCCGGCCAATCTTTGTGTCATCCCCAAACTTACTAATCCTACCCCCCACATATTCGTCCATGTCGATTATATAAATCATGAATAATAGAGGACCCAGCACAGATCCCTGTGGTACGCCCCAGGAAACCGGCTTCCAGTCACTAAAGCATCTTTCTGTCATCATCCTCTGTCTCCGACAACTAAGACAATTTTGAATCCACCTTATCAAATTACCCTGTATCCCATGTGCATTTGCCTTCTTTATAAGTCTCCCATGTGGGACCTTATCAAAGGGCTTTGCTGAAATCCATATAAGCCACATCAACTGCACTACCCTCATCTACACACCTGGTCACCTCCTCAAAAAGTTCAATCAAATTTGTTAGGCATGACCTCCCTCTGACAAAGCCATGCTGACTATCCCTGATCAAACCTTGCCTCTCCAAGTGGAGATAGATTCTCTCCTTCAGAATTTTCTCCAATATCTTCCCTACCACTGATGTGAGACTCACTGGCCTGCAGTTCCCTGGCTTATCTCTACAACCCTTCTTAAATAGCGGAACAACATTAGCTGTTCTTCAGTCCTCCGGCACCTCCCCTGTGGTTCTGAGCCCCTGCGCTCTCCTCCCTTGCCTCCCTCAGTAGTCTGGGATACAAATCGTCTGGACCTGGATATTTGTCCACTTTTAAGCCTGCCAACACCTCCAATACCTTGTCACTCCCTATATCAATTTGCTCAGGAACCTCGCAGTCTCTCTCCCCGAGTTCAAAACCTTCATCCTCATTCTCTTGGGTGAAGACGGATGTGAAGTACTCATTCAACATTCTACTGATGTCCTCTGGCTCCACCCATAGATTTCCCTCTTGGTCCCTAATGGGCCCTACTCTTTCCCTGGTTTTCCTCTTTCCATTGATATACTTATAGAATATCTTGGGATTTTCCCTACTTTTGCCAGCCAGAGCTTTCTCATATCCCCTCTTTGCTCTCCTAATTGCTTTCTTAAGCTCCACTCTGCACTTTTTGTACTCCACTAATGCCTCCACTGATTTGGTTTCCTCGTACCTGCAAAAGCCTCTCTTTTCCTTCTCATCGTATCCTGAATATCCCTGGTCATCCATGGTTCTCTGGGCTTGTTACTCCTTCCTATCACCCTAGAAGCAACATGCTGAGCCTGTACCCTCCCCATTTCCTTTTTGAACGCCCCCACTGCCTGAAAGGATAAAGACCTAAAACCTCTGCCTCTGGTGTGTGTCAGATTCCAGTAATTCTACAATAATAGCTAGCTGGCTTTTTCTCCTCAGATCTCTATAATCTGCTCTCTCTCAAAAAAACCCTGTCAAGGGGCAAAGGGGAAAATCACTGTTAAATACATAGAAAGGCAAGTGCACAACCAGTGAACTAAAGACTGAAAGTGCTGGAAGACCACCTCATGTCATCAACAAAGAACTGAAAGGAATTTGGAAGACACGGATCAACATCAGCCCATCGAATCCTGTACTCTGGAATTGGTGCTAGTGAACTGTTTTATCCTACCCTTAAAATCCATGTTTTGTGTGTCTTATGTGTCTTGTATGCATGTGTATAGGGATTTAAGAAGTAGTTTTAGGTTATGGAATTAGAAATTAGCAGTTCATATTTCTTTCTTCTGCCACTGGTTAAAGACAATTTGTTCAATAAACAGTTGTTTACTCTACAAGTTTACAAACCTGCTGCTCGCATTCTGTTAACCTAAATTAAACAATTAGGTGCGTTGATCAAACTTTTTTACATTTCTCGCAGCTCGGGAAGCAGTGGGGTTTGATACTGCAGCACACTATTCCAGTGGGTAGTGACAAAGTTTGGGGCCTCGTGTCTGGGATATTTTGGAACAAAAGACAACAATGATTTGGGTGTAGATTTAGTAAGTAAATAGCTGAAAGGAAGCATCAGGTTTATTATATCAAAAATAAGATGGCACTGGAAACTGCAAGTGGAAGAGATGTCCTTGACCATTTTACAAGGGATCCCAAAAGCCAGGTTAATCGAATTAGCAAGTAAATTAAGAGAAGGATTGCCTGCCAAAGCTAGGAAGGCAGACATAATCGATGAGATGGCACAGCATTTGAAATTGGAAGGAATACCCGAGAGACCGAGTTCTCCAAGTGGTGGCTCACTGGAATGGTCTCAAATTCAGTTGCAAATAAACAAATTGGAATTAGAGGCAGTAGAGAAGGAAAGCAAAATGAAAATGTGAAAACTTGATCTCCAGAGAGAATTAGAAATGGCAAAGTTCCAAATGAAGAAACATAAATTTGAACAGGAAGGAACAGAAAGAGAAAAAGAAGACAGAGGATTCCAGCTTAGAATGCTGGCAGTTAAAAAAGAGACACCAGTAGGTGAAGCAGGACTTATTTCCATATCAGAACCCAGTGGAGAGGTATTTAAATTCATACAAGCTTTTCCACGGTTTGAGGAAAGGGATGTTGAAGCATTCTTTATTTCATTTGAGAAGATACCTAAACAAGTGAACTAGCCAAAGGAAAACTGGACATTGCTCATGCAGAGCAAATTGACAAGTAGAGCACAGGAAATTTATGCTTCACTGTCAGAGGAGGTTTCTAGGGATTATGATGTAGTGAAAAAGGATATTTTGAGTGCATATGAGTTGGTCCCAGAAACATACAGATAAAAGTTTTGAAATTTAAGGAAACAACCTGGGCAAACTTACATTGAATTTGAAAGGGATAAACAAAGTGGTTTTGACAGCTGTATAAGAGCATTGCGGTGTTGAAACTACCTATGAAGTTCTCAGAGAGACCATTCTCTTGGATGAATTTAAAAACTCCCTACGTTCTATAATAAGAACCCATGTTGAAGACCAAAGGGTTGCAACTGCTAGACAGGCAGCAGTAATGGCTGATGATTATGAGCCGATTTCATCAAATGATGCAGCTAAAACTATAACTATACTAAGGGACACAGGAGCTACTCAAACTTTTTTGCTGAAGAAGGACTTAGTTTTCCCTCCAGAGGCTTCAATGAAAGCTAAAGTATTGGTAAACAGGTTAAGGGGAGAGTATATCTCAGTTTCATTGTACAAAGTGCAATTGGATTGTGATTTGTTGTCTGGATTGTGGTTGCAGGAGTGGTTAAGAAATTACACATGGATGGATTGATTTACTCCTGGGGAACGATTTGGCAGGAGTGAAGCTTATAGCTTCACCCATAATTGTGGAAAGTTCAAGAGAGGCTAAAGAGACGGAGTAGTTACAAGAAAATGTTCCTGGTATTTTTCCATCATGTGTGGTGACCAGAGCGATAGCTAAACAAAGTTCATCATCAGGGGTCAAATTAATATCACGAGCAGACGTTAGAGTAGCCGAAACTTTCTTTAAGGACGAGGGTAATTCAAAGGAGCTGTTTGGCATGTCTTCATTAACTGAGGCTCAGAAAGCAGATCCAGAGTTAAACAAGTTAGCACAGTCAGCTCACACTGAAATTGAGGCGGAGGAGTTCCAGAGCGCTATTACATTAAAAACGGAATCCTAATAAGGAAGTGGAGACACCCTCACAGACCTGCAGATGAGGAATGGACAGTTGTTCATCAGATAGTGGTACCGCCCAAATACCATAAGAGATATTGTGAGTAGCACATGAAATTCCTATGGCAGGACATGTAGGAATACGGAAAACTCAAGCATTGATAAACAGGCATTTTACTTTGCCAACACTTTATAAGGGCATAGTCAAATTTTGTAAAATGTTTCAAACATGTCAGATAGTAGGTAAACCTCAATATATAATCAAACCAGCTCCTTTAATACCCATACCAGTTTTTGAAGAACCGTTCAGTCAGGTATTAGTAGATTGTCCCAAAACAAAAGCAGGAGATCAGTATATCCTTATAATCATGGATATCACAACCCGATTTCCAGAAACTATTCCTTTAAAGACAATTACAGCTAAGGTAGTAGTGGAAAAATTAACTCAGTTTTTCACTCGTTAAGGCCTACCAATTAAAATACAATCTGACCAAGATTCTAATTTCATGTCGCAAATTTTCCAGAACATAATCAGCAGGTTGGGCATCAAACAACTGAAGTCTACTGGCTATCATCCACAGACACAGGGAGCTTTGGAGAGATACCAACCGGCTCTCAAAACCCTGATTAAGACTTATTGCCATGAATACCCAAAGGATTGGGACAAAGGATTAGATTTCTTACTATTTACTACCAGAGATTCTCCAAATGAATTTACTGGATTTAGTCCATTTTAATTGATCTATGGTCATGAAATAAGAGCTCCATTAAAAGTGATTAAAGAAAAGTTTCTAAAGCTGAAAGACGAACCCTCCATGTTGGATTAGGTGTCCATGTTTCAAAAATGACTCACAGGAGCACATGAAGTAGCTGAAGTATATAACTGTGTGGTTTATTGGGTTGTGATATCCATGATTATAAGGATATACTGATCTCCTGCTTTTGTTTTGGAACAATCTACTAATACCTGACTGAATGGTTCTTCAAAAACTGGTATGGGTATTAAAGGAGCTGGTTTGATTACATGTTGAGGTTTACCTACTACCTGATATGTATGACACATTTTACAAAATTTGACTATGCCCTTATGAAGTCTTGGCAAGGTAAAATGCCTGTTTATCAATGCTTGGGTTTTCCGTATTCCTACATGTCCTACCATAGGAATTTCATGTGCTACTCACAATATCTCCTTATGATATTTGGGCGGTACCACTATCTGATGAACAACTGTCCATTCCTCATCTGCAGGTCTGTGAGGGTGTCTCCACTTCCTTTTTAGAATTCCATTTTTAATATTTAGGCAACTGTGTGATATATAGTAATACATGGGAAAAATTGTAAAGCCATTAAAGGACCTGTTTAAGCAGTTGCAGTTGGCTGGCTAAGTCATAAACCAGGCCAAAAGTGAATTTGCAAAAGCAAGGGTAACTTAACTAGGTCACATCGTAGGACAAGGGCAAATGTTGCCAAGAACAGCAAAAGTAAACACTCTAATAGAAATTCCCATTCTTAAAGCTAAACGAGAAATCCCAAGATTTTTGGGAATGCGTGAGTTTTATATGAAGTGTGTGCCTTACTTCTGCACAATAGTTATACCCCTCACCAATTTGTTAAGAAAACAGGCAAAAGACGTATGGTCGGCAGAATGCCAAGCAGCCTTTGAAAAACTGAAGACAATCTTAATGAATGAACCAGTGTTGACTGGCCCTGACTTTATACAGAAACATAGAAAATATGAGCAGGAGTAGGCCATTCGGCCCTTCGAGCCTGCTCTGCCATTCATCATGATCATGGCTGATAATCCAACTCAATAGTCTGCTCCCGCTTTCTCCCCATATCCTTTGATCCCTTTCACCCAAAGAGCTTTATCTAACTCCTTCTTGAAAACATACAATGTTTTGGCCTCAACTACTTTCTGTGGTAGCAAATTCCACAGGCTCCCCACTCTCTGGGTGAAGAAATTTCTCCTTATCTCAGTCCTAAATGGTCTACCCCATATCCTCAGGCTGTGACCCCTGGTTCTGGACTCCCTCACCATCGGGAACATCCTTCTTGCATCTACCCTGTCTAGTCCTGTTAGAATTTTATAGGTTTCTAGGAGATCCCTCATTCTTCTGAACTCCAGCAAATATAATCCTAACTGACTCAATCTCTTCTCATATGTCAGTCCCGCCATCCCAGGAATCAGTCTGGTAAACCTTCGCTGCACTCCCTCTATAGCAAGAACATCCTTCCTCAGATAAGGAGACCAAAACTGTGCACAATATTCTAGGTGTGGTCTCACCATTTCAGCAAGACATTCCTGCTCCTGTACTTGAATCCTCTTGCTATGAAGGCCAACATACCATTTGTCTTCTTTACCACCTGCTGCACCTGCATGATTACCTTCAGTGACTAGTGTACGAGGATACCCAGGTCTCGTTGCACATTCCTCTCTCTCAATTTATAGCCATTCAGATAATAATCTATCTTCCTGTTTTTGCTACCAAAGTGGATAACCTCACATTTATCCAAATTATACTGCATCTGCCATGCATTTGCCCACTCACTCAGCTTGTCCAAATCACACTACCAAACATTTTAAAATGGCAATTGATGCTACTGATTGGGGTAGGTGCAGTCTATTACAAGATGATAAATTAGGGATAGAGAAGCTGGTGGGGTACTTTTCCAAGAAACTAAATCAATATCAGAGGAAGTTCTCTACAGTAGAAAAAGAAACTCTAGAATTGCTGTTGTTTCATCAACACTTTGAAGTTTACAACTGACACAATAATGAAGAAACACTCATCTACACTGACCATAATCTGCTGGCATTCATTGAAAAGTTTAAAACTCAAAATGTGAGGCTTTTAGATGGAGTTTATTGTTTCGACCATTCAATGTAAAGTTTGTTCACGTTGTCAGCAAAGATAATGTGATCGCGGATGCATTGTCCTGGTGTAAAATACTAAAATAAGTTAAAGGGGTAAGAAATACTGAAGATTGTAAAAGATTGTATAAGGGGGAGGAAGGATGAATGGAAGTAAGTCTCATGTTTTGGTATCCATTTGTCACATATCTTGTGATGAAACACATTTTGAAATGGTGTTTCATCTCTTTTAAGGGTGGAGGCATATAAAGAACACATCTTCTTATTTCTGTTGGACTGTGGACTAAAATTACAATGGCTACAGTTTGAAAGATATGTCTACTGGAACAGTGTGATGGATATATACAATGTTGCTGTTCTGGGACAGAGTGTGCCATGAAAGACAGGATGGTGCTGAGGAGGAGTTGGTCTAATGGGGAACTGCCTGGCAACAACATTTTAATTGGCTCTTGAACAGGCGACCAGGGTTTGTGTGAGAGCAGTGCAGCCGAATAGCTCCTCAACTGAAAGGAAATAAGACATAAAACCTCTGCTTCCTATGTGTGTCAGATTCCAGTAACTCTACAATATTAGCTAGCTGGCTTTTTCTCCTCAGGTCTCTATAACCCGCTCTCTCTCAAAAAGCCCGTGTCAAGAGGGAATGGGGAAAATCACTGTCAGAGGCATTGAAAGGCAAGTGTTCAACCAGTGAACTAAATACTAAAAGTGCTGGAAGACCAACTTGTGTCATCAACAAAGAACTGAAAGGAATTTGGAAGACATTGATCAAAATCAACCCATTGAATCCTGTACTCCAGAATTGGTGCTAGTGAAATATTTTATCCAACCCTTAAAATCCATGTTTATGTGTGTTTTATGTGTCTTGTATGCGTGTGTATAGGGATTTAAGAGGGGTAGAGTTTAGTTTATAGAGTGAGAAATTAGCAGTTCATATTTCTTTCTTTTGCCACTGGTTTAAGACAATTTGTTCAATAAACAATTATTTACTTATTAAGGTTACGAACCTGGTGCTCATATCCTGTTAACCTAAATTAAACAATCAGGTAGGCTCATCAAACTTTTTCACATTTGTCACGGCTCCGTGAGCAGTGGGACTTGATATTGCAGCACACTATTCCCAGTGAGTTGTTATAAGTTCAATGCGGAGAAGTATGAGGTGATGCATTTTGGTAGGAAGAATATGGACAAACAATATAAAATAAGGTGTGATTTTGAAGGGAGTGCAGGAGCAGAAAGACCTGGGTGTATATGTGCATTGCTCATTGACGGTGGCAGGACAGGTGCAGAGAGCAGTTAATAAAGCATATAGTATCCTGGGGCTTTATTAATAGGGGCAAAGAATACAAAAGCAAGGAGGTTATGGTGAATTTATATAAAACACTCGTTAGACCTCAGCTGGAGTATTGTGTACAGTTCTGGGCACCACATTATAGGAAGGATGTGAACAGATTGGAGAGAGTGCAGAAGAGGTTTACAAGAATGGTTCCGGAGTGAGAAATTTCAGCTATGAGGATAGATTGGAGAGGTTGGGATTGTTTTCCTTGGAGAGGAGAAGAAGGCAGAGAGGAGATTTGATAGAGATGTTCAAAATCATGAGGGGGCTGGACAGAGTAGATGGGGACAAGCTGTTCCCATTCATAAAAAGATCAAGAACGAGAGGGCACAGATTTAAAGTGATTTGCAAAAGAAGCAAATGTGACATGAGACTAAACTTTTTCACACAACAAGTAGTTTGGGTCTGGAATGCACTGCCCGGAAATGTGGTGGAGGCAGGTTCAATTGAGGCATTCAATACGGTATTAAATGATTATTTTAATAAGAGCAATGTTCAGGGGTGTGGGGAAAAGGCAGGACAATGGTACTTGGTCATAATGCCCATTTGGAGAACTGGTGTAGACAAGATGGGCCGAATGGCCTCCTTTTGTGCTGTTAAAATTCTGTCATTCTGTGATTCTGAGTAAAAGACATGGGGTGAATTGAGAATATCAACTGGATATTGTCAAGTTTGGATTTTAAAAACTTGAAGACTAGGAAAGACTGAAAGTAAGAGGTTCTGCAATTTTAGTGTTCAGATATAGAATGAGTTATAGGCTTGATTTATCCACACTGGGGTTGTAGGGAAGAGAAAGGGAGTGTTGGATCAGACAAAGAAATGATACAATGCTGAGAATTAGTAACCATAATAGTATCAGGTGATATACATAGAACGTAAATAGTGGGCTCATAAAATGCAATGTATGGATGGCCCACTGGCTACATGCCTGCCCTCAGCCTGAATCCCATGTTATACTGGACAATGGAGGCATTGGGCAGCCAACTGGCCCTTGGGCCAATTAAGGCCATTAGTTGGCCATCAGGGTCAGCCTAGTCAGTTGTCCCAGTACAGTTACAACAATGGCATCCACCTGGCAATATTGAAAATTGCCCAGTTATGTCCTATATACAAATTGGAGGACAAATCTAACCCGGCCATTTACTGCTCCATCAGTCTACTCTCCATCATCAGTAAAGTGATGAAAGGGGTCATCAACAGTGCTATCAAGTGGCACTTGCTTAGCAATAACTTGCTCACTGATGCTCAGTTTGGGTTTTGTCAGGGCCACTCAGCTCCTGACCTCATAACAGCCTTGGTTCAAAATAAAAGATAAAAGAGCTGAACTCCAGAGGTGATGTGAGAGTGACTGCCCTTGACATCACGACAGCATGGACTGCAGCAAGTAACTCATCTCCTGACTCCCCAAAGCCGTCCACCATCTACAAGGCACAAATCAGGAGTGTGATGGAATACTCTCCAATTGCCTGGATGAGTGCACCTTCCACAACCCTCAAAAAGCTTGACATTATCCAAGACAAAGCAGTCTGCTTGATTGGCACCCCGTCCACAAACATTCGCTCCCTCCGCCACCAATGCACAGTAGCAGCAGTGTGTGCCATTTACAAAATGCATTGCAGAAACTCACCAAGGCCCCTGAGTCAGCACCTTCCAAACCCATGACCCCTATCATCTGGAAAGCCAAGGGCAGCTGACACATGGGAACATCACCACCAGGAAGTTCCCCTTCAAGCCACTCACCATCCTGACTTGGAAATGTATTGCTGTTCCTTCACTGTTGCGGGGTCAAAATCCTGGAACTCTCTCCCTAACAGTACTGTGGGATGGCACCGCGTGACTGCAGCAGTTCAGAAGGCAGCTCACCACCATCTTCTCATGGGCAATTAGGGATGGGCAATAAATGTTGGCCTAGCCAGCGAAGCCCAGATTGCATAAATGCAATGAAAACAAGTGTCTCATTCCACCGCTACCACTATTTTACAGGGGTTGGCACATGCACCATTCAAGTAGCCTGGCAGCTTTAGCTTCATGGGCTGAGGTCAGACAGGTGGAGTATCTCCTTTGGACCTCCCACCCCCGACACCCAAAAGGTAATATCGCCCTCTAACCTTCTCTCACAGCCTCTAAAACCCAACCCCCCTAACCCCCTTCACTCATCTTGCTGGGGCCTGCCAGCAAGGCCTATAGCCCAGACTTACCTTCTGTCTGGCCTCTGTTAGCTCCTCTTCTTTGGGGACTGGCTGTAGTTCCAGAAATGGCCACTAATTGAACCTGACACTGCTGGGATTAAAGAGTTGCCAGCCAATCAGATCAGCCAGCGTCTCTCTAAAGTGGAACTTCCTCCCCAGCTCTTGGGCTGGGTGAGAGGCGGTGGTGGGAGAGGTCCCTCATTCAAAGGCCTGATCAAGGGACCTGGCACCTGGAAGTGGGTGAGAGAGGGGCCCACTGAGAGCCACCTTCCTGCCCTTGCTGCCAATCACATTCCTCATAATACTCACCCGGCAACCCCCCTCTTGCCTGTGGCTTGGGATCCAGCAACAATCCTAGTCCATGGTGTTGTTGCCATTCAATAGAGCTGCCAGCCAATCAACGGGCGTGACTTTCGTTCCTGGGGTGCTTGATACTGGAGAGGTCATGCCGCTGTCCAGTTAAGTGCCTAAATGGCAGTTAATTTGGCAGGCCTCTCTTAAAAGAGGTGACAAGAGGCTCTTGCCTGGTCTTTCGCCAGCAGCCGAGAGCCACGTCATCTCCTTTAAATAACATCCATTATCAGTGCACCACTGTTCCCTCAATGTGTGCATCATCATAAATTTTCTTCTCTCGTCTTATTGAGAATTTCTTTGTTGTTTTCAAAAAGCTTTCAAACAAATCACAAATTGAATTTTCAATGTTCTATTTCATAAAAGTGCTAGCAATTATTTCAATTATACTTTTCTGACAGAACTACTCATTAATAGACAATACTTTTGATCATCAGCATGGTTGATTGTGGTATCTTTGTTGCTGGTTAACAAAGAAAACAGAGGTATTATCTATCATGAGACGAATATCCATTTTTGTTCTCCATTTATTTTGAAAAGATATATTGTTAAAACACTTCTTTCTGAATCTTTTTTATACAAACTTGCAAAGTGTAAATAATAAACTTTATGAGGTGGCTTTTATTGTTTTCTATGGAAAGTTATGCCTATTAAAGATAGAATACTTGGCAAACTCATTAACAGTAAGCCCAACTATATTTTCCACAGCTATGCTCTAGAAGCATGTTGTGAGAATATATCAGGTAATTGAACACCCCTAGCCTGTGATTTTCTATTCCATTAATTTTACTGAATGGAATATCACTGCCTGGAGGTGAGCAATTTATGCCCCAGGACTCAATTGCAAAAATTTACTCTTAATTACTTTAAGGCAGGAGCATTCATGTAGGGATGTAAAGAAGTAAAGACATGGGCAGCTGATATAGAGAGATACACAAAGATGCAAATGGAGCTGCAGATGGATTGAGGGAGCAAACCAATAGCCTGGAACAGAGCAAAATGTTGGCACCTGATGATCCGAAAGGGGTAAAGGGCACTTTGGATTTTACTGTATTAGACATTCCATCATCCCAACACTGTTAAACGCTGTTCCCCTCTATATTGCCAGATCACACAATCGCTACGAGTACCACCATGCTCTGCCACCTCCTCTATAGTCCTGCTAGATCCCAGAAAACCACTCCTGGAACTTCTCTCTCCTAGATCCCAGGATGCGTTTTCAGTGCTCACAATTCCGAGAGTTCCCTGTTCCTTAAAGTACTCCCTGTCCTCCATCCATTCTTACAGATTCCAGAACAACTTTCTCAAAGCTCCCAGACATAAAGGACCTATCTCAGTGTTTCCAGAACATCACTTTCCAATGTTCCTTCCTAGTGGTTTCAAGACCTTGGGAACCCCTCAAAGAAATGCTGGGACTTCAGATCCCATCTCTGTACTGCTGAGCCCACATCCTCACTCTGAGGTGTTCACATATTCCAGGGCTATCCTCAGTGCTGGTAGGTCAGTGACCATGGCAACACAAATTAGTATAACACGCCTTTCCATATAGTACTTCAGGTCACTGTGAGTAAGGCCACAGTGTATATTGACTATTGGATATACAAATCCCGACATAACAACAGTTACACACTCAAAGTAATCTATTGTGTTGCTTGATTTTTGGCAATTCAACAAGATGATGCGTTTTTATCATAAATTGTAAAGATTTTTCAATTGTTCTGCAGAAATTGGATCTCAATTCAGTTTATTTAAAAAAACTATTGGCCCATTTATTGCAGCTAAAATTTTATCTGCTTATCATCAGATTTTTAGTTAATCACAGGGACAGATGATTCGACAAAGGTTTAATAATCATGGCTTAAGCATAATTTCCAGAATTTCTATGCTGAAAAGGAGAGAAATGGCTGAAGCACAAGGCAATAATTGAGTTTTTGAATTAACTTGGGGCTTCTTTTTCTAGAATATCATTTGACAGTGCTGGTACTGTAGTCAGTGGTGAATAAATAGTTTGGAATGCTACTTTTAAATTCAAATACAAAAAAGGACCTTGACGGGATAAATATCTGCTAATGTAAACATTAAAAATACATCACTCACCAATTAACAATATACATGGTTTTGATACAGATGATCTTACCAATTGCTAAGCATTGTAAAACTAATAAGTGTTAATTTTCATAAGGAAATGATCAATTAATTTACTCTTATGGGCTTTGTTTTATATTCTGTCAAATGCAGGATATTTTTTTTTAAAAAACTGAACTTTAGCCCTGTTATGTGATTGACATAACTGAGGATATGGGCTTGGTTCCTGATGGGGACCGGATTTCACTAGGCTTTGCTGGCAGCACAAAGTCTTTCAATGTCAGCACTTTGCAGCCAAGACGAGAGCCAACATTTTTTTTTAGGGTACTCTGATGACCAGTGGAAGCCTCACTCTAACTGCAAGAAAGTTTGGGCTGCATCCTGAGCTATTTATGTCACCTGTTTGTCGGTAGCACTGCTCTTTTCATTTGAACTGGGTGGTAGACAGGAAAGGATTAACTGTGGGCTTATGCTTCTTAAAGGCGCATATCATTTTTTGACTGCTGCTTAAACTTGACATTTTTTGCGTTACAAAAAGTTTTGATTTCTGCATCCATTTTGTTACCAGCAGATACTTCACCGAAGCAGGCAGAATGCGAATTACTGTGGGGTTTCAAACAGCAGTATTCAATTCGAAAGAAGAAAAGCAGCTTCCAAGGAGGACCAGAACAGCAGCATCTGGTGCTATCAGGTGCTTATGCCATATTTTAGAAGATCACCTACAGAAAACTTATATCATAGGTGCTTAATTGGGGGGAGGCTAATTATAACAATATTAGGCAGGAACTGAGGAATCTAGACCGGAGGCGGATGTTTGAGGGCAAATCAACAACTGATATGTGGGGGGCTTTCAAACATCAGTTGATAAGAACTCAGGACCGGCATGTTCCTGCTAGGAAGAAGGATAAGCATGGCAAGTTTCAGGAACCTTGGATAATGAAGGATATTGTGAGATTAGTCAAAAAGAAAAGGGAAGCATTCGTAAGGGCTAGAAGGCTGGGAACAGATGAAGCCCGTAGAGAATACAAAGAAAGTAGGAAGAAACTTAAGCAAGGAGTCAGGAGGGCTAAAAGGGGTCATGAAAAGTCACTGGCAACCAGGATTAAGGAAAACCCCAAGGCCTTTTATACATATGTAAAAAGCAAGAGGGTAGCCAGGGAAAGGGTAGGCCCACTCAGGGACAGAGGTGGGAATGTGTGTGTGGAGCCAGAAGAAATGGGAGAGATACTAAATGAGTACTTCTCATCAGTATTCACCAAAGAAAAGGAATTAGCGGTCGATTTGTCTAGGGAAGAGTGTGTAGATAGCCTAGATCAGGTTGAGACCAAAAAAGAGGTGTTAGGCATCTTGAAGAATATTAAGGTGGATAAGTCCCCAGGGCCAGATGGGATCTACCCCAGAGTATTGAGGGAGGCAAGGGAGGAGATTGCTGGGGCCTTGACAGAAATCTTTGTATCCTCACTGGCTATGGGTGACGTCCCAGAGGACAGGAGAATGGCTAATGTTGTTCCTTTGTTTAAGAAGGGTAGCAGGGATAATCCAGGAAATTACAGGCCGGTGAGCCTTACATCAGTGGTAGGGAAACTATTGGAGAAGATTCTTCGTGACAGGATTTACTACCATTTGGAAGCAAATGGGCGTATTAGTGGGAGGCAGCATGGTTTTGTGAAGGGGAGGTCGTGTCTCATGAACTTGATCGAGTTTTTCGAGGAAGTGACAAAGATGATCGAAGATGGAAGGGCAGTGGATGTTATATACATGGATTTCAGTAAGACCTTTGACAAGGTTCCTCATGGCAAACTGGTACAGAAGGTAAAGTCGCACGGGATCAGAGATGAGCTGGCAAGATGGATACAGAATTGGCTTGGTCATAGAAGACAGAGGGTAGCAGTGGAAGGGTGCTTTTCTGAATGGAGAACTGTGACTCGGGGAGTTCCAGTGCTGGGACCTTTGCTGTTTGTAGTATACCTAAATAATTTGGAGGATAATGTAACTGGGCTAATTAGTAAGTTTGCAGACAACACTAAGGTTGGAGGAGTTGCAGATAGTGAAGAGAATTGTCAAAGGATACAACGGGATATAGATCGATTGGAGACTTGGGTGGAGAAATGGCAGGTGGAGTTTAATGCGGACAAATGCGAGATAATGCATTTTGGAAGGTCTAACACAGGCAGGAATTATACAGTAAATGGCAGAACCCTTAAGTGCATTGACGGGCAGAGGGATCTGGGTGTACAGATCCACAGGTCACTGAAAGTGGCAACGCAGGTGGATAAGGTAGTCAGGAAGGTATATGGCATGCTTGCCTTCTTTGGCAGGGGTATTGAGTATAAAAGCTGGAAAGTCATGCTGCAGCTGTATAGAACCTTGGTTAGGCCACACTTGGAATGTTGCGTGCAATTCTGGTCGCCACATTACCAGAAGGATATGGAGGCATTGGAGAGGGTGCAGAAGAGGTTTAGCAGGATGCTGCCTGGTCTGGAGGTTATTAGCTATGAGGAGAGGTTGGAGAAACTCGGATTGTTCTCACTAGAGCAACGGAGATTGAGAGGCAACTTGATAGAAGTTTACAAAATTATGAGAGGCATGGACAGAGTAGATAGTCAGAAGCTTTTTCCTAGGGTGGAAGAGTCAATTACTAGGGGACATAGATTTAAGGTGAGAGGAAAAAACTATAGAGGAGATGTGCAGGGCAAGTTTTTTATGCAGAGGGTAGTGAGTGTCTGGAATTTGCTGCCAGAGGAGGTGGTGGAAGCAGATACGATAGTAGTGTTTAAGAGGCAGCTTGACAAATACATGAATAGGATGGGAATAGAGGGATACGGACCCCGGAAGTGCAAAATGTTTTGGTTGATGGGCAATATGATCGGCACAGGCTTGCAGGGCCAAAGGGCCTGTTCCTGTGCTGTACTTTTCTTTGTTCTTTAAATAACTCTTTCTGCTGTATTCAACGTCGATAACATCAATTCATTTCATTGACCTCTGCCAAGTCAGTCAATCAACTATCCATCGATGCTTCAAACAGTTAAGAGAGTTCGTAATCAATTTCCCTATGGAAAGGAGCCTTCAACTCAAGAGGGTACATATTGTATTTTAGGGCTAGGAGCATAAGGCATACTAGATGACACACATGCTTGGTGCAAACTGTAGGCAGGCAAGGTACACTGGAGGGTGTATTTAAGTACCAAACCATAGACACTTACAGCATAAAAAAGGACTGCTTGACTATCGTGACTACAGCAATCCAAAACTATTCCCATTGCCTACACCTTCCCGATACCCAACATCTTCCTCTACTCCAAATATTTATCCATTACTCTCTTAAAAGTTGCAACCATCTTGCATGAAGCATTCCCGTCAATGTATTCCATACTCCAACACTCTGTGCATGACAAAAATATTCCCAATCTCTCTTCCCCCTCTATTAATGATAATTTTAAACTAATCATCTGAGGTCACTGATTTCCACAGCCAAAGAAAATCATATATTTCCTATTTATTGTATTAAATCCCTTAATAATTTAATAACGTCAGTTACATTTCTTCTTAGAAAAAAAAACAAAAAAACTGCGGATGCTGGAAATCTAAAACAAAAACAGAATTACCTGGAAAAACTCAGCAGGTCTGGCAGCATCGGCGGAGAAGAAAAGAGTTGACGTTTCGAGTCCTCATGACCCTTCGACAGAACTGTCGAAGGGTCATGAGGACTCAAAACGTCAACTCTTTTCTTCTCCGCCGATGCTGCCAGACCTGCTGAGTTTTTCCAGGTAATTCACATTTCTTCTTAGACTTGTCTGCTCCAGTAGAATTACAGTGTCAGTACCTCAGAGGCCCATGCTCATGGTTTTCCAAAGTGAACCAATACTGTATGTTCTGTAGGGTTTTAATATCCTTTTCATATTGGGGGAATGAAAATTATGCACATTGAGCTAAACAGTGTTTTGTATATGTTTGTCATTGGAAAGCAACCATTCTTGC
The DNA here is from genome assembly GCF_017639515.1 of Carcharodon carcharias. Classification (NCBI taxonomy): domain Eukaryota; kingdom Metazoa; phylum Chordata; class Chondrichthyes; order Lamniformes; family Lamnidae; genus Carcharodon; species Carcharodon carcharias. Next base: position 240,862,712 of record NC_054467.1, on the reverse strand, counting down.
ACTTCTCTCATGCAGCAGCACAGGGCTGGTTAGTTCAAACTGATCCCTTATGTCTCATTAACGTTACTTTGGATGGATGGAATCGATCATTGATAAAGGGATGAGCAAGTAGGCTTGACGGCATTTTCCATTTCCTGAAAATTCTTGTGTTCACATGGGTCATTTATAGCTTTATACAGTTTTATAGCTACTTATATTACACTGGTGCTGGAGTGCCTGCTACTGGTTAAAGATTTCCACTGTAGAATGTTTCTTCTGACTCTGAGGTTGCAGCTACTATACAGACCATTTAGATAAATAAGGAAAATGTTTCCTTTTAGCCTATAGCTGCTAATTGATTGACATAAGTAAAGCATATGATTTGTCCAGACTGGAAGTTCTATATTAACTGAAGAGTGTCCCAGTAAATGTGGAAGCAACTCCATTAAGCGAGTGAACTCACCAAACCTAGAAATATAATATTGAGAATGATAAATAAGTCTAAACTCCACTATCCTCACAGATGAAATTAGCATCTATTTTTCAAGTTTAATTCTTAATGGGAGACAGTGCATCTTTTAAGATAAAGCACCTGCTTTACCATGAAAACAGATGTTTGGAAATGCTATTACTCAGAATCATGCAGCTGATTCCCTCTATTAGCAACTAAACTGCTCAACTCATCAATGTCAAAATTCACTAATGCAACTGCAAAGGCCACCTCAATGAAAATGATTGATTGAAGTCTTAATTAAGTAATATTTCAAAAGATAAAGTGTTCACTGTTAACCAAGAGGATGCATATTTTTAAGTGGTGTGCTGGTGAGGAACCTATATAAAAAAATTGCTTTCTTTAATATCATGAACCAACATGAAAATAATGCAGCTGCCAGCTCATGCAATTTCTGAGGCAGTCTAATTCCTTTGACAAAGAAGCCTCATGGCAATATATGAAACATTCTTTTTAATGCTTCTATGAAGATGTTTCTGCATCATTGCAAGCTGACAAGCAAAACACTTTGACAGATTATTGTGAACTGTGGAATGTTGAATGAAGTCCTTCAAAAAATACATTCAAACTCTTCAATAGTCTATAATCTGTGTGTGCAATTCCCTCTTATTAATAGTAATTCATTAATAGTTTAAATTGCCAGAGGAACATATGTCTTTGTTATTCAGGATCAGCACTGAAAAATTTTGAAATCAGTTATTCTAAATGGGGTTGCTCAGACAATCCTGAACATTTTGGAGATCGAGGCAAAGGTTTCCTGCACTGGTGACAAAAATTTGGCAGAGATTGACCAAGAATTTCTATTATTCATAGTCAGGAGGTTAGTGCTATTGGCAGCATTGTCAGTTATTGTCCAATCCCTGTTGGCCATGCAAAAGGAGATAATGAGCTCCCTTCTTAAACTAATAAAGTGGTGAAGGTACTCCCGCAGCGCTGTCAGGTAGCGAGTTCGAGGATTTTCACTCAACGACAATGAAGCCAGGATGTGTAACTTGGAGGGAAATTGGAGCGGATGGAGTTCCCATGTGCCTGCTATCCTTGCTCTTCTAGGCGATTGAGGTCACGGGTTTGAGAGGTGCAGTCGGAGCAGCCACGGTACCCTGTAGCGCAGGGAGTGAGGCAGTGGATGGGTTGCCAGTCAAGCGTGATGCTTTGCCCTGGATACTGTCCAGCTTCTTGAGTTTTGTTGGAATTGTGCTCAGTCAAGCAAGTGGAGAATATGAAAACAAAAAACTGCGGATGCTGGAAATCCAAAACAAAAACAGAATTACTTGGAAAACCTCAGCAGTTCTGGCAGCATCGGTGGAGAAGAAATGAGTTGACATTTCGAGTCCTCGAAATGTCAACTCTTCTTCTCCGCTGATGCTGCCAGACCTGCTGAGTTTTTCCAAGTGGAGAATATTCCTTGTAAGTGTAAGAGAGGCTTTGAGGAACTAAGAGGGGAACCTTCCACTGCAGAGTTTCTTTTTATACATTCACAGCACGTGGGTGTTTATGGCGACAGCAACATTTATTGCTCATCTTGATTGCCCTTAGAAGACGGTGCTGAGCTGCTGCCTTCTGGATATGTGAGTGACTTGTTAGGTCACTTCAGAGTGCAGATAAGAGTCTACCACATCGCTGTGGATCTGCAAAAACATATAGGCCAGACTGGGTAAGGACGGAAAATTTCCTTTCCTGAAGGACATTAGTGAAATTGATGGATTTTTAAGAAAACATAGTGGTTTCATGGTGACCATTACTGATACTCATTTTTTATTCCGGGTTTAGTTAATGAACTGAATTTGTATTCCCCGATTGCCAAGGTAGTATATTTCAGGTCGATGATATTCCATCAAACGTTAACTCTGCTTCTCTCAGATGCTGCCAGACTTGCTGAATATTTCCAGAATTTTCTGTTTTTATTTCAGATTTCCAGCACCTGCAGTGTTTTGCTTTCATATCAGTCCAAACTAGTTTCCCTAAATGGCTTGTTTCTGTTGTTACGTTAATAAGATATGAAAAAAATTCTGTATGTATCAAAGATTTATTCTTTTTTTCCATTTCTAAAATGGACGTTCTGCTGAACCCAATAAGATGGCTGCTACAAGTCACATGAACACAAGATTGGCCCTTTGTTCAGGAAGCTACCAACAGAAGTTTCAAGAGTGGGGAGGTGGTGGTGTAGTGGTATTGTTACTGGACTGGTAATCCAGAGAGCCAGCATAATGCCCTGGGGACTTGGGTTCAGAATCCCATGATGGCAGTTGATAGAATTTAAATTCAATAAAAATCTGGAATTAAAAGTCTAATGATGTCAATTGTTATAAAAACCCATCTGGTCCTTTGGAGAAAGAAATCTACCTACATAAGACTCCAAACTCACAGCAATATGATTGACTCTTAAATGCTATCTAATTAAGGGCAATTAGGGATGGGCAATAAATGCTGGCCAAGCCATGCCCACATTCCATTAATGAATTTTTTTTTGAATCATTATTTTAGAATCTGACATCCAATTTCAAAAAGGGGCCATTGAGGGGAAAATGGAAGTAATTTGCGTCTTGATAAGCTTAACCCTCTAGCAGAGTCAGAGGGTCTACCTAGACACTGGCTTCTCAACATAAGAACCTCAATATGGATGATAACTCTTTCAAAAGCTAATCAGTCTTGAAACCAAAGCCCAGTCCCAGATAACAGATTGTGGAGAAAGAGGGTCACATGACTTGAGTGACCATTTTGAAATCTCTATTTCCTTCGAGAAGTGAGAAACCCTCAGTCTGCCAATTTAACACCAACTGGAAAGGACTCTAGCAGCTGCCCGCTGAAGCCTGTTTGATTTTAGATGTCTCTGATCATTGCCCGCCCAGCAGCTTAAGCACAGAAAACCCATTGTGTGGCAGTATTCTTCATTTCAAGGATTTTTGTGTTGTCGTCTCCAACTGGAAACTCATTTGGACTGAACCCCGCCATGAAGGAAATACCTTCTGGACATTGATTTCTCGGACTTCACATTAACTAATATTCATTTCTTTGATTCTTTTGTGGTTATTGCCCATAGTTGTAAATCTTCCTCTTTCCCATCCCCCCCTTACTGTTTGTGTGTGTGTGTGTGTGTGTGTGTGTGTGTGTGTGGTTGCAAACACTCCCCCCAAACCTGCCCGTGCCACCCACTAGGGCCCCAAGTTTCAATATGAGTAAACTAACCTTCTGAGTTAATCATAACATAAGTTTGTTGCGAGTTATTAAATTGGATCACACAAATTGAGAGATCAGGGAAACACACCACAGCCCACTTTAAAAATAACTCAAAAACACCTCTGCTTACAAACAGACGGGTGACGGTAAAGAAGTTCAGTTTCTCTCTTTCCTGTTTGTAACACCGTGCTGTATATTCTATGTAATTCTTAAACAATAAATTGCTTCTCAGTAATGGACTTCCTATCACCGTCAGGGCCTGCTGCCAATCACAATACTAGCATGGTGGGAGGGAGAATTATATTTGTCTTTCGTTTAGGTATCTTTTATTTAGTCATCTTTAACTTGTCTCTTGACCCATTTACATATCAGTGGTAGGTTTGCATTCACTGGGGAAATGCACTCAGACTGAATTTGAGTCTGTGATTCTGAGTGTCAGTGAAGTTCACTGTAAAATTAATTTGAATTAAATAAAAAATAAAAAAAACAGAATGCTGGTTTTGAATTGGGTTTGTACTGGCATTGTATAAGAGACCTGCCTTGAATACGTGTGTATGTCTAACTCAACACAGCTCAGGATTTTGAGCAGATAAATCTTTTCGTGGCATGGACAAGGCCATTTCTGAGTAGAAGTGCAATAACATTATTTTCAAAATTAGCACAATCACAAGCTAGAAAGAAACAGAGTCTGGATTTCTATCCAGAAAGTATGGTTATTTCCTTCATTAGAAGCAATGGTGAATTATTACTTCCAGGTAAAATAACTATCCAGTGGCGCAGAGGTACTGGTAAAGGTGAAGTATTCAATGATTCAAAGATTGGCAAAGTTCCCGATTTTAAAACGCTACTAAGTGTGGATAAAGAAACCTGAAATATCAACTCTGTTTCTCTTTCCTCAGATGCTGCCTGACCTGCCGAATATTTCCAGCATTTCCTGGTTTTATTTCAAATTTCCAGCATCCCCAATATTTTGCTTCTGTATGAAGTAAATGGTCTCAGCTAGTTCAGGCAGGAGAGCATGAGACTCTTAATCTCAGGGTCATGGGTTTGAGCCTCACATTGGGCACCATTAGCTTGTACAGGTTGGGGAAGCTTAATGGTTTATGTTACTAACCTAGTAACCCAAAGACATGAGTTCAAATCCCACCAAAGCAGTGGGGAATTTAAATTCAGTTAATCATTTAGGACCTAGGACTGAAAGCTGGTGGACAATGAGTAAGGAGCCTTAATGTTGTTTTAAACCTTTTTGGAAAAATCTACTTTGGTTTGCAGTTAGCATTTAACTGAAACCTACAGTTTAAATTTTAAAGTTCCCAGCTGCATGTCAAAATTTCCGTTCATGTCTCAACAGGCTCCATCCTGCGCTCAAACTCACTTTCGAAATGGAGCAGTTAAAAGAACTCCCCTTCCTTGATGTACTAGTTGAGAAATTTGCCAGGGGATTCTCTACAACGGTCTACCGCAAGCCTATCTTCACCGGTCAATATAACGCATTGGGATTCTTACAATTTCACACGCTATGATGTTGGTCTTATGGTGATCTTTAAATAGGGCCTGAGCCATTTGCTCACCATGCAAGCTTGATGCTGAAATAGGGCACATCAAAGGCATCCTGCAGGATAATGGCTACCCTGATCAGGTCATTTCGCGCTGTGTATCACACAAACTCATGAACAAGCCTAAGGCCGTCACTTTCGGCCCTAAAAAGTGCCTAGTCTACCTCGGATGGAAGGGCAAGGTATCTCAAACATTTGAGCAACAGGTGAACCTAGCTGTTTCACATGGCTACTATGCAGTAGCAACACAAGTGGAATTCACCACTAACAGGATGCTGTCATCAAGCCAAAAAGATGTTCTGCCAATCACACAAATGAGTAATGTGGTATATGAGTTTCAGTGCCAGTGTGATGCTAGGTATGTAGGCTATACGTCCCAAAGACTGGTGAATCGATCGTATCAAACAGCACGTCCCATCCGCTGTTCACAATGGACAGGGTGCAGACCGTACCCAACCAGCCTGTGCTTGCAAATCTCAAAACACAGTGTCCAACATTAAATGTGATTCTGCAATTGAACAACATTTGCTAAATAATCCTCAATGTATTAAGAATTACACTGATAACCAATTTAAGATTATCAGTCAGGTTCGGAATGTGGTGCATTTGCGTCTATTGGAAGCTACATATATTAATACACAGGGCCCTGTTATTTGTAGACAGAAAGAAGATGTACATACATTGCATCTGTTTCAGCTAAACAAAATAAGTGACAGCCATTCACTGACTCCTTCTTCAGGGCAATGTCTTGACCAATCAGGATCAAGCTAGCTTGTTTAAATCTCAAGCAATGCTTGGCAGTTAACTGTCAGTCACCATCAGTGGTGCATTCTCCATGGCAACGCCACGTGCCAACCACTCAGCACTCTCTTCACATACAGTATTAATTGTTGTTTTTCCCTTATATTGGTTTTCTTGCATTCTTGTACTGATGAGTACAAGATGAAAAGCATAGACACATCTCTTTTTTTCAGCAATATTAAAGTTCCCAACCTTAAGTAGGATTTTAACAAGGTCAGAACTGGGTGAGCAGCTGGGCTTAATTAATTAAATAAGCAGCTGAAACTGGTTCCTCTGTAACTGGATCAGCTAGCCTTTGCCTTAAGGGCATATAAAGCCAGCCAACCTAGTTTGACTTTTAGTACTTGAAAGCGACTTAGAATAGAGTGCTGGGAATTGGGTAATTAAGGGAGTTAGAGGAGGCAGGGAAAGGGATACTCCTTTGCTTTTGCTATTTTATAATGTGAGAAGAGAAGCAGCCTTAAAGAGTGAGGGGAACCAGGCCCAAGAACAGATTGGACTGGGAGCCAGCGCAAGAGGGGCAATGGCCTTTGTAAGTAGGACCTGGTGAGTATTTCTACTGTCCAGTCTTAAAAGTAAAAATTGGTCTTTAGTTTAGATTAAGTAGTGTTTAAAAGATAAGAAGTAAGATCCCTAGTATACATTTGATATTCCTTAAACTAGAGGAAGTAAAAGTAAAGAGAGTAATTTAAGGGTAAGTCATGGCAAGGAAGCTTGACCACATGGAATGCTCCTCCTGTGCAATTTTGGAAGTCAGGGACACTTCCAGTGTCCCAGGGTGACCACATGTGCAGGAAGTGCCTCCAGCTGCAGCTACTCGAAATCCTTGTTTCAGAGGTGGAGCTATGGCTGGAGTCATTGTGAAGCATCTACAAGGCTGAGATCTTCCTGAATAGCATGTAGAGTGAGGTGGTCATACCACAGGTAAAGAGTGCACAAGCAGAAAGGGAATGGGTGACTGCCAGATACAATAAAAGCACTAGGCAGGTAGTGTAGCAGTCCTCTGGGTCCATTTCCCTCTCTAACAGTTTTTCCATTTTGGATACTGTGGTGGGGAAGATGGTTTCTCAGGGGAATGCAGCAAAAGCCAAGTCCGTGGCATCACAAGTGACTCAGCTACATGGGGTGGGGGATAGAAAAAAGAGTGGGAGAGCAATAATGATAGGGGATTCTATAGTAATGGGAACAGATAGATGCTTCTACGGCCACAAACATGATACCAGGATGGTACATTGCCTCCCTGGTGCCAGGGCCAAGGATGTCACTAAGTGGCAGCAGGACATTCTGAAGGGGGAGGGTGAACAGCCAGAGGTCACGGTCCATATCAGTGCCAACAACACAGGGAGCTAGGAAATAAATTTAAAAAGCAGGACCTCAAAGGCAGCAATCTCAGGATTACTCCTGGTGCCACGTGCTAGTGAGATCAGGAATAGGAGAATAGACTTAATGAATGCATGGCTGGAGAGATGGTTTAGGAGGGAGGGATTTAGATTCCTGAGGCGTTGGGACCGATTCTGGGGAAGATGGGACCTGGACAAGTTGCAACCCAGCAGGACCGAAACTAATATCCTCACAGGGGTATTCGCTAGTACTGTAGGGCAGGATTTAAACTAGAGTGGCAGGGGATGGGGATCTTAGTGGGAAGACACAAGACAGGGGAAAAAATGATAGAAATGAAAGACAGAAAAGTAGAAAGCAAAAGTGGAAGGCAGAGGAAACAACGGCTAGTAGCAAAAAAGAACAGAGCACAAAAAATGTGGAAAAACATTAAAAAGGCAAGTCTAAAGGAACTGTAACTGAATGCATGGAGCATTTGCATTAAGGTAGATGAATTAACAGCACAAATACATGTTAACGGGTACGATATGATTTCAATTACGGAGACATGGCTGCAGGGTGACTAAGGCTGGGAAGTGAATATCCAAGGATATTCGATACTTAGGATGGACAGGCAAATAGGAAAAGGAGGTGGTGTGACATGGTTAATTAAGGATGAAATCAGTGTGGTAGCGAGAAAGGATATTGGCTCAGAAAATCTAGATGTAGAATCAGTCTGGGTGGAGCTAAGAAGCAACAAGGGGTGGAAAACATTAGTGGGAGTTACCTATAGGCCTCCAAACAGCAATGGTAAGGTAGGGATGGCGTTAAACAGGAAATTAGAGACGAATGTAACAAGGGCATTACAGTAATCATGAGTGATCTTAATCTACATATAGTCTGGCAAACCAAGTTACCAATAATACTGTGGTGGATGAATTCCTGGAATGTGTACGAGATGGTTTTTAGGCCAGTACGTTGAGGAACCAACTAGGGAACAGGCTATCCTAAACTTGGTATTGTGCAATGAGAAGGGGTTAATTAATAATCTTATTGTGCGGGGTCCTTTAGAGAACAGTGACCATAATATGACAGAATTCTTCATTAGGATGGAAAGTGAAGTAGTCCAATCAGAAACTAGAGTCCTAAATCTAAACAAAGGAAATTACAAATGTAGATATTTCCTTTAGTGGGGCAAACTCGAACTAAGGGACATTGTTACAGAATAAGGGGACACTCATTTAAAACTGAGGTGTGAAGGAATTTCTTCTCAGAGGGTAGTGAATGTCTGGCATTCTCTACCCCTGAGAGTTGTGGAGGCTAGATCACTGAAAGTATTTAAAGAGGGGGTAGATAGATTTTTGAAATATCAGGACATTGAGGGCTATGAAAAGCTGGCAAGAAAGAGGAGTTAAGGCCTGGGGCCGATCAGCCATTATCTTATTGAATGGCGGGGCAGGCTTGAGAGGTCGAATGGCCTAATCCTGCTCATACTTCTTATGTTCTTATGTAAGAAGGTAGGAGGGGTAAGTTGGCCACGATAGATTGGGGAACTTCATTAAAAGGCATGATAAGGAACGAATACATGCATTACAACACTTATACATTCCTTTCTGGCACAAAAAGACAACAGGAAAAGTGGCCCAACTGTGGCTAACAAAATCATTTTTTTATTCATTCATGGGATGTGGGCAAACCAGCATTTATTGCTCATCCCTAATTACCTGAGAAACTGAATGGCCTGGACCTTTCCTATGGCAGGTGGGCTGGGCATGAGTGGGCGGGGTGGGTGCAGAGCCAATCGCTGCCCGCTGCCTGCGAATGGCTGCGTGCCACCATTTTATGTGGGCAGGCCAATTAAGGCCCACCCGGCATAACTGGCGGCTGGTAGCTCTGTGTTACCTGTGCGGGTGGGGGGAGGAGGGAGAGTCAGGGCCTGCCTCAGGGAGATTGAATAGACAATAAAACAGCTCAATAAATGATGAAAAAATTTATTTAAACGTGTCCCCTCATGTGACAGTGCCACATGAGTTGGGATATGTTTGTAAATGTGGGAAAAATAATTAATTTATTTCATTTAAAAACTTCAGGAAACCTCATCCTGCCCAGAGATGAGGTTACCTGAAAAATGCGAAGGCCACTTGGGCTTTTCGCCTGCCCACCAACCTTAAGGTTGGACGGGCAGCGTTCTTACGTACTTTAATTAATCCCTTAATGGCCTTAATAGGCCCTTAACATTTCAGCAGGTGCACAGGCGACTCTGCCACGTGCCCGCTGAACAAGATATCGCGATGATGCGCGATGATGTCGGGATGCACGCCTGATGTCATCGTGCGTCATTTTACGCGTCGGCGTGTCAGGCCGGAAGATTCTGCCCAATGATTTGCAAGGTCATTTCAAAGTCAACCCTACTGCTTTGGATCTGGAACCATATATAGGCCAAGCCAGGTAAGGATGGCAGATTTCCTTCCCTCAGGGTCATTAGTGAACGAGATGGGTTTTTACAACAATGGTTTCACATTCATCATTAAACTTTTAATACCAGACTTTTTTTATTGAATTTAAATTCCATCATCTGCCAGGGGAGGGGGCCTGAGTAGGACTGGAACAAGGAATGTGCCACATATCTCACAAAAGTCTCTGGTTACTAGTCCAGTGGCAATACCACTACGCCACCTCCTCCCCTTAAGAATAGTATTAAATCCAAAGAGGAGTGATATAATGTTGCTAGAAAAAGTAGCAAGCCTGAGGATTGGGAACAGTTTGGAATTCAGCAAAGGAGGACCAAGAGATTTATTAAGAGGGGAAAATTCAAGTGTGAGCGTAAACTTGCAAGGAACATAAAAGCAGACTGTGAAAGCTTTTTTTAGTATGTAAAAAGACAAAGATTAGTGAAGACAGCCTGAAACAAGAGAATTTATAATAGTGAACAAGGAAATGGCAGAGCAATTAAACAACTACTTTAGTTCTGCTTTCACGGGGGAAGACACAAATAACTTCACAGAAATGCTAGGGAACCAAGGGGCTAGTGAGAAGGAGGAATTCAACAGTATTGATCTTATTTAAGGAAAGGCATTACTGCGTTGGAAGCAGTTCAGAGAAGGTTTACCAGACTAATGGACATCCAATCCCTCTATACCTCCAGTCCCCACCAGGATGGTCTGAGGGCTCTCCGCTTCTTCCTTGAATAGAGGCCCAAACAATCCCTATCCACCATCACTCTCCTCCATCTGGCTGAACTTGTTCTCTCACCGAACAATTTCTCCTTTAGCTTGTCTGACTTCCTCCAAATAAAAGGTGTGGCTATGGGCACCCGCATGTGCCCCAGATATGCCTGCCTTTTTATCGAGTATGTGGAACATTTCTTATTCCAATCCTACTCAGGCCCCCTCCCACAATTCCTCTTTTGGTACATCGATAACTGAGTGGGTGATGCTTCATGCTCTCGTCTGGACCTGGAAAAAGTAATCAATTTTGCTTCCAATTTCCACCCGTCTCACCCTCATATGGACCATCTCTGACACTTTTTCCTTCCCTTCCTTGACCTCCCTGTCTCCATTTTTAATGATAGACTGTCCATGAATATTCATTACAAGCCCACCAACTCCCACAGCTACCTCGACTGCAGCTCCTCACATCCTGCTTCCTGTAAGACTCCATCCCATTCTCTCAGTTCCTCCACATCTGTAGCATCTATTCCAATGATGCCACCTTCAAAAACAGCACTTCTGATGTCTTTCTTTTTCCTCAAACAAGGCTTCCCCCCATTGTGGTTGACAGGGCCCTCAACCGTGTCCCACCCATCTCCCGTGCCTCTGCCCTCACACCTTCCTCTCCCTTCCAGAACCATAATAGGGACCCCTTGTCCTCACTTTTCACCCCACCAGCTTCCGCATTCAAAGGATCATTTCTGCCAACTCCAGCATGATGCCACCACCAAACATATCTTCCCTTCACCACACCCCCCCCCCCACACCCCCCCTTTCCCTCTGGGACTTTCTGGTCTAGTCCTCCATCACCCATCTCCTTATCCCTTTCCCACGGCATGTTCCCATGCAATCACAGAAGGTGCAACACCTGCCCTTTTAGCTCTTCCATCCTCATTGTCCAAGGCCCCACACACTCCTTTCAGGAGAAGCAGCGCTTTATTTGCACCTTCTTCAAATTGGTCTACTGTATTTGCTGCTCCCAATGTGGTCTCCCCTACATTGGAGAAACTAAACACAGACTGGGTGACCGCTTTGCTCAGTCCCAGACCTTTCTGCTGCTTGTCATTTCAACACACCATCTTGCTTTCATGCCCGCATGTCCATCCTTGGCCTGCTGCCATGTTCCAGTGAAGCCCAACACAAACTGGAGGAACAGCACCTCACCTTCCAATGTGGCACTTGACAGCTTTCTGGACTTAATACTGCATTCAACAACTTCAGACCAAGAACGCTCTCTTCCTTCTTGACCCCCTTTTTTAATCCAACATTTTTCTCTCTATCTGTCTATCTTAATTTATTTATTTATAATTTAATTTTATTCTTTTATTTCTTTGTTCATTTATTTATCCTTTTTCCGCAAAACCGCCTCCCCCCACAGGGCCATCTGTCACTTGTTTTCTGTTTTGCTTTGAGTGCCGACCCTTGTTCCGTTAATAACACATTCTGCTATCTTAACCTTATGCCATTATCAGCACCTTCTTTACTCTTTACAACTACTATTAACAGCCCCTTTGTATTGAGTCCATGACATCCTCCTCCTTAGCTGTCATATATCCCCGACCTTTTATCTCGTTCGACTTGCTTCACCCCTCTTAAACAATATAAAATCCATTATATATCTACATCCCTTTAGTTCTGAAGAAGAGTCATATGAACTCAAAACATTAACTCTGCCAGTATTTTCTGTTTTTATTTCAGATTTCCAGCATCTGCAGTACTTTGTACCAGGCTAATACCTGGAAAGGGCTGGTTGTCTTATGAGGAAAGATTGGACTGGCTAGGCTTGTATCCATTGGAGTTTAGAAGAGTAAGAGGTGACTTGATTGAAACATATAAGATCCTGAGGGGACTTGACATGGTGGATGTGGAGAGGATGTTTCCTCTTGTGGGAGAACCTAGAACTAGGGGTCACTATTTAAAAATAAAGGTCGCCCATTTAAAACAGAGGAGGCATTTTTTTTTTCTCTTAGAGGGTTGTGAGTCTTTGGAGCTCTCTTCCTGAAAAGGCAGTGGCAGTAGAGTCTTTGAATATTTTTAAGGAAAAGGTGGATCGATTCTTGGTGAGCAAGGGGGTGATAAGTTATCTGGGGTAGGTGGGATGCAGATTTGAGGTTGCTATCAGATCAGCCATGATTTTATTAAATGGCGGATCAGACTCAAGGGACCGAAGAGCCTACTCCTACTCCTTATTCATATGTTCGTATGCAGTATTGGTAAAAAAAATAGTACTGGAGAAATTAATGGGACTGAAAGCTTCCAAAATTCTATAGTTTCTGGAACAGTCCTGGCAGATTGGAGGGTGGCAAATGTAATGCCCACCATTTAAAAAAGGAGAAAGGAAGAAAACAGGGAATTACAGAGGGGTTAGCCTAACATCAGTAGTAGAAAAAATGCTGGAGTCTATTATAAAGGATGTGATAACAGGACACTTAGAAAATATCAACTGGATTAGACAAAGCCAAAATGGATTTATGAAAGAGAAATCATGTTTGACAAACCTACTGGGGTCTTTTGAGAATCTAACTAGCAGAATAGATAAGGGAGAACCAGTGGATGTGGTGTATTTGGATTTTCAGGAAGCTTTTGATAATGAAGTCCCACATAAGAGGATAGTGTGCAAAATTAAATCACATAGGGTTGCGGGGTAATATATTTGCATGAATTAAGAATTGGTTAGCAGACAGAAAACAGAGTAAGAATGAATGCATCTTTTTCAAAGTGGCAGGCAACATGTGGGGTACTGCAGGGGTCAATGCTTGGTCCCCAGCTATTCACAATGTACATCAATGATTTAGATGAGGGAACCAAATGTAATATTTCTAAGTTTGCTGATGACACAAAACTAGGTGGGAATGTGAGTGGTGAGGAGGCAGTTAAGAGGCTTCAAGTTGATTCAGGCATGTTGAGTGAGTGGACAAATAATGGCAGATGCAGTATAACATGGATAAGTGTGAAGTTATCCACTTTGGTAGGAAAAAACAGAATGGCAGGGTATTATTTAAATGGTGATAGATTGGGAAATGTTGATGTACAAAGGAACCTGGGTGTTCTTGTACACCAGTCACTGAAAGCAAGCATGCAGGTACAGCAAGCAGGTAGGAAGGCAAATGGCATGTTGGCCTTCATTGTAAGATGATTGAGTAAAGGAGCAAGGATGTCTTACTGCAGCTGTACAGGTCCTTGGTGAGACCACACCTGGAGCATTGGTGCAGTTTTGGTGTCCTGACCCATGAAAGGATATACTTGCCATAGAGGGAATGCAGCGAAGGTTCACCAGACTGATTCCTGGGATGGCAGGACTGTTGAATGAAGAGAGATTGGGTCAATTAGGCCTGTATTCACTGGAGTTTTAGGAGAATGAGAGAGGGTCTCATTGGAACATATAAAATACTGAGGGCGGGACAGACTGGATGCAGGGATGATGTTTCCTCTGGCTGGGGCATCTAGAACAAGGGGTGACAGTCTCAGAATAAGGGGTAGGCCATTCAGGGCTGAGACGAGGTGAACTTCTTCACTCAGAAGGTGGTAAACCTGTGGAATTCTCTCCCACAGGTGGCTGTGGTGATCAAGTCACTCAGTATATTTAAGAAGGAAATAGATAGAATTCTGGACTCTAAAGGAGTATGGGGAGAGAGCGGGCATATGGTGTTGAAATAGAGGATCAGCCATAATCATATTGAATGACAGGGCAGGCTCAAAGGGCCGAATGACCTACTCCTGCTCCTATTTTCTATGTTTCCATGTCTCAGGTATGGTTGAAGCCTCACTGGCACTGAGACAAGTGTCCTAACATTCCATGTTGGCACCGAAATGACTATGTGACAGAAAAAGAAAGCGAAATCTCTCCAGTCGTGTATTAGCCAAGTTCTGCAATGAAGGAATGGAGCGATTCTTCTCACTTCTCCTAATTAGCAATTAAACCAAACTAGAAATCTTATTCGAACAAACAAAAGCAAAAATCATGTTGCCAATGGTTTTCGCAGCAGCCATTTTCTGATTAAGTGCTTTTGTTTATTCTCTGTGTGCATGACTTGTGCACCATTCTGAGAAGTAACAGTGGCAGACAATTACTTAACTATCTGTCATTTTAATGAACAAAGTAATTTAATTTTTATGCTTTGCATCGACTCTGGTTACAGACGCAGCAGAAATGTCATCAGTTGTTGCTGTAGTCCTGTACAGTAGACATGGAGCTGTTTTAACAGATAGAAAAACAGTTCTCAGTATTGATGTGAGTATATTGGTTACATTAAAATTTCGAGCAGGATAGTATAGGTTTACCGCAAACTCATTTTTTTATTCATTTCTAATCAATTCATTTAATTTCTAACTATATCTTAATATATTTTAAAATATATTTTAAGCATATATTTTCATAGAATCACAGTGCAGAAGAGGCCCTTCAGCCCACTGAGTCTGCACCGACACATGAGAAACACCTGACCTACCTACCTAATCCCATTTCCAGCACTTGGCCCACAGCCTTGAATATTATGATGTGCCAAGTGCTCATCCAGGTACATTTTAAAGGATGTGAGGCAACCCGCCTCCACCACCCTCCCAGGCAGTGCATTCCAGACTGTCACCACCCTCTGGGTAAAAAAGATTTTCCTCACATCCCCCCTAAACCTCCTGCCCCTCACCTTGAGCTTATGTCCCCTCATGACTGACCCTCAACTAAGGGGAACAGCTGCTCCTTATCCACCCTGTCCATGCCCCTCATAATCTTGTACACCTTTTAAAGATCTAGCAGACAACCAAGCCATAAAATGTTGCCAAGGACTGGCAGCTGAATACCCCATAATTAATGGCCCAACAATATAAAGTCCCGAAGTTAATTTACCAAGGGGCATATTTTAAAATGTTTTGAGCTTCAGTCTTTACGGGTAGAATTTTCCACTTTTGAAGCTGAGTGCAATGGTGGGCGGGTTCTGTGGCATGTTTCCTGCTGATCAGAATGGCTTTCTATCTGTTAAAACAGTTCCATGTCTACTGTACAGGACTACAGAAACAATAGTGGCTGATTCCGTGCTCGGGAGCTCATTAATTATGCACAGGGGAGTGTCTCTCTGAATCACATGGCAGGCTGGGAATTGATTCATCTGCTGCACCGTCATCTAATGGTTTTGAAGCTTCGGGCGCCATAGTTAAACGCCAACCAAGTACATACATTTCACTCTTTCCAACCCAGCTGTCTTTCAGAAACCCCCAGAGATGGCTGCCAACAAAAAAAAGAAAGCTGCATGCCACTTCTGTCACAATGCCCTCCAGGCCTTAATAAGAGAAGTACAGCAGCATGGGGATGTCCTTTACCCCAGAGATAGCTCAAAGAAGCATACCAAGATGGGAGGCTAGCTCAAGGCAGGTCAGCCTGGCTGGCCACAGCACCTGGAACACGATCCAGTGCTGGAAAAAGATGTATGATCTCATCTGCTCCATTAGGGTAAGTCAACCTTCAACTCCCTCTAATATCAAACTCTCATCATGGCATCATGCACTCAAAGAACTCTACCTGGATCTCACATAACATTAACAAGGGACAAATATCAGCACTGACTGTCTCACGGGTATGTTCACATCACCACTATCCCATCTCTCATGCTGCACACACTCCATCCTCTGCCCTTTCTGGAGAGGGGCATGCATATATCCCAAACTCTGCTCCATCCCTTCTCATCACATTCCTTTCTTTTGTCTTCATGTAGTCCAAGTTTGCCCACAACAGAAAGGTAAGATCCCAGACCAAAGGAGGGATGGCCAACATCATTGACCTCATTCCCTTCAAGAAGTATGCTGCCAAGCTGACTAGGGAGGATAGGGGTCACTCCTGTGGAAGAAGGTTTCTAGGAAGGGGATAGACCAGCCATGGATAACCAAGGAAGTTAAGGATAGCATCAAACTGAAAGAAAAAACATACAATGTGGCAAAGGTTAGTGGTAAGCCTTTCCTCTGTTTGGGAAAGTTTTAAAAAAAACAACAGAAGATGACCAAGAAAATAATAAAGGAGAAAATAAACTTTGAGGGTAAACTAGCAAGTAATATAAAAACGGACAGTAAGAGCTTCTTTAAATATATAAAAAGGAGGAGAGAGGCCAAAGTGAACATAGGCCCCTTAGAGAATGAGGTTGAGGAAATATTAATGGGGAACCAGGAAATGGCAGAGGAGCTGAATAAATACTTTGCATCAGTCTTAGCATTCCAAAAATACTAAATAATCAAGAGGCAAAAGAGGGGGTGGGGGTGGTGGGGAGGAAATAAATACAATAACTATCACTTAGAGAAAAAAAGTACTAGGGAAACTAATGGGGCTAAAAGCTGATAAGTCCCCTGGACCCGATGGGTTGCATCCTAGGATATTAAAGGAAGTAGCAACAAAGATAGTAGATGCACTGATAGTAATCTTCCAAGAATCCTTAGATTCTGGAAGAATCCCAGAGGATTGGAAAACTGTCAATGCAACACCCTTATTCAAAAAGGAAGGGAAAAACAGGTAACTATAGGCCAGTTAGCTTAACATCTGTCATTGGGAAAATGTTAGAGTCCATGATAAAGGAAGTAATAGCAGAATATTTAGAAATGCATAATGTAATTAATCAGAGTCAGCATGGCTTCATGAAGGGGAAATAATGCCTGACATATTTATTTGAATTCTTTGAGGAGGTAATAGGCAGGATAGATAATGGGGAACCAGTAGATGTAATATATTTGGATTTCCAAAAGGCATTTGATAAGGTACCACACAAAAGGCTACTTAATAAGATAAAAGCCCATGGTGTTAGGGACAGTACATTAGCATGGATAGAGGATTGACTAACTAATAGAAAACAGAGATAAAAACAGTTCTAGTTCTAGTTCTGTCGAAGGGTCATGAGGACTCGAAACGTCAACTCTTTTCTTCTCTGCCGATGCTGCCAGACCTGCTGAGTTTTTCCAGGTAATTCTGTTTTTGTAATAGAAAACAGAGTTGGGATAAGGGGAGCATTTTTGGGATGATAACCTGTAACTAGTGGAGTGCCACAGCGATCAGTGCTGGGGCCACAATTATTTACAATATATATATTAATGACTTTGAGGGAAATGAATGTACTATCACCATGTTCGTGGATGATACAAAAATAGGTGGGAAGGCAAGCGGTGTGGATGACACAGAGTCTACAGACGGATCTTGACAGGTTAAGTAAGTAGGCAAAAACTTGGCAGATGTAATATAATGTGGGAAAATGTGAGGTTATGCACTTTCGCAGGAAAAATATTTAAATAGAGAAAGACTGCAGAAAGCTGCAGCACAAAGGGATTTGGGGGTCCTTGTGCATGTCCATGTTCTATTGAACATAAGAACATGAGAAATAGGAGCAGGAGTAGGTCATTTGGCCCCTCAAGGTCTGCTCTGCCATTTAATAAGATCATGGCTGATCTGCCCCAGGCTTCAACTCCTCTTTTGTCCCAGATCCTCATAGCCATCAACTCCCCAATATTTCAAAAATCTATCCACTTCTTCTTTAAATAGTTTCTGTGATCCAGCCTCCACCAGTCCCTAGGGTAGAGAATTCCAGACATTCACTACCCTCTGAGAGAAGAAATTCCTTTGTATTTCAGTTTTAAATGAGTGTCCCCTTATTTATAAATATGTTCCCTAGTTCAAGATACCCCCACTAGTGGAACATCTACTCTGTCAAGCCCCCTCAGAATCTTGTACGTTTCAATAAGATCACCCCTCATTCTTCTAAACTCTAATGAATAACGGCCGAATCTGATTAGCTGTTCTTGATAAGTCAACTCCTTCATCCCAGGAATCAGCCTAGTGAATCTCTTTTGAACTGCCTCCAATGGGGGCATTTCTTAAATACAGGGACCAAAACTGTATACAGTACTTCAGATGTGGCCTTACCAGCATCCTGTACAGTTGTTACAAGACTTCTCTATTATCAAACTCCAACTCTCTAACAATACAGGCCAAAGTTCAATTTGCCTTCTTAACATTCTTGCTGTGCCTGCATGCTAACTTTTTGTCTTTCATACAAGAACACCCAGATCCCTCTGTGCTGCACTTTTTTTGGAATATCTCTCTCTCCATTTAAATAATAGGCTACCTTTTGATTCTTCCTATCAAAGTGCATGACCTTACACTTTCCTACTTCATCTGCCAAGTTTTCACCCATTCATGGGCCTGTACACATTAGAGTTTAGGAGAATGAGAGATGACCTTATTGAAACATATAAAATTCTTAGAGCTTGACAGGGTGGATGCTGAGAGATTGTTTCCCCTTGTGGGAGAGTCTAGGACCCAAAGGCATAATCTCAGTAAGAGTTTGCCCATTTAAGACAGAGGTGAGGAGGAATTTCTTCTCAGAGGACAATGAATCTGTGGAATTCTTTACTGCAGAGGGCTGTAGAGGCTAGGTCGTTAAGTATATTCAAGGCTGAGATAGATTTTTAGTCAGGCAGGGAATCAGGGGTATGGGAAAAAGGCTGGAAAGTGGAATTTAGGATTATCAGATCAGCTATGATCTCATTGAATGGCAGAGCAGACTCGATGGACCAAATAGCCTACTTCTGCTCTGATGTTTTATGGTCTTATGGTCCTATGGGGAATAGGAGAGTGGCTTATCCCAGCAACCCAGTATGGATGACAGCTACATGAGCTCATCACATCCTGACAGTCACAGTGAGTGACATGCAAACTTGTGTTATGCTTGCTCTTGAACTGAAAATATCTTCTCTCACTTTTTGGCACCAGCAGATCTAGGTACAGGCAGAGGGCCAACATAAGCCCCAGTCTCCAGCTCACCTCAGAGGGGGAAGTTGAGGATGCAACCGAAGAAGAACCATCACTGCGTTCACCCACACCCACTACCAGCGCAGAGACACTCACCTCGAAAGGTCATAGCTCTAGGTTAGGTTTGGGGTCACTTGCTGGAGAACACATCACTGATATGTCTCTGCAGCAACTGGAAGGCAGTAACAGCCTAGGTCTCTGACACTCAGAGGACTGCTGGAGATCAGCCACCCACTAAGCCCGAATCAGATGATGAGCCACAGCAAGCAGCCGCCAAGACAATGATGGAAATGCAACGACAGGCAGCGGAACATCAGGCAGAGGTATGAGTCACTCAGCAGGCTAGAGTGAAGGATGGAGGAGTCTGTCCATGTTCTGCCTGATGGCATGGCTTGGACATGCGAGTGCCTCGATCACCATGGGAAGATTGGTGGCTGCCATAGAGACTCTGGTCCAGCAGGTTTTGCCGGATTTGCGCTCAGCCCTGAGCTCCATGGCCACAGATATTGGTGGGATCCATCAATGGCTAAGTGAGGGGGGGGGGGCATTTTAACCTCCCTCAAAGTGCCCCTTCTCCTCAAGGAGTCAGGGAGGGACCATTGGGCACCCACAGGGAGGGTGAGCATCAGCCGGACACTTCTGGGTCCTCTACTCAGGACGTTCCAAGTATGTCCGGCCACTCAGAATCCCCTCTGCCAGTGACCCCATCCACTCCAGATGCTCAGGCCAATGAGGGTGCTTCGGCCTCTGAGCAGGAGACCCTTGTTAGTCTGGGGCTCTCCAGGCCTAAGGCCACCAGAGGAAGTCGCCAAGGTCATCACAGAACAACAGGACTCAGCAGTCAGCAGGCTGCCTCTATATCTGCTGCGGATGTTGAGGTTGTACACAGGCAGAGCGACAAGGTTAGGAGACTTAAGAAATATTGAAATCATTTTTGGGTCACAAGGGTGCAACCACTGTATAATAATTGCACTTTTGTTAATACACTTGACGCTAATGTGAATGGCTTGGTCAACTGAAGGCATTGTGATTATTTACATATGTATCCTGTTATTGCGAGGGTTAGCCATCCTCCCACTCAGCGATAATCTTTGAGATTCACATAACGACATTAACATCGCTGAAGATAGTTTCCAGACACTTGTGTGATGTTATGGAGATGTATTAATTTTTATTGGAAGTGTTTGCTTAATGCATTTATAACCCTTTTTATCACGACACACCAGTGTGTGAAGACAGCTCAGAGCCTTGAGGGATTAGCGGCAGTTGTGCCTCCTCAGTGGTGGTGCCAAAGCACAATACCTGGACAAGAGCGTGATCGTCCCAGTCATGTCCTCATCTCACTGGCCGCAGTAATTTCTCATTAATGTAGTAATGACTGCATCAATTTAGTTGATGCAGCATACTCACTGTTGTGTCAACTTTCACTTCCCAGAGCAAATGCATACAAGGTACGCTGCTGACCTTCTTAGAGATCATGACCTGATGAATCATGAGGCTTGAAAATACAAGTCTGAGTGCTGAACTTGTTCTCGATTGGACATCCCTTATAATGCTATGGAATGGCATTAAGGGACAGGAGGAATGTGGCCATCTCCCCTTGCCTTTACTTTACTCCTCCTGGAACCTGTTGGTAATTAAACTGGCATGGGCATGTCTTCACATCAAATTTCCTCTGGCATCATTCTGTGGAAGCTGACCCTCATCTCCCTCTTCAGGTTCTTTGCCTGCCTGCTCTTCATCCTCCGAGGACCTCACACGCTCCCCCATTTCTCCCTCTGGCAAGGAATCACCCCTTTCAAGTGTCAGGTCGTGAAGGGTGTGACATGATGCGGGAGACCCTATCAGGAGTATACTGCAGAGCCCCCAACTAAGTGGTCTAAACATTGAAAGCGCATCTTCAGGATGCCAATGGTCTGCTCGATTTATGGATTGTGTGGAGCTACGCACTGCGTTGTACCTCTCCTCCAAGGCACTCTGAGGATGATGCATGGGTATCATGGGCCATCCTTTGAGCGGGTATCCCTTATCCTCAAGCAGCCAGCCCTGTACATGTTGAGGCCCTTCAAATATGTGAGGCACCAGGGAGTAACTCAGGATGAATGAGTCAAGGGAACTTCCAGGGTACCCTGGCACACACCTGCATGATGTGCTTCTGAAGATCACATACCAGTTGAACATTGATGGAGTGGAACTCTTTATGGTTGATAAATATTAGCGGCTGATGCAATAGAGCCCTCAAAGCCACATGGGTGCAGTCGATTGCACCCTGCACTCTAGGGAGCCTGAGATAGCTGCAAACCCATTGAATCTCACAGCTTGGCTATCTCCATCTAGTGTAAACTTCACATATTGATGAGCCTTGATGTAGAGGGCATCTATGACCTCCTTGATGTATCTATGTGTGGTGGACTGCGAGATGCCACACCGGCCTCCTGTGGATTCCTGGAACGATAAGCAGACAAAGAAATTATGCCCAGTGGTGACCTTCAAGATCAGTGGCAGGGCATAGCCTCCCACACCATGAGGCTTAAGTTCCTCCTGAAGAATGGGGCAAATGTGATCCACAAGAGCTCAGGACAAGCGTAGGCGTGTGCAGCATTGTCTCTCACTCATCTGCAGATAGGAGAATCTTCTTCGGTAGATCCCTGGTCAACCGAGTCACCTCCGTGCTCTGAGTCTGTCCCCCCGATCCTCATGTTGTTGCTGGGGCGTCCATAGACCCTGGACCTCAGACAGGCCTCCTCCTGAAGCTGCACTCAGTGGCACCTGTCCCTTCTTCTCCTCCTTCATTCTATTAGAACCCTCAGGAAGGCAGCATTGAACTCAGCCTCCGTTATTGTTTTGTCCTTCTCTCTGTAAAATGATAGATTGGTGAATAACAAGGAACATTGATGAACAACAAGGAAAAACAGTGAAGCTCACAATCTTAAACCCAAAGCCACTGCAATGGTCTCAAGTGGCTTCTGCCCTGTTAGCCTTGTTACTGATGCAGCCTTATATCTGAGGCGCCAACGGACACATAAAGGTGACCAACATGCCATCCCTGAGACTTAACATCTCAATCCGAAAGAGGTTGGAGGAAGTTTGAATGACATGCTCGACCTTGGCTAACTTACTGCTCCAATCTGAGATCTGGTATAATGATTAAAAATAACTTGTTAATGATTAATGACTGGATGCCTTTGGCTCGTTGTGCATGCCAGTTGTTGAAAGCACATGAAAGTCTTTCATTGATGAGCTGCTATGTATGCAGCAGCTGACTCTACTCTCTCCCTCTTGACTCTGAGCTTCATAGAGCCCTAGGACTGTCTGTACTCTTACTCCTAACTGTGAACCCCAGCTGTATTGCTACCCTCTCACTCCTGACTGAGCCCAAGGACTGTCTCTATTCTCTCATTCCTGACTGTGAGCCCAAGGACTGTCTCTCGCTCCTAACTGTTGACCCCAGGCCGAGAACTTTGGCTTTCAATGAGTTGCCCAATGCCATCAGGATCACTACACACTGTCCCTTCTCCTGCCCCCCAACCCGTACCCATTTCATTAGTCTCTCTGCAACCCATCCTTCTTGTGCCGCATTAACACACATCCCCCTTCTTATTCTAGAGTATGCATACATCCCCTCCCATTCATATATGTGGTACCCCATCCACCCCCTTGTGTGCCTGCGTTTCAGTTTCCCTTGTCAAGCTCCAGCTTCCCGCCCCTTGGTCTCCCCTCTGCCTGCCATTGTTTCCCCCTCCCACCCCCCCACCACCCCCATACCTCCTTCCAAAGCCCTCCTGCCCCCTTGCTCCCCATGTGTTTGTCAAACCCCCTATCCACTTCCAACACCTTCCTGCTCCTTGGGCCCCGGTGTGTCTGTCATCCTTCCCCGTAACTCCTGGGTCGCAAAGCTGGTCTCTGCCTGACCGTACAGCCCTCCCTGAATTCCGCTGCACAGCGCTGTCCTCCAGGACTTCGGAGACACCCACCATGAGCAGACCAACCCTACACCTCCAGCAGTGGCGTTCCACTGGCATCGCAACAAGACCGGCACAGCGCTGTTGCAGGTAGGTTATGAATGCTGCACTCACCTTGAAGTTGTGAGAGAAGTGAGATCCAGCTGCTGCTTGCCATTCTTTTTCAAGCATGAAACAGATCAGTGTTAATTCCTGCTGGTGTGATGCAAGGATGGAAGATGCCATATATTTCCAGCAAGAAGCATATTTAATGAGCAGTCATGAGGTGGTATTGAATGCAAATGTCGTTCATGTCACTAGTCAACGGGATACCAGACCTGCTAATAAAGAGTTGGCAGGAGAATTGCAAACTGTTTTCACGGCGGCGGGAAGCTAATTTTCTACCTCTCTCCAGATTCTCTGCTCCCACCCGCCACAAAACTCAGTCTGGGCATGATACTCTGCTTTCTTGAAAAAAATGGCCAAGGTTTTTCCATGCAGACCACCTTGTTGTGTAACTATGGCGATGCAGTCCATAAAAGTTGAACTCCCAACCTGTTCTTACTGGGATCAAACATTGCTATGAAATTAAAATTGCATTCATATAAAGTAACAGATTGAGCTTGAATTTGTGAAGGGTTGATGAAGACTGACTCATCCAGTTGATTTTTTTTGTGGTTACTAATATGGCAGATAGGGGAATGTCCATTGATGTTGCCTATGTGGTCTTTCAGAGGCTTTTGCTAAGAGTCCAGAGAAGGGCTTATTAGTAAAAATAATTGGCCCGCCAATGTGAAAATGTGTTGTGGAGCCAATCGCGGGCATCAGTGGGCTCCACGACCACCCCCCGCCCGCTCCCACCGAGCTTGCCCAACCAATGTAAATTCCTGGCCTATCAATATATAGGACCAGATGGAAACTGTGGCTGATGGGTTCGGAGGTGTTTGTTTGTAATGTGTACCTCTAAATAAAAGCTTAGAGACTAATTTTTACACAGTCTTATAAGTTCTATTCTTCACCATGTGGCTTTCCAAAGTAGAATATGATTGTCCTGTTTCTATGCCATAAATTCAATGTAATTCATAAGATGGAAGTCTGTGAAGGGCTGTGAAGTGGGTTGAAACATAAAAATGAGAGATTTTAGAAATTAAAATTGATCAACATTGGAGCTACAGTATTTATTCAGAACTTTCCTTCAGAAGATTATAAGGCTGGTTGTAGAGCTGAATGGCCTCTTATTTTTATTCTGTAATTTGTTCTGTTCTAATGCTTCAATATCTCTTCTTAAAACAATTAATTACTGTCATCATTAAAGCAATAGATTTGGCATATGGTATGCAGTTGCTGGAGAACTGGAGATTGCAGGACAGACAGTCCCAACTGTCCCCAGGCACTGACCCCATCCAAATATTCTTCCATAGAAACAAGAATGATTCTAACAATTCTCCACAGTAGAAGGTTACTCCTACTGAACCAACTGTAAACTTCAGTCAAAAATAAAAGCGAAGTAAGGTAGAAAGTATAAATGAGCTTGCACACATGTATCACATTGGGCCACAATCTGGCCTGCAGGAATTAGAAGAAATAAATACCTACTTACCTAGTCTTGAAAATTACATTGACACTTCCATTCGCTGGAGCTGCTTGGGGCCTGCATCGAAAGACATCTTGCAGGCCCGAGCGAAGTCTAGCTCCAGTGGATTCAAGAGGGCCATGCTGCCATTTTTACCACACTAGCTGCTGTAAAGCAGGCAAGTTTAAAGGGCCAGGGAAATTGACAGGCCAGGGGAAGCTAAGTGGATAGGATTTGGGAGATGGGGGTGTCTGGGAGTGTCTGGGAGGATGGGTCAGAGGTCCGGGGGGTGGTGTCAGGTGTGGGGGGCTCTGGGTGTTCAGGTGGGGGGGAGACGTTTGGTTGTCAAGGGTGTGGGGGGTTGGGGATGTTGGGAGTTGGGGGTCGGGAGTGCCGGATGTCTGTGGGGTGTTGGGGCTGGGGGTGTCGGAGGTTGGGTGTGTCGGAGTTCGGGGAGGTGGGGGGTGTCGGTGATCGGGGTTGGGGGGATGGGGGCTGGGGGGTGTTGAAGGTTGGGGGGTGGTGGTGAGGGGTGTCAGTGGGCGGGAGTGCCAGAGGGTGGGGTGTCAGAGATGGGGGGTGGGGAGGTAAAATTGGTCGGTGGGGGTCGGGGTGTGGGGGGAATCCTGTGGGGTCAGTCCGGGTGTTTGCATCAGTTATTCAGGAGTTAGAAAAGGTTTTAATTCTTCTAACTTTTTCTGAGTAACTATCGGTATAACCCTGGCGGAACCACCCGAAGTTTGCAATTTAAACCACATTTTCCCAGTGCAGCCCGATTGTCCAGAGAAAGTGTGCACTTCTGGGCAATTGCCATGCAGACCTTTACCTGGGAATTTCCCAGATGGAATCCCTAGCAGATCTTTGGGGTACCCCCCAAATCCGGCGCTGGGGAGCATGGAAGTTACGAGCCATCTTTGCACAAATGCATATTTGTTTCTCCTTTTTTTCCTTTTTTCATTATTATTTCTAATTTAAACCCACCCTGCTGACCTTTTTAGTTTCTCCAATAATTCAACATTTTTTTTCTCTTTCACTCTGGAGATGTATTGAATTTCCTAATTATCAGTTCTTCCCTTTGGTGTCACAAGATCTAAATTCAAATGGATTCAGCTGTCTGTTTGAATGAAATGAAATGGACTCGTTTGATGATGCTTCCTCGTTGGTCTCATGCCAGCAAATATTAACACAATCTGAAAATTATTTTCTCTCTTAAACATTTTTATCCCTGGAACTTTGATTTGAATCCAGCACAGAAAATACAGAAACAGAGAAAATAGGAGCAGGAGTAGGTCATTCAGCCCTTCAAACCTGCTCTGCCATTCAGTATGATCATGGCTGATCCTCTATCTCAAGACCACACTCCCGCTCTCTTCCCATACCCCTTGATGCCTTTAGAGACTAGAAATCTATCTATTTCCTTCTTAAATATATACTATGACTTGGCCTCAACAACTCTCTGTGATAGAGAATTCCATAGGTTCACCACCCTCTGAGGGAAGAAACTTCTCATCTCAGTCCTAAATGGTCTTCCCTGTGTCCTGAGACTGTGACCCCTTGTTCTAGATGCCCCCTGCCCCACCCCCCAGCCCCAACCCAGCTAGAGGAAACATCATCCCTGTATCCATCCCGTCCAGCCCTGTCAGAATTTTATATGTTTCAACGAGATCCCCTCACATTCTTCTAAATTGCTCTGTAGCAATCAAGTCAGTCCTGCTCCCCCTGTTCAACCCCTGTATCCCTGCAAGTTTATGAAGCCCAAGAACCCATATGCTTCTCACAATACATCTTGCCACTTTCAGAGATTAATGCACATGCAGCTCCCGGGTCCCTCTGTCCCTGCACACTCATTAGAATGGTGCCATTAAGGTTATATTGACCAGTAATGGTATCCTTGCGGTAGACTGTGGTAGAGATCCCCCTGGCAGATTTCTCAACTGGTACGTCAAGGAAAGGGAGTTGATTTGATTGCTCCATTTCAAAGATAAATTTGAGTGCAGGATGGAGCCTATTAAGACATGTAAGGAAATTATTATATGCAGCTGCAGGCTGAAATGTAGCAAACATATCATCCACATTTTGGAAATATGCAAGGGGTGGGAGATTAGGGGCCATTTCATCGAAGGCATATTTCTCATTGAATACAGCAACGATGTTTGCGAGAGCTATGCCTAGAGGGGATTCTTTAGCAGCCCCATCTATTTGGGCGCACATGGTATCATTAAAACTGACCTCAACTGTGTGAGTTGCTGAGCTCATAAGCTTGATGAGTACTGACTCACACAATGGTGGCGGGTCTAGGTCATGTTATAATGCTGCATCGCAAATATCTATGGCTTCCTTAAGTGGAACATTGGTGAATAGGCTAGCGATATCAGGGGAACACATGGAAACAGCATTGTTATCGATATGCAAGTTGTGTATGGTCTTCGCAAATGTGAAGAAATCCTTCACCATGTATGTGGAAACTTGCTCCAGACTGGTGTTCCACAGCTGCATGTAATAATTTCCTTGCATATTTTAATGGGTTCCATCCTGCAGTCAAATTTACCTTTGAAATGGAGCAGTCAAATGAACGCCTTTTAGTTGACGTACTAGTTGAGAAATTTGCCGGGGGTTCTCTACCACAGTCTACCTCAAGCTTGCCTTCACTGGTCAATACACACTTTGGGATCCTTACAGTTCCACACGTTATAAGATTGGTCTTACCAGCAACCTTGTAATTGGGCCTGAGCCATTTGCTCACCATGCTAGCTTGATGCTGAAATAGGGCGCACCAAAGACATCCTGCGGGATAATGGCTACCCTAATCAGATCATTTCGTGCTGTATATCACGCAAACTCATGAATGGGCCTAAGGCCTTCACATTTGACCCTGAAAAGTGCCCAGTCTACCTCAGATTACTCTGGAAGGGCAAGGTATCTCAAAAATTCTAACAACAGGTGAAACCACCTATTTCACACTGCTACTATGCATTAGCAACACAAGTGGTAGTTGCCACTAACAGGATGCTGTCGTCAAGCCAAAAACATGTTCTGCCTATCACACTAATAAGTAATGTGGTATGGGAATTTCAGCGTCAGTGTGATGCTAGGTATGCAGGCCGTACGTCCCAAAGACTGGCGGATCATATCAAACAGCATGTCCCGGCCACTGTTCACAACGGGCAAGGTACAGACCGTACCCAACCAGCCCATGCTTGCAGAACTCAAAACACAGCGTCCAACATTAAATGTGATTCCACGATTGGATAACATTTGCTAAATAATCCTCAGCATGCTAGGAATTACGCTGACAACCAAGTTAAGATGGTCAGTCGGGCTCGCAGTGTGGCACATTTGTGTTTACAGGAAGCTACATATATTAATACACAGGACCCTGTTCTTTGCAGATAGAAATAACATGTACAAACATTGTGCCTGTTTCAGGGAAACAAAATAAGTGACAGTCATTTGCTGATTCATTCCTCAGGGCAATGCTTTGACCAATCAGAGTCAAGCTGCCTGGTTTAAATTTCAAATAATGCTTGACAGTTAACTGTCAGTCACCATCAGTGGTGCATTCTCCATGGCAACGTCTCTACAATCAGTCTACTTGCCAACCAATCAGCACTCTGTTCTCATACAATATAAATTGTTGTTGTTACATTTGGTATTCTTGCGAATTGCCTTGATGAGTGCAAAACAAAAAGCTTTGTCAAAACGTATCTTTCTTCACCAATACTCAAGTTCTGTACCATCAACCAATAATGTCCCCATCTCCTCACTTTGCACCCCACCAGCCTCCGCATTCAAAGCATCATCCTCTACCATTTCCACCAACTCCAGCATGATGTCACCACCAAACACATCACAACCCTGTCAGCATTCCATAGGGGCTGTTCACTCCATGATACCCTGATCCACTCCTCCATCACCCTCTATCTCAGAAGGTGCAACACCTGCCCCTTTACCTCTTCCCTCCTCACCGTCCAAGGCCCCAAACACTCCCTTCAGGTGAAGCAGTGCTTCACTTGCACCTCCTTTAATTTGGTCTACTGTATTCGCTGCTCCCAATGCGGTCTCCTCTACACTGGGGAGACTAAACATAGACTGGGTGACGGCTTTATGGAACAACTTCACTTGGAAAACAAGCATGACCCAGACCTTTCAGTCATTTGCCATTTCTTCTCACAATCTTGCTCTCATGCCCACATGTCCATCCTTGGCCTGCTGCAATGTTCCAGTGAGGCCCAAAGCAAACTGAAGGATCAGCACCTCATCTTCCAATTAGGCACTTTTCAGCCTTCCGGACTTAACATAACATTGAGTTCAACAACTTCAGACCATGAACCCTCTCTTCCATCTTTACCTTCTTTTTAACCATTTTTAAAAAAATCCTTTTTCCCTAACCACCAGCTCCCCCAGCCCTCACAGGACCATTTGTCACTTGTTTCTATGTTGTGCTTTCAGAGTGCTGAGCCTTATTCTTCCATTAACACATTCTGCTATCTTCTCTTAATGCCACTATTGTGCTTTAGTCTCTACCACTACCATTAACACTCCCGTTGCCTTGTGTCCATGACACCTTTGTCAATCTCTCCTTAGCTACCACCAATCCTTGACTTTCTAGCTTGCTGCAACTGCTCCACCGCCTCCTAAACAGTACAAAATCCATCACATTTCTACTTTTCTTTAGCTCTGAAGAAAACTCATACAGACTTGAAGCGTTAACTCTGTTTCTCTCTCCATAAATGCTGCCAGACCTGCTGGGTTTTTCCAGCATTTTCTGTTTTTATTATGACTATTTGTACACCTCCACTTATGGACAGATGGCGAGAGAATAAAGGAGTTCAGTTTTGCCTCTATCTCCTGTCTGTAACAGTTGTAACATAGGAAGTTCAGCAGCCAATTTATGCAGCTTATGCACAACAAGGTTTCACAAACAGCAATGTGATAACAGCCAGATAATCTGGACCTGAACTTCCGCGGAGTGGCTTCAGAGTTGGATTGCCACTCCCCTCCTACTTTCCTAGCTCAAAATCTTTTTGATCCTTTCTTGCCTGAATTTCCGACTCAGGACAGGAAACAACCGTGTAGGGCAGCATGTTCCTGAGGCCTTCAGTCAAAGGCTGCAGAGTTGAAGGCAAGGAGGCCACGGCCCATTTTTTTACAGCACTAGCTGCCGTAAGTCAGGTAAGTCTAAGGTCCAGCCACTCTCAAGCCAGGGAGATGGTAGGTGTGTAAGGTAAGTGGTAGGGTTTGGGGGAGTGGGGCGGTTTGGGTGGACAGAGTGTGGGTTAGGTGTCGGGGGAAGGTGTGGGGGGGCAGTGGCTTGGGGGGGCAGTTGGTCAGGAGGGTGACGGTGAGGTGTGCAGTCAGGGGTGGGGAATGTGGGGTGATGTGCAGTTGGAGGGGTGTGTAGTCAGGGAAATGTGCAGCCAGGGAGGGCGTGCAGTTGTGGGGGGGGGGGTGTGCAGTTGTGTGGGGAGTGCAGCCAGTGAAGTGCGGTTGAGGGGGTGTGCAGTTGTTGGGGGGTGCAGTTGGGGCAGTGCCATGTGTGTTGGGGGGGTGGTGGGGGGGGCGGCGTTGGGGCATCCCATAGGGTGGGGTCAGAGAGGTAGGTGAGGGGGTGGGGGCTAGTGCGGGAGTGCAGGGTAGTCGGGAGGTCTCATGGGGGTTTTGCAGGGTGTGGGCTGTCCCAAGAGCTATGGGAGGGTACATGGGGCCTGGTGGAGTCCTGTGGGGGATTGGGGGAGGGGAAGTCGATGGTGTAGTGGGGGTGGAGGCTAGTCGAGGGTCTTGGCGGTTCGGGGGTGGTCATTACAATAGCTACCTAGAAGCTAGAAATGGTTTTGATTCTTCTAACCCTTTCTGAGTAACTATTGCTGTAAGACAGTCGGAACTATCGAAGTTTCTGATTTAAATCACATTTTCTGCTGGTTCCAAGGGCAGGGCAAATGCCCACCGATAATGGTGGCCATTGCTGAGGCTGCAAGGAAAAAGAAGGGTGCCTGCCTCCATGCTGAAATAATGCAGGAGTGGCCATTGCTGCTGCACAGTCTCCTCTTCGGGGCTGAAGCCTCCGGAAACCATGGCTCACCTCGGAAGCCTCTGGGAATTTGCCTCCATACAGCTGCCAGCCTCCCAAACCGGTGGCGAGCCGCACTGATGTTAGCAAAATGCCAGTGCCCCAGAAAATGGTTGTTAATTGGAGCTTTAATTTTTTAAAACTTGCAAAATTTTGGTCAAAATAGTAGGAAAGCATTCTCCTCCCATGCACTTCTGCTATCCATAGAGGCACTGAACCGAGTGAGCTCAAATTTCAATTATTTTCCCCCCTCGTTTCACCATCCTATGGGATTGGGACTGAATCGTGAATGGATTACCAAACAGAGAATTAGATTTTAGTTCAATACTCTGGCCAGATCCGTCAGAGTTGCTCATTAATTGGCAGCTGAGCTGTGTGTAGTGCACTCCGGACAGGGAGCGCCCTTGTTTCAATTCCTGGCACGCACTTTGATGGTAACGAAAAATAAAAACAAAGCTTAATGGTTACTAAAAAATGTTCAGAAAATAATGAGGTTTCTCTTCTCTCATACTTCTAAAAAGTGTGCTGAGTGAATGGGTGACTGACTTTATTTACACAATAAGGGCGCTGAAGGACTGACTGTAATGCTAAGAGCTGAGGGGATGATTTTCTATCTAGGACTCGATTTGCTGCAGTGTGTATTCAGAATGTGTTGTTTTGCATACTTTTTTTGTTCAAAAAAAACACCAACATGAGCATAACAGACAGACAAAGAATTTGCATTGATATAGTGCCTTCACTACCTCAGGACATCCCAAAGCACTTCCCAGCTGTAATGTAGGAAATGTGGCAGCCAATTTGCACACAGCAAGATCCCACCTTCAGTAATCTGATAAATGATCATGTATTCTGTTTTTTTAGTGATTTTGATTGAGAGATAAATATTGCCCAAGACGCTAGGAGAGCTTCTTCCAAATGTACCATTTACGATCGCTTGAGAGGGCAGATAGAGTCTCAGTCGATCATCTCATTCAGAATACGGCATCTCAGTAACAACAACTTGTGATTATATAGTGCTTGTAACATTGTAAAACATCCCAAGGCACTTCACAGCAGTATTATAAAACTAAATTCAACAATGAGGCACCAAAGGAGATCTTAGGGCAGATGACCAAAGGCTTCCAACCAAGTTCATGCTGTGAATGTGATCTCTCCCCCTTGCTCGCCTCGTCTGTATGGAAATGGATGAACGTGCAGACATGTCTAAAGGTAGCATCAGTCATGAGCTTGACACAACTGTATGCAGCTGATTGAGAAACACTGCACAGAGCGCCCACTGAGCCCTGAACAGAACTGGAGGCATAGACTTTGAGGACCCACTGTGACCTTCAAAGCCACCGGCATGGGGTATCCGCCCACGCAGTTGGAGGAGATTTCTGGACCTATCATGTGACATATTGCTGTCATTGTCACTGACTGGTGGAGTCTCCTGCGGCACTAGACCTCAGACATCTGGAGGTAGTTGAGTGCTGCCTGAACACTCTAGCCACTGGGTGGTGGCATCTTCAGAGTGAACTCCTGCCTTGGCCTCCCTGCTGGCCCTGCACCAACTGAGCCCGTGCCTCTCCTCATTAAAGGTCTGTCTGCGCCAACCTGGCCTCCTCTCCCTCCTTCCTCTCTCCTCCTCTTCAGAAGAGGTTCCACCAGTGGAATACACTATATCCATCAGATGGGATGCAGAGGACCTGTGCCTTGAAAATGAAGGAGTACTGTGCTACAGTACACAGAGGAACCTTCCAGGGAAGATGAGGACTTGAGATGCTGAAAGGCTTGACAATCAAATGAGATGCCAAGAAACTATAGGACAATTCTGAACTCACACAGCAAAGGACTGGCAGTGACAAAGCGCTGCTGCGCCGGGGGCCTTTTATCCCACCCATGGATGAGGAAATGATAAAAACATGAATTCTGCCTACCTGTTTTGCCCATGCAATGGGCTAAAAATCTCACAGGCAATGGAAAATCACAGACAATAGGCTTTTTAATTGGCCCTTAAATTGTCTGCGGGTGCTGCTCCGACTCCTGCGCGCGCCCATCGACCTCAATCTTGCACGATGACATCAGAACACCTGCCCAACATCTTTACTTGCAATTTTACATGCATTCAGGTAGGGTACATGCCTTACCTCAGAATGCAAGATTCAGGCCTAGGAGTCAGCATACACAGGAGTGATGTTATCTGTCCCATCTGCAGAATGCACTGAAGACATTGCCTTTTCGGCCACCTCTCCCAAAACCACAACCTCTACAATTTGGAAGAAGAAGGGCAACAGCTGCATTGGAAAACCACCACCTCGAGTTCCCCTTACATTATTCTGACTTAGAAATATATTGCCATTCCTTCATCATTGCTTTGTCAAAGTTCTGGACCTTCCTCCCTAACTGCACTATGGCAAGATCTGTGGACTGTAGTTCAAGAAGAAGGCTGACCAGCGTTTGCTCAAGGGTAACTAAGATTGGGCAATAAATGCCAACTTCACCAGTGACGCCCACATCCTAAGAATGAATTTTAAAAATCTTGATGCAATGCATGGAAATTCTCATAAATGAAAGCATGAAAATACATTAGAGTAAAGACAAAATACATTTCTACATTTTTTGGTTACCTTGCTGCAGAACTCTCTAGACAACCTTAAAATGCCCAAATGTTCATGTATTAGATCAACATTGCAGAAAATTGACATAGTTCAATATTCAACAGATGCACTCATGAGGCCAATCAGCCTAGTAAGATATAATCTCAGACAGGGCATTTTAACTATTGCACAGAGCAGTGCTCCCAGTGGGGAGGTTAAAACAGCATTTACAAAACAAAAAAAAATTGCAAATAGATTTGCAACTCTTTGAAAAGCCATCTCCGCTATCCTTTCACCTCCAGGACCTAGGTTTTACTGAAGGTATAAAACCCTGTCTTCTCTGCAGGCTGTTTCATTTTCCAAATGAAATAGACTTGGCCAATCTCATCCTGGCTCCCAGTGGACACAGGCCAGAGCATAGCAATTTTCCCTTGCAGCTTGGCTGGGCTTACTTGTCTGATTTTAAAACACCTTGGCTGAATTAAGGCCAGGTGAAATTCAACTAAGATCTGGTCCAGTGCAAACCACTATGTTGTAGGTAATGCAGCCCAATAACATAACATCAGCATCATCCCAAGGTAAAATAACCTGTCCATTACATTTCTCTATTGAATAGAAAAAAATCAAATTGGAGGTGCATCCTTGTACTCTCAATCCTTTAAGCCTCTTCAGATAGATTGTGAAATATGCGTAGCATCATTGGTGATGCTGTCTTCACAGGCCATTAAAATGCAAAGGGAAAGAAGAGTTCTGCATGAAGCCTACTCAAACACTCTTCAGCAGTTGAAAGATTCTAATTGGTCTTGATTTATATTGTGAGTAAACTACAAGTAGAATAGAAGCATTTGATTTTCTATGTTTTTGGTGCACTGCATAGCAAAGGGCCATCAAAAGCCAAAAAGACAGCTAATTGAACAACTTTACAAGCTAAATCTTGTCTGGTTCAAGTGGTGAGATTTCTTTAAGGGCATGAAATTAAACAACGAAAATATAAAACCCAATAATGAATCAACAGAAGTTATAAAGGTTGATCTGATAAAACCATTTGTTTACGAAGATGACAAAGGCTTTGTAAGAATACAAACACCTGGCATTAATCCAACATCTGTATTGTGTTTGAGAAAAAGAATATTAATTGTGTGAAGCAGACATTTTTAGATATAGGGACGGATTTCGGCTACCGTGAGTCAGTAAAAAGCACCTGGACTTGGCAATTTTTGCTCTGGGGCGGGGTCTGGTGTGGGATGGATTTGGGGTCATTACCACTCGCTACATCAAAACCTTAAATCTCCTTGTTCTACCAACAAATTTCCCTGTTTTTGTACTCAATGCTTCTATTTATGAAGCTCAAGATTCCATATTCTTTGCCAACTACTCTCTCAATATGTCTTTAATGTGAGGAGAAAGTGACGGAGAGATAATGCAACTGGGCTAGTAAGCCAGATGGGGACACTGGTTCAAATCCCACCATGGCTACTGCTGGAATAAGAACACAAAAGAAATACAAGCAAGAGTAGACCACATGGCCCATCGAGCCCGCTCCGTCATTCAATACGATCATGGCTGATCTTGGGCTTCAACTCTATTTAACCCCCCCCGCTCCCCATATCTCTTCAAATCTGTCTTTCCCAGACTTAAATGCATTCAATGATGAAGCATCTGCAACCCTCTGGACGGAATCGTCCCAGATTTGCACTTACTTTGGTTCACAGGGGGCTCTGCCAAGCGGCCGACACCCTCAACCAGCCAGTCCCTCAGCTCCGTCCATGTCCTCGCCTCCAGCCAAGAGGACACCTCCTCCATTAATGAGCTTTTCACACCATATTGTCCCAAACCCGCCACCGGGAAAACAGGCCATTTTCGTGGTGGGCGGGCACTCAGTTGCCCATCACACTATCACCTAGTTGCTTCGTAATGCTGGGCACCATATTTAAAGTCCAGCTGCAGACACCCCGCTCAGTGCTTGCAGCTGCATGGAAGACATGACCCCAAAAGGCAAGAAGACTGCAGCTCCCAGGTTTGGTGATGCATCCCTCAAGCATTTTTTGAATGCTGTGGAGGCCCACCATGATGTCCTCTACCCCTGCTCTGGCCACAGGATGGGCAGCTGCATTACCAGTCCAGCATGGCAGCAGTGGTCAGCACCAATGCCTTGCAAAAGAGGACAGCCACCCAGTGCCACTACAAGATGAATGTTCTCATCCATTCCACCAAGGTAACTCACTCCTTCCATTACTCTCATTTCACACACTCACAAGCGCATTACATGTCCACAGGAATCTCACACCTCAGGGGACAACACCATTAACTCTCACATACACCCTCACTTCTTCCTCAGACTCACATCCTCTAGAGCTCGTGTCCTCATCCTGTCCATGGCACCACTCACCACACAAATATTCCATGCAGTGCCATGTGTCCAACACACACTCTCTCCACCTGTCTCCATGAAGGAGAAGCCTGCTCACATCAGCAGGGAGGGGTCCAAGACTGGGGGTGGAGTGGCCCACGTTAGGCCCCTCACTCACTTTGAGGAGTGTGCCATCATGCTGACCAGTGAGGGCGTGGACCCTGTCTGCGGCGATGGTGAGGTCGGTGGTGAACACCCAACTGAGGATCCTGCACCATATCATCCCTCTCTCAATGCAACTGGAGTGCTCTCTCTCCTGTTTTTGATTTTGCTGCCATGCACTAACTATCTCTACTTTGGTTCACTGGGGGCTCTGCCAAGCGACCTTCACCCTCAACCAGCCAGTCCCTCAGCTCCATCCATATCCTCATCTCCAGCCAAGAGGACACCTCCTCCATTGATGAGCTGGAAATAAGTAGCCTGGAAGACCCATCACAGCGCTTACCCACACCCTCCACCAGCGCAGAGACACACACCTCAGTGGGACCTAGATCTAGAACAGGCTGGGGTTCACAATCTGGTGGTCACCACATGAACAATTATCTGCAGCAGGAGGAGGCAGGTTCAGCCAAGCATCCTGGCACTTGGAGAACTTCTGGGGAATAGGCAGCTTTGATGTCAGAGTCAGATGACGAACCTCTGGGGTAGGCCTTCCAACTCATACTGGAGAGTCAGCAGAAGGTGGGGGAACATCACACAGAGCTGTTGGAAGCCCTCAATAGAATGGCTCATGAGTCGGAGGAGTGTGTCCACCTGCTCTCTGATGAAGTGCCGCCCATATGTGCTCATATAGAGATCTCCATGGGGAGGATGGCGGATGTCATGGAGTCACTGGTCCAGCAGAACACAGAGACCTGCGCAGACCTGCACACCATTACAGGAGCCATAGGTGAGTTCCTGCAGTGGTAACGCGAGAGGGAAACGGGACACTTCAACATCCGTCTAGATGCTCCTTCCCCTCAATGAGTCAGGCCAGGGCCCTCGGGCACTCAAAGAGAGGAGGAGCAGCAGCTGGACACCCCTGGGTCACCACCCAGGAATCTCAGAGCCTGTCCACTCCCTCCAAGTCCTCTATGACTGTGAAACCCTCAACCTCATCCTCTGTCACCACAGAGGGAACAGCCGGCCTACGAGTGACTCTAGAAGGAGAAGTGTGTCTGTGTGTGTGTGTATGGCAGGTCCTCATGTAAGCATTCTCCCACGCACGCAGATTCTTCCCATAGCACACTCATCGCAATGTGTTTTAGACTCCCCGACTGGTGGAAACAAAGCTAGTTTCAAAAATGGTGAGACCATGAAGCTATCATCTATTATCGTAAAAAAACCATCTGCTTCACTATTGTCCTTTAGGGAAGGAATTCTCCCAAGCTTACATGGTCTGGCCTACATGTAACTCCAGGCCCACGCTAATGTGATTGACTCTTAAACGCCCTTTGAAATGGCCACTCAGTTCAAGGGCAATTAGGGATGGGTAACAAACGCTGTCCTTGTCGGTGACGCTCATTTTCCATGAAAGAATTTAAAAAATTCACCCCCAGGTCCCTCTGTTCCAGCGCACACTTTAGAACTGTATCATTAAGTAGCTCTCCTTATTCCTTCTGCCAAAATACATTACCTCATATTTCCTATGTTAAATTCCATCTGTCACTTGTCTGCCATTCTGTTAGTCTATATATGTCATATTGCAGGCGATTCGTGTCATCTTCACTGTTTAGACTCCTCCAAGTTTGGTATCATTGGCAAGTTTTGAAATTCTACTCTGCATTCCAAAATCCAAGTCATTCATATATAGCAAAAAAGCAGTGGTCCTAGCACTTACCCTTGGGGAACACCACCATCCACCAACTCCCAGTTTGAAAAATAAACATTTACCACAACTCGCAGTTTTCTGTCCTTCAGCCAATTTTTATCCAATTGGACACTGACCCTCCTATTTCAGGAGCCTCAATTTTGTAAGCCATTCTTTTATGTAGTACTTTGTTAAATGCATTCTTAAAATCCAAATAGACAACATTCGCTGCATTCCCTTCATCAACCTTCTCTATTACTTCATCAGGAAATTCAATTAGATTAGTCAAGCATGATCTCTCATTTAAAAATCCGTGCTGGCTCTCCTTAATTAACTCAAACCTCTCCAAGTGCCTGTTGTTTTTTTTCCCTCATTATTGCTTCTAAAATCTTACCCTTTATTCATGTTAAACTAACTGTTGCTAGGTTACTAGGTTCTACAAAAATCTCATCAAAACATTTAGCAGTTATCTTGAATAGGCATTAAACATTGTAACAGGAGTAGGCCATTTAGCCCCTCAGGGCCGTTCATGTCCAGTCCAATCACATACTCATTGTTTAATTTATTCCCTTCAAGCGGATATCTATTTCTGTCACATCGGTTTTCTTTTAAGTTTATGAATCAAAATGTATCATATCTGCACTCCAGGGTAAATAATCTTTCCGAGGTCTACCAACAAACAAGGAGATTACTGAGCCCCTGCAGTAGTTTGAGATTTTGGTAGGTGGAATCAAACATTGGAAGGTCTTACTTCAAACTTTGATGTTTCTGCTATCTGCATTACTGCATGAGTATCAAGCGTAATAGACAAGAGAAATGACACTTGAACGATAGGATCTTCAGGCTCAGAATTATCTGACATCAGTGGCAGCATATTCTTAGCAAATCCAGAATGGACCTTTGAACTTGGAATCATTTGTGTGTATTTTCTATTCCTGTTAGTACTGCCAATAGTTCCCTGTTAAACGATTTTGGGCGGCCTGTGCTTGCCTTTCAGTGTAGCAGGATCTCTCCAAGTTTCCTGCCCATTAAACTTGATTCTTCACTCTTCACCAAATCTTAGCTATGAAATTGCTTTAGTTAAACATTGCTGCTTAAAAGGATGGTATGCCTCCCTGGGTTAGAAATGTGGCTGGAACCCTTTTCAACTTCTCATGGATACTGGGGATAGGTAATAACTGCCAGCGTTACACATAGCCTCAGGATAAACAATGAAGAACAGTTTGCACACCTCATTTTGTTCTTGGTATGATTAATGGTGACTGGTGGCAAATACAAGTTAGCATCTGGAAGTGCAGTGATAGATTCTGTTTCATGCCACCAATCACATTCAGTTGGTTGATGCATTTAGGGTTACAAAAATGATGCAGGGAGAAATGTGATTTCTTTTTCATCAATTTATCATTGCATTACAATTTAGCTCTGTGTAATTTCAATCTAATTCCAATGATGTTAAGAAGAAATACGTATAATGACATTTTCTACTGGAATTCAGGAGACAAAACAAGATGTGAAATTGCTATATTGAGAGGAGGTTTAAGAAGATTACACCCTATAAATGCTTTGGTTGTGATGAAAAAGAAATTTACCAACAGTAGTTTATAGTCCACACTCTTTATTTTAATATTCCTGGTATATAATTCGACCAATTACATAACAAAGGTAAAAGATTTTTCACAAAATTAGGAACTTATTTGTACAGATTTAAACAGTGCATATTTAATAAAATTAAAGTTCAGTGATGTATACTGGAAGGGAAAGAGCTACCGGATGGAGATGGTCAAAATGTTTTTAAAACTATGATTTGTTTCGTTAGAACTTGGTGCAATATGATGAGAAACACTGTTTTAATTGTTGAAGTAAACAGGACAAAAGATTTTTGAGCTCATTATTGATATTAGACCATGGGAACAGTGATAGGCCATTTGGCCCACTGAGCCAGATCCACCATGTTTGTTAGCTATCGCAGGTCAATTTTAATCCAAACTCCCTGTTTCTCTCCATATATCTTATACATTTACTTGGGAAGTAAGGACATTACCACTCTTTGACTTTGCAATCTAAAGTCGCCATAGTTTGGTCCATTTTCTCGTAACCTTCTGTCAAGAATATTTTTCTAGGATTGCTTTTAATTGACAATGTAAGTTTTAAAAATGTTCTAGGTAAAAGCTATTTTCAGTCTACCATGTCACGTCCTTTAATATTTATACACGGATTATAAGGATCATCTACCCACTCAATAACCACCTTAAGTCATTAAGATTTAAAAAAAAAATTCTTTCTTTCTTCTCACTTGCTTGGTTTTCTTTTCACAAGGCTCACCAGATCAGATAAAGCTAAAGCAGAGAATGGGCAGATTTCCGAAGAGTCAGGAAGGCTTCGCGGGCCTTCGAGAACTCTCCTGCACCCATATCCTTCTAGCTTCTGCTTCTGGGGTTGACTTCATCCTATTTCCACCCTCGGAGCAAAAACCTCACGAATTGGGACACTTTTTACCAAGTCTGGTCCGTTGAGTCGGAAAATGTCCCGCCTTGAGCTACCTGCCATGGAAGCCAAAATCCGGCCCAGTGTTCATGCAGTACAAACGTTCTCCTGCTCCTTTCACTGTATTTCTTGCTCCAGTTATTTGTGTATGTGTTTTGGCAAAACTAGTATGCCAGTTACTGTTGTCTTATGAGCCATATTGACAAATATCAGCCAAGGCCTTTGAAGCAATAATAGGTGCCTCTTCACCGTGGAAGCACTTTATTCAAAAGCCTAGTGAATGTCAAATTACTGTTAAGGATGTAAAGCATCCCATTCAAAATTATAGAATACAGCAAATCAAACAGCGAATATAAATTTCCAAATATCAAACTGCAAAATTATTCCTAATTATCTTTCTTCACACAAAACGCAGCTTAAATATAAAAACTAGTGTTGGTGTAGAATGTCAAGCACGCAGCATTGTACTCAGAATGCATTGAAACAGACAAGTAAAAAAAAAACTAAAACAGAATTACCTGAAAAAACACCCCAGATCTTAGAGTAAATTAACATAATAAATTTGGTACAAATTTCCTAATCTTGAACACTCAATATGTTACAAGATCAAGTACTATGGTGATAAACTTGAATAGAACCTTTTGTAGATCAAGTTCCTTTGCTTGCTCCATCTGGGCTATGTTAAATGCTCCCATTAGCAGAACAGCTGGGATCAACCTCTTACTCAAACAGTGATTCAGGATTCACTCAAACCCATCAGTTCACTCTATGACAATCACAGTTAGCATTCTGTTTGTGCTTGCTATTCCTCAAGCCTAATCTACATATCGAACCTTCTATGTCCCACCAAAATTGGTTCCTTGGAAAGTACAGAGTAGCCATGTTATATTATCTAATTGGTTGAAAGGCAAATTTCTCATCTAAGAGAAACCATTAGCAACTTGTAGCCACATACTGTTCCTAAAAGAAAATGGTCCCCTTGTTTGTCCCTAATTGTCTCAGGGCCATCAATAGGCCACACAGCTGTGATTCTAATGCCATCTGCTGGTTTTCTGGGATCAAATCAGAATTGCAGTTGCATATAACTACCTTAGAACACACTGAATTTGAGGATGCGTCTATTTTTAAAAAATGTATCAGTGCAGTTATATTGCTACTTGTAGGAAAATGCAATAGTTTATTTTATTCATTCCTGGGATGTGAGCATCGTTGGCAATGCCAGCATGTATTGCCCATCCTTAATTGTCCTTTAGAATCCAAAACTAGGAGCCTAACTCAGCAGGCAGGTTTATGTGCACTTCTCAAACACAAGCGACTGGGTTTTCGCTACTGAGGGAACTTTCTCAACTTGGCAGACATGCCTCAGTTTAAAGGATCCTGTCAGGGCCAAACTTTGGTCTGGGAAGGAGGGGCTGGGAAATAGTTGGGCCTGCTGACCTTTAAAACAGATCCTAGCCAGCCACAGAGGTGGGCAAATGTCAAAGCGGGCCAGTTAGAAGGCCCGCCTCAGTTCTCTGGAGCATTGCCCCAATTGTTTTGAAAGTTGTTAGGTCCTCTGGCCCTCAACTCTCACACCCCTTCACCCCCATCCATATCCCATGCCCCCTTATATAGCCCATATCAACTCCATGTCAACTCAGGCTCCCCATCCCCACCCCTCCCCATAACCACACCACACTCCACCTCCGTAGTCACTCACCCAGTATTCACCATGGACAGACCTCAGGAGCCATGTGGAGGTGAAAACAATTTTAACAATCTAGTACATCTCTCACTCATATGCACTTGATAGTGAAAAAAGTTATTAATGAAACCCATTCAAAGCTTTTAAATCTCAAGTGGTTAATCTGTTATAAATACAAAAACAATTCTCTTCAGCATCCACATCAAAGACAGCTAACTCTTTACTGGCATCATTAAACTGTCAATCAAACTATGGACACAGAACCTCCTGCTGAGATAATTGTAACTTTTGAAACTCAGACAAGCATTCATAACTATATTATAACAGCTTGGGAAAATGTCAACAACGTTTTCAATGGAACTTCACGTTGACAGCTTAAGTCTGATTTTTTTCAAATTTAAAGAGCAGTGGATTTAAAAAACTTCAGGTCATGACACTTAAACAGAGCTTAACGCCCTTCAACTATCTACTCTATCAACTTGTGATTCCCATACTACAGTTTAATGCAGTGGAACAGCCAAAGTGGAATCTGTTTGACCTCAGCACTAAAGTCCAATAGCCCTGTTGAGTTTGGGTTTCCCGACTGTATGAATTATAACCCACCTCCTCTTTCACTGCCGGCAAAAACTGGATCTGTCAGTAATGCGGGCAGGACCTGCAGGTCCTGCCCACCTTTTTTAAAGATTGTGGAATCTTCCCAACTTGGTGCCAATCTGGCCCAAGCAGTGCGATCTAATAACATTTTGAGGTAGCCCTGGCTGCAGTATAACTCCAGCCCATTGTGAAGCCACATTTAAAAGAAAATCCTTGGACCTTGTACTTAGAATCTGTATAATGTCAGGAGACAACATTTCCTTATTGCATTAAAATTTGGCAACAAGATAATCTACCAGTTCTCAAGTTTGTGCATCTGCACGTGGAACTCTTTTGCCCTGGCAATGTGTAACTTGCTGGGATACACAATAGGCTGTACAACTCCAAGCTGCTGACTGCGTATGGCACTAATTTTGGTTTAGTAAACACAGCAGAAATACAGGCCCTAATTTTCCCTCCCTGGTCAGGTGCACAGAGTTGGGAAATTTGCCAACTCACCAAACCTAACTCTAGAGAAACTTCCTCGAATGGCTACATTTTGCTGGTGTGGTGAGTGCCTGCTGCAGTCAGACACGCCATCCCCCCGGAACTGTTTGGAGGTTGCCTAGTGCCGAGGCAGGTTTCTTAGAAGATCCCTCACACACCCTCACCCTCCACACATTCCCCATGCCCCATTCATGCTACCCCATGCTCCCCAACCAACCAACATGGTGCCTCATACCCTGCATGTCATCCTATGCCCTCTACCCACGCTTCAAATGCCTATACCCTCCATGCCAACTCATGCTCCCCAATCATTCCTATGGCCCCTTATAGCCCCCATGCCATCTTAATGCCAACTTATGTGAATCCGTGCCCCACCCACTACCTTTTTCCCTTAGG
Organism: Carcharodon carcharias; assembly: GCF_017639515.1. NCBI lineage: Eukaryota > Metazoa > Chordata > Chondrichthyes > Lamniformes > Lamnidae > Carcharodon > Carcharodon carcharias. The sequence goes on along the minus strand of NC_054467.1, from coordinate 240,819,386 downwards.
CCAATTCACCCAGTATCCACCATCAGCGTACCTCAGGAGCGATCCTGAGGTGAAATAGAATAAAGCTCTAAGTATCTATACTGACCAGTATATAGGGAAAAAACACTAATTCAATATATTCAAATCCCCTCTAGCACGTAATCTCTTATAAAAACAATCATTTATATTCATAGACCCACATCAAAGACAGCAAATCCCTCAATAACTTCTTGGAGCTGTTAATCAGACTGTGAATTTACAGACCCCAACTGTGATAATGACAGGTTGTGGAAGCAGTCAAGCAGTACTAATACTATGATAGCCCTCAGGCTTTTGTCAACAAACAGCTTCTGAAATTGCAAGCACTGATACTTGTCCCACTGAGAACACAGGCGGTTTCTTTATTCAAAATTTATAACTTGAAGCCTGATGGTTCCACAGATCTTCACCACGTTTTATGCACATTAGCATGTACTGTTAAAAATCCCAGACTTCTCCAAAGAACTCCTAACAATGGGTTAAACCTTTTCCTCAGATTTGTAAATCCCACGATGTGTATTTCAGAAACTTTGGTGATGAAAATTGCTTCTCAGTGAAAGCAGCTGCACTTTTAAATGTTGCTGCCTGCATAAAATGGCTTGTGCAAAGTATGTCCTGCCCCGGTTTCCACCCTCTCATGCTGGTGAAAGTGGTGGGTACTGTATACTGGGGCGGGAATTCCGGATTTGGGGCTTCAGCGCCATTTTGGTTAAAGCACGGAGCCCTTCCGTCTCCATGAAAATTCAGGCCACAGTTTTCAATGTGGGTCTGCTGTGTTGGTCAAGTTATTGCATCACTGAGATAATCTGATTCCCCTCGTCACTCAGTTCAGTGCATAAAAGGTGGATAAGATCTGTGGAACCATCAGGCTTCAAGTTATGGAAATTCCTACTTTTTAAATTTTGAATAAAGATCATTCTTATTTTATTATAATCCTGCTAGTGTTGGAACTGTCTGAAAGTTACTGTCTGTTTGTTATGGAACATATTGTGAAGACAATGAAGTACAAAACAGCTGCTGTAAATGCCCTGAAAATTTATTAATTTAACAAGCTTTTGTTTCAAAGTGAAGAACCCCTCTTTTAAAGTGAGTAATTACCATTAAATAGCTCTTGTCTGTGGGAAATGACCATTATGTCAATATGACTCAGCTTGCAAAAGGTAAACAAGGTGCTTAATAGAAGCCAAAAATGTTCTATTGAATGGTCCCAATGGTCTCTTTTTTCAAACACTTGCTAACCTGTATTTTTGCTACATTTATCTTTTTATTCAAGGTTTTGAATACCTACAGGTTTTGTTTATAGCGCAATGTTTTTAAAAGTATGGGGCACAGATTGGGTCTGTTTGTTTCCTGGGTGGAAACTGTGGGCAAATAGGGGCATGATTAACCCCATGACCCATCAAGGTCTTCCATGCCCCAATTACGCCTGAAATACTTTCAACCCTTTATGAAGTTGGGCATGTTATCAGGCATTCCTGGCAGACACCAAAAAAAAGCATTAATTAGGCACCTTCTTATGTTAATTAGGGGACCCGTGCCTGATTTAGGATCTTTTCCTGAAATTGGGGTTCCACAAGCATCGATCCCGACGTGCTCAGGTTTACCTGGCCCGAACATGTGACTGCCACCAAAACTAATTTTAAAAGAAATTTTAATAAAGGAGAAAATCTTAAAATCAACAGTGATGAGAGGAAAATATTTTTTAACGTAGCGAGTAGTTAGGATCTAGAATGCACTGCCTGAGATTGTGGCACAGCCACAATTGTGGCTTTTAAAACTGCAGTGGATAAGTACCTGAAGGGAAAAAAATTGCAGGCCAAAGGGAAAGGGCTGGCAACTGGGACTAACTGAGCTGTTCTGGCATAGAGCCAGCAGGGGCTGAATGGCCTCTTTCTGTGCTGTAACTATTCAATGAGTTTATGATTCTAAGGAAGATCCCACGTGAAACCAGGATGAACCAGGTTGCTCCTCTGAACATTACAGCACTTGTAAGGGATGCTTCTGGCTATTATCAAACACATTTCCATTTTACTGAGTTACCCAAGGGTCACACCTGAACTGATGCAACTGGCCCAAATTTTTAAATAAGTAGCAAAAGACCCCTGGAAACAAAACAGACTTAATTACTGAAATGTTGTCTGAGGTCCAATTTCCAGCAAGCCTTAGGCCTACTGCGTCAGATGCACATGCTGTGTGCTTATTCAGTTATGGGCCCAAAAATGAACTTGAGGCCATTCCAAACTCTGCTGCCCGTGTCTTAACTCACAACAAATGCTGTTCCCCTATCACCCCCGTGCTCACTGACCTACATTGGTTCCAGGTCAAGCATTGTCTTGATTTTAACATGCTCATTCTTGTTTTCAAATCCCACCCCCACCAACCCCCCCCCATGGACTTACCTGAGCTCTAGGATCCATGGCACTTGGTCCTTAGGGACTGCTTGTTGTCCCAACAGTGGCCGCTACTCAATCCAGGTGCTGCTGAGACTACAGACCTGCCCACCAATTGGACTGGCCAGCAGACTTTGTGTCTCTGAAGGGTAGAAGTCTCACTCTTACCTAATAAAGGCCACCCCAATGTGCCACCACTGTGGGGCAGCCGGATTTCTGGTTGACATGGTTACGACAGATGTTTTGGTTGTGGAGAGGTGGGGGTGGTTGATAATTTGTTCTGCTATAAAATTTACCCCTATGGCTCCGTAAATTGAAGTCAAATAGGAGCATATTTCTCTTATTTGTATTTTACATTTAGATGTTACTTGTAATGTCTTTATTAGTTGTTACTTATTATAGTTTTACATACATCAACGTACATGAGACATTGTAGCAAAGACTTTGGATGTGAGACACTTTCCATTTTGATTGACAATTGGGCCCTAAAGTTCCACAGAGCTTATCCAGATCTCTTGCTTCTAACTTGGAACTGACAAGAGTATCAGTGAATCTGCTGATGAAATAAATAGAGCTCAATACCACTCTCAGGTCACATTCTCGGGTTCATTGTCAAAACTCCCTACAAAGTTTGTAGCTCACCCTTAATCACGATCAGTTTAAAATGAACTACAATAAACTCAAAGGTGTTTAATTTTTGGCTTACCTCATGAGGTTGATAGAGATTCAGAAGTAGATTCTGATCAATTTGTTAATTAATCGAAACACAACTTGCTGTGGCCAGAATTTGAATAATTTTGCCTTGGACAGTGATTGTGGAAAGAAAGGTGTGTGCAGTAACTTGAAGCACATTGCTGTCTTGGTTGCCTCTTGCTCCATTCAATTGCTTCATAACTACACTGGTAATCTTAGCTGTGGTCGTGCATTGCCTGAGTCACCTTGCATTTGAGGGCTTTGCACATTGTAGGTACATTAGCAATTTCTAGAGATCAGATCCTGGGAAGGGACAGCATTAATTGTCCAGGTACATCAGCAACCCCTAGAGTTAAGACCCTGGGAAGGGAGGTGCCTCAAGTCTCACTTCAGAATTGTCCTCAACTTGGCATGATTTTTAAAGCAAAAAGCCATAAGCTAAACAATTGAAAAGGAGGCACGACAGCAGGAGTTTAAAAGATAGGATGATATTGTGCACTCTTAAATGTAAAAACTCCTGAAAATATCTAGAAATAAGTCTAGATCTCGGAATGGATTTGCCTTGTACAGATCTGTGCTTTCTTGCACTGAAGTGCAAGAAAAATTGAGTCAATGACTGTTGAGATTCCAGTTGTCCAGCCTGAACAGAATGACAGTCGACCAATGCACAAACTTGCCAGAAATTTGTGCAAATTGGAGCGTGTGTGTGTGTGTGTTTGTGTGTGTGTGGCTAAATGCAGCTGGGTAAGCTACACACAGCTACCGATTAACTGTCAACGTCTATGAAAACCCTGGTTTACCATAATAAAACTGTGGCTCCAACAATGATGTCAGGTGATAAGTTTTCAATTTCCTTTTGACACACTTTGGGTTGTTAATATCAAAAGAATCAATAAGACATTTACAGTGCTTCTTAATGAATTGACATTCAAATTACATCAAATGTTAAGACACACATCAGAAATACTATTTAACAGCTATAGCAGCTAAGCACATTATTTAACATCAGGGCAGTCATTTGTCAGCAACCAGCTTCTGAGATTCATAATCACATCATTAAGTGTGATTGGTCTGCACTCAAGTGGTCTTTCACTGGTATATTGAAAGTAATATAAAGCATGAGGTTTGGCTGTAAAAGGCTGAATGAAATGGTCTCAATCAGGAGATTGTTTTCTCAGACTGACATTCCATCTACGCATCAAAAAAAAAACTTTAATTGGGATAAGTTGAAGCAGACCATATCTCATTCTTGGAAAAACTCAGCAGGTCTGGCAGCATCAGCGGAGAAGAAGAGAGTTGACGTTTCGAGTCCTCATGACCCTTCGACAGAACTCATGCTGTTCTGTCGAAGGGTCATGAGGACTCGAAACGTCAACTCTTTTCTTCTCCGCCGATGCTGCCAGACCTGCTGAGTTTTTCCAGGTAATTCTGTTTTTGTTTTGGATTTCCAGCATCCACAGTTTTTTTGTTTTTATGTTCATATCTCATTCATATCTTGCTAAAGAGTGTCATTGCTACCTTAGAATGACAGCCCACTTATTGGTGCAAAGACTGTAAAAATTCTTTCTGCCATGGTATTCATGGTGCACAGTGCTCTCAAGTTCCAGTTAGCTTATCCAAGTATATTTAGCGAAACATGCACATGTACACATACACAAAGACAAACACACACACACACGCAGACGCAGAAGCATAGGCCAGATTATTGAATTTGGCGGGAGGGCGTGCCCGGGAGCGGGCTGGAAAGGGCCCGCTGCCCGCAATCGGCCACTGACCACGATTTCATGCTGGCAGGCTAATTAAGGCCTGTTGAGCATGAACAGTGGCTCCCCAATGGTTGGGGAGGGCCGAGCGGGGGCCTGATGGGTCCAGTGGGGGCCTGGCAGCCAGTTTGAATCTGGCACAATCTGGCCCTGGAAGGTCAACGGCGATGACGACATCTTCAGTGTTGTCAGCAGGAGATTAAAAATTATGGATTCCAACATGGCTGCATTGGGAGGGCAGGTTGGGTGGGCACTTGCCCCCACCGCTACCCCTGGTTTTCTGATGAGTGCCTTGCTGTTGTCCTGGAGGAGGTGGCTGCCAAGAGGGACACCTTTGTGGAAGGAGGAGGTCCCGCATCTTAAAAAAAGAGTTTGTGAGAAGGTGGCAGTGCTGGGCAGCAGCCATGATGTTGTGCAGTGCACCTGGGTCCAGTGCCACAAGAGGGTTAACGACCTGCTGTGCTCGGGAAGGGTGAGTACCGTGTTGGTATGGATCAGTGTGTTGAAGTGTTAAGGGCTGGCCATCCCACTCACCCCCCCTCCCCCCACCCCCACCGTGGAGCTCAGGAGTGTTAGAGTCTGAGTGCCAACTGGAGCTGGCCTAGGGGGTTGGCTCCTTGGATTGAGTGCCTTGCGGCTCGAGGGCCACAACTCGAATGTGCCCTGCAAGGTGGGGTTGGCCAGGCTGCAATGGTGCTGCAGGTAGTTAGTGGACTAATCAATGCTCCTCTATCCTTTCAGGAGAAGATGGCACAAAACAACATTGAAAAGTCATGACAAAAACAGAATTACCTGGAAAAACTCAGCAGGTCTGGCAGCATCGGTGGAGAAGGAAAGAGTTGACGTTTCGAGTCCTCATGACCCTTCGACAGAACTTCAGAAGTCATGGACTGGCTAATCTCATAATCCTAACCAGATACGAGCAGGACGCCTTCAACCTGGAGAGGTGCCACGCACCTCAGTCAACTGGCCAATGAGAGGCTTGGGTGTCAGATGAAGTTAAGGGTACAGTGCACAGAGGTGAGAGTTTTGAATGGTGCAAACATTCTTGTGTAGTCTCATCATTGATGGGAGCCTCAAAACTGGATTCCCCATTGATCATTGAAGGGAGATGGCACCATGAAGCAGATCTCCATTGTCTCACCAGGGCACCTGGCATGCACAGTGACAGTGTGATGACTTAAACTAGTGACATGTTGTTGTTCTCCCTTAGATTCTCCAGCATGCACTAAATCACAGGACCCTGAAGAGCCACCCCTGAGACCAGAGAACCGTCAGGCTCCAGACGTACTTGCGGCACCCGCTCTCTGAACCAGGCACCAGTGCAGATATCAGCACCTTGTGGGTATTAGACCTTCAGCTAGAATGTTGGTGCGAGGGCACTTCACACACGCTTGAAGTGCAGGCAGAAGCAGATAGTGTCCAGGGTGCCGGCAGTCGGAGGGCTGCTGGAGACCAGGATGATGCTCAGTTGAAGGCAGATGATGAGCCTCTGGAGTCGTCCATTAGGCGGCAGGTGCTGGTTGTCCTGCGAGATGTGAGGGAGGATCTGGTTGAGATCCATGAGGATATGCGTACCATGGTCTCCATTTTGGAAGAGTCCATGTGGGGCATTAGCACTGCATTGACCCTCATGGTTGAGCACACTGCCTCTTCCACTGAGAGTGGCGACTCTGATGTACAGGCATCTCCAGGAACCTGGGGTTGCGCTCGGACCTGCAAGCCCTCACACAGGCACTGACTTCAGGTGGTCAGTGTCCGTGTGGGAGATGGATGAGGCACCCAGTACCCCGTCCATCAATAGTGAGCAGGGAGGCCCAGAAGGGCCTCATGTTGACAAACGAGCTGTCTGTTGTCTCTGTGGGCTCCTCTCTGGAGATGCAGCAGCTCTTCTGCACCTCTGCCAATGACCATGGTATCTAATAAGGCTACTCTGACCGGGGAGATGCCAGCCGTGGAACTGGCCACTCCCTCCCAGGCGGGACCAGCACAGGCTTCACTGGCCAGAGGCTAACTGCCAAGGTCATCAAGGCTATCAGGACAGCAGAGCCAGCAGGCTGTCTCCAATACTGGTGCCAGTGAGTGGAAAGCACCAAGACATAGCACTCACACATGTAAGTTTAAGGCACCATGAGCACAAGAGGGACTGGTCACAGGTGATCTTCTGTTGTGCGATGTTTTGTATATTTTAACTGGTCTGGGGTTAAAGACGAGAGAAGGTTCTGTTAATTTGTTTCGACTGTCAACATGAGATAAACTTTCTTTTGTCGTAATGGCCTGAGTAAGCTTCACCTTTTTTAGTTAATGTGGTGCAGGGTACGCCAGTAAGTAATGCTTGACGTGGGTGGCTTGAAACTTTATTGCACAGGCAGTGAGTGGACTTTGGTATCAAAGGAAAAGGCCATTTCAGACATCCGGGATGGAGGCGGCATGAGGTGGTAGCACTTATTTGGCAGCCTAGCTGAAGGAGCGTTGGATCAAGGTGGAGGTTCCTGGAGGTTACAGAGGTCTGTCTCTACACGCTCAGCATTCTCATCATTGTGCTCCTCTTTTGACTCACTACTGGATTCATCATTTCTGGCCTGTGCAGCTGTGTCAAGATCCTCCTCCTCCAGTGGGTCCTCCCTTGTCAGTGCCAGATTGTGGAGAGCACAGCATGCAACCACTATCAGTGATGCCTGCTTGGGGGGGTATTGTAGTGCTCCCCATGAACAGTCCAGGCATCGGAAGTGCATCTTCAGAAGACCTATGTTCCTCTCTATCACCGCCCATGTGGAGGCATGGCTCCTGTTATACCGCTGCTCTGCCTCTGTTCGTGGGTGATGGAAAGGCGTCATAAGCAGCAGCCATCCATCCAGTTGAGCTGAAGCACTGAAGAGCCTTGCTACCTGTGAGTGTCTCAGGATGTACATGTTATGGGAGCTGCCAGGATACCATGCACAAACTTCCAGAATATGCATCCTATGGTCACATACTATCTGCACGTTCATGGATTGGAATCCTTTCCTGTTGATGAAGGCACCTGGCTGACCCACTGGCGCCTTGATGGCCACATGTATGCAGTCGATTGCACCCTGGATGCGGGAGAACCCAGCAATTGCTGCAAAGCCTCTGACTCGCTCAGCCTACATGACCTCATCCATACAGAAATGAATGAAAGTCAATACCCGCTTGCACGGAGCTTCACCAGCTGGATGCAACTATGGACAGCTGATTGGGAGACTCCACACAGATCCCCAACTGACCCCTGGAAAGAGTCAGAGGCATAGAAATTGAGGGCCACTGTGACCTTCAGAGCCAATGGCATAGGATGTCCATCCACACAGTCGGAGGTGATCTCTTGCCCCATCATCTGACAGATGGAGGTCATTGTCTCCCTTGAGAGGCAGAGCCTCCTTTGGCACGGCACCTCAGACATATTGAGGTAGCTGCATCATTGCCTGTAAACCCTGGCAGCAGGATAGTGGCGTCTTCTGCGGCCCCTTCCACCTTGAACTGCAGAGCTGGCCCTGCGCCCCCTGTGCCTGTGCCTGTCCCTCTCCTCTCACAGGTCGCTACCCTGGATGTTGCATTGGGACACCTGGCCTCCTCTCCCTTCTGCCCCTCTTTTCCTCCTCAGAGGAGGTGCCTCCAGCTGAGACCACAATCCCCATTACCGGGGTAACAGAAGGCTGTCTGACACCTAGAAAAGTCCACATGGCCTGAATTCCCCGGGGTCCTTGGAGACACCAAGGTATCCTGAAATGAAACCTGGAAAAGCTAACAATGAAGTCCCGAACAGAGATGAAGCTGCCATATACCAAGAAGTCACCAGCAGCAAACTATTTACCAAAGTCCTCACTACTCACACTGGCAATACTGCTGACCTTTTTATCCCCCCCTTGGATGAGGTTTTTGAAATTGTCGGCTGGCTGCCTGCCCGTTTTGTCTGTTTGACGAGCACAAAATCCCACGGGCAACAAAAAATCGGCGTCAATTGACTTTTTAATGGCCTTAACTAGCCTCTTAATTAATGGCGGGCACAGCTCCGGCACCCGCGTGTGCATGATGACACTGAGATGCTCACCTGACCTCATCGCTTGTTATTTTACGCTCGAGCGTGTCGGGCGTATGCCTGCACACCGAGCGAAAAGTTCTGCCCATACAGACGGACACCTACACACGCATCAGTTGTATCTCAAGCGTCTGTCTGCCCTATCAGACTGAGAAACTCAGGAGAGGGGTTCGTCAGGTCATCCTTCTGATGCCATGGAATTTTTCTTGGCATTCTGTGTAAGAAAGATAACCCTGAACTTGTATATAGATTTGAAAGATATAATCAGTCTTCAGAGATTTAGTTGCTTCACTAGCTTCCCCAAGCACCCCTTGTGGCGCTCATTTCCCTCCATTTCGAGGGTGGTGTGCTTCATCTCACTCGGCATACTGACCCCCAGTTCTACATCAGGTCCCGACTGAACTAGTGAAATGAGAATTCCACTGTCGGGATTCCGCGCACCAGGGGCAGGGGAAGTGGGAAACCTCACCTCTCTTGTATGATAAGAAGAAGGCAAAGCTTCATGACTTCAAGGGCAATTAGGCACGGGCTATAAAACATACTGGCCGAGCCAGCCATGCTCACGTCCTATGAAAGAATTTAAAAACAAATCTCCGAAAAATCTTGGCAAAAGCAGGGACCCAGTGCAAGTAGATTTACTGAGGTTTTCCTGACATTTTGCAAATTCCAAATGAAGTTACAACATGAGTCAATGGAACCCTCAAGGGAGCCCTGAAGTCATCTTCAGTTAGGGTTATTTATGTGTTGTGGGAGGGATAGGGTTCCCAGCCCTCCCAGAATGACCCACAGTTTTCGAAATCTAAGCTTCCTCCCAGCAGTGGGGGGAGATTAGGGATTTAAATTTCCCATCACTGTACACCCCACTCCATGATGTTACCTGCAAAAGTCACAATTACCTGCAATGCGCAGTTGTCATTATAGAGCTGTAGGAGCAAGAACAAGCTGCCGTATGTGGATTGAATCACTGAGATTTGGATATCAGTCTCTCTTTTCCCAATTCTCCTATCAATTCAGGTCTGCAACCATCAGCTTTTGGTTGGACATTCTAGTTTCTGTGAGCACTGCTTGGTATTGTCTAAAGTGTAAAAATGTAAATCAGACATCAACACAATCAGCAATTAATTTGTTATCCTGATATGCCCATCCAGGGATATGAAATGGGAAGCAGGCTGAGTCTATTGTATGATGTTGTGTGTGCCTGCATGTTATTGTAATGTATAGGTGCGTGGCTGAGCAAGAATGAACATGTGACTGAAGAATAGCCCTGCCCACAGTATGATGTATCGAGTCACATGGTAATCAGCTCAGAGAGAACAGTCTAGAAAAATGCTTTAGAATCTACCTGCACAGCAGCAGCACCATGCATGACAGTAACCTGGGATCTGTACATAGTTAAGTATTAACAATAAATAGTTCATATTTAAACTTATAAGTCTCAACGTCTCATCATTGAGACACCACAGCTGGCACCACGACACAACATGATGATCAGCAGTGGTAATACAATAGGGTCTCTGAAATCCTGGGTCTGAAATAGGGTATCTGAAATAGGGGAATGGTTGGTTGGGGAGAGGGCTATTCTGCCATTCCCCCACTTCCCTGTCCTTGATTTCCTCTTTGCCTGTTCCTGGGTGGCCTGCTGGTTCTTGGAACATCTTGTACAACACCTGCTAGAATAAAACTACAAACCAAAATACTGAACTACAGGGGACACAATCTTTAAGTGGTAAATATAATAACCTTTGTAGAAATCGTATAATCAGATGTCATAAAATCAAATGTCACGTGGTCAGGATGTCATGGATGTAAAACCTCCAGGAATGCCTCCAGATATGGCACCCAAGGGAAGGCAGAGACTTAAGCCAGGATTTTCCAGCCCCATCATGGTAGGACCCGCCGTGAGAAAGTCGACAGCCCAGCCAAAAGTCCATTGGCTTTCGACAGGATCAGTAGATCCCGATGGTGGGCGGGGCCAGAAAATCCCACCCTTAATTGGAAGAATTCAAACAAAGTTTTTAGACGGTATTTCGCCTTGCCTGCTTACAATCCAGCTTTAGAAAACACATTTTAGTGGTGATGAGAAAATTGTGGAATAATCATTTCTCTACTTTTCCCACCTGACTCAAGTACTAGCAAGTTGTATATGGCAGGGCAAACCTTCTTCTATCCAACAGTGTGCCTTTGCCCAAATCAGTGTGACTTTTCAATTCCCATGCTCATCATCCTTATGACCTCTATGAGTGAGACTGCACCTCAGTGCCAATTACTGCTAAAAAAGAGTGAGGCTTTGGTGCAGTGGAGACATTAATCCTGTTTGTCTACAGACAGGTCACCGAGGTTAAATGACAGTGTTTCAGCCCTGTCCACAATCCAGGTGGTTTAAACTGCTGGATCTCTCTGGAACATAAACATAGCGCAAGAATAATTTAAAGAAGTTTCATAACCCTATAAAGAGATATGTAGTGTTACAATCGCTCTCATAAGTAGGAAGTGGAGGAGGAAGTTATCAGCCCTTACCCTCACGAATGACATTTGAAAGTAACTAGTACTTAGCCCAGTTCTACACAAATACCCAGTCCCCAAAGTGCAATTATTCAACCATCACCACATATTCCACACCAAATGTAGATTCCAAATAGTCTACCTGTCGCCGCAGATCCCTTGTTTTCTTTGTCATTTTTTCAATGGCAGCATTGAGTGGATCACCTTTTTCTTTCCTGCCAGTCTGAAAGAGATAACACGTTTCATTTAGAAATATGTTTGAAGAGTGCGACATTTAATTTATGAAATGACCAACCTCATTACCAGTGCTGAACTATTATTTTGTTACTGTCAACCCATGCAGATGTGAATGGAAATCTGGCAAATTGATTCAGAATTATATAAACTTAGAAAATATTATCAGGTGTACACAAACAATACATATGCAATTACTCTGTGTTAGTCTGCTACACGTTGCTCAACATTTTCACATGGCTATATCAATACTGTTCTATGCTGTACAACAACTCATATTGCAGGGGCAGGATTTTCAGAGGCCAAAGGGGGCGGGAACTGAGGCGAGTATGTAATTTTGTGCCTCCATCTAGCATACATCTTTGCAGGCACCCTCCCATCCCCAAGATATTTTCAGGAATTGGATGTGGAACAGCTACCCACCAGCGAGTGGCAGATAGTTTGTTAAGGTGATCAGAAGGCCAATTAAGTCAACTTGCTAATCAATCATAACCTTTTTCTCCTGTAGTATAAATTGTTGTGATATTTGAAATTTGGCATCTTTCCACAGGTCCTGATGAGAGCAAGATGGAAGGCTTCAGCAACATGTCTCTTTTTTCAGCAATATTCGAGTTCTGTGCTACTCTATAGGGATCGAAGTGGCCGATAACAAAAAGGTCTGATGTGTTTTTGTGACAAGAAATCATGTCCACATTATGGCACAGAGTGGCCAAGTCACTGCAGTGCGAGGGGCCGGAAAATTATAGCACTTTATATCATTTGTGGTGAAATGCAAATGCTTCTCGGCCATTTCAAATGGGTGGAAGTGTATAAGTACCTGACATGAGCAGTTACAAACCCTTCACAAAAGATCCAATTATCTTAACCTTCAGAGGTTTAAAATCATTGTGAGGTTAGGTATTTATGCTTGCTTTGAGGTTTCAGCAACTAAATGTTATAGTCAAGCATAATCTCATTTACTGAAAAACAGTTCAAACAACGTTTAGAAATTGTGAAAGTGGGGAAGGAAGAAAAGATGAAGCGAGATAAAAAGAGACAAATACTGTGAAGATACCATGCAATCACACAAAGAGTACTCCTGTTACATGCAGTAACCATTCCTCAAATTCAACCCCTCCTTCAAATTAAAGTCATGTCCTCAAAGAATGCAGGCAATTTTAGGAAGGCAGATTTGCCTATTAAATAGGATATTTTGGTTTACTAGGATAAAATGTCCAACCACCAATAATATTGAGTGGAAAAGATTTTACCAGAGGTTTTTCTCATCTAAAAACATTTTGTTGACAAAGCAAGTTTATATCCTAGTCCTCCATGAAAATGTAAGATGAAGATTTGACTGAGTAGATCTTAGCAACCTTGCATACACATGTGCACACATACTCAAACACTCAACACACGCGTATTGAGAAAAATGAGACCCCTTTAGTGACAAAAAGGCAGAATATGCTGCAGTTGCAATTAAGGACTGCAATTTCCTCCAGTACATTTTTTTATTCTTTCATGGGATGTGGGTGTCACTGGCAGGGCCAGCATTTCTTGCCTAACCCTAGTTGCCCTTGAGAAGGTGGTGGTGAGCTGCCTTCTTGAACTGCTGCAGTCCATGTGGTGTAGGTACACCCACAGTGCTGTTAGGGAGGGAGTTCCGGGATTTTGACCCAGTGACAGTGAAGGAACAGAGATATATTTCCAAGTTAAGATAGTGCGTGGCTTGGAGGGGAACTTCCAGGTGGTGGTGTTCCCATGCACCCGCTGTCCTTGTCCTTCTAGATGGTAGTGGTCATGGGTTTGGAAGGTGCTGTTGAAGGAGCTATGGTGAGTTGCTGCAGTGCATCTTGTAGATGGTACACACTGCTGCCACTATGTGTTGGCGGTGGAGGGAGTGGATGCTGAAAGTAGTGGATGGGGTGCCAGTCAAGCGGGCTGCTTTGTCCTGGATGGTGTCAGCTTCTTGAGTGTTGCTGGATTCTATGAAGCAAATCCACACAATAAAAGAATCATTGACCAGCAATGCAATTGACAGAGCACAGGGAATATTGGTGAAAGATGTAATAAACTTCACTTGAAACAGTAAGTGGAGTATGTTTATAAACTCAGATTTGAAGTCAATTTTATTTTATGCTAGTGCTGCCAACTCCCAACATGCAGATCCTCTATGGCCAGTGGTATTAGTAGGCTGTAAAAGTGGTTTAAACACACCTCATATGAGTAATGCCCTTAGGTTTACCTTAGTCTCACTCATAAATCAAGTTTTCTACCAAAATTAACGGAACAGAGAGAAAGCTAAAATCTAAATATCAATGAGAATAATGACCAAAGTCACTGATAACTGACTCAATAACTTATAGTTCAAAGCAATAGCTCAAATGGAGGCACAATGCAGGCACTCCCAAGATTCGGTCCACCTGGAGAGTTGTTTCAACATTAACTAGAGGACTGACTCCAAGAATAAGTACCTGATGGCCCTATACATCTAGACGAGTATTTCACCATGGCGCTGCTGGAGCTGCACAACAGGGGCAAAGTGCCCGAGGAGCAGGGTACTTAAAGTGGAAGGTGAAGTCCTTGCTTCATCCACCACCGTCTGCAGCCTGGCAGCATGGAGGTCAAACTGAAAGCCTACTGGGAACAGCCAGAGTTGTGACTGGAAAAGCAGCAAGCACAGGAGAGATGGAGCTGCTCTTCTAATCATAGATTCTGTCTTTCTCACACTTGCTGTTTCAGCTCCTCCGATCACAGATTTGCTCTCTCCCATGTAGTAAAAGCAAAATACTGCAAATGCTGGAAATCTGATATAAAAATAGAAAAAGCTGAAAAAACTCAGCAGGTCTGGCAGCATCTGTGGAGAGAGAAACAGAGTTAATGTTTTGAGTCAGTGTGACTCTTCTTCAGAGTTCATGACCAAAAGGTGGAATTTTCTCATCCATGTATACATAAACTAGACTTCCAAACACAAGTCCATTTTTCTCACTTTGTTTCCATGGCAAAGTATGTGGAAACATTCATTATTAATGCTGCCAGGATTTTTTATGAACTTGCATCATCATAGGATCCAGCACAGAAGGAGACCATTCAGCCCATTATTCTTGTACCAGCTCTTTGGTAGAGCGGTATATTAGTCTCACTCCCAAGCTCTTTCCCTGTAGCCCAGTAATGTCTTTACCTCGAGTATTTATCCAATTCCCTTTTGAAAGTTACAGTTTAATCGATTTACATCACCCTTTCAAGTAGTGTACTTCGATCACAACAACTCTCCGCATGAAATAAAGTTTCCTCATGTTGTCTCTGGTTAATTTTCCAATCCCCTATGATACTATAACTAAGTTAACATTATGTTAGATGCATAACTCTCATAATTGTCAGTTTGCCATGATTAGCCTAAGAGAACAGGAAAATTAATTAATTTTAATCCTAAAATATTGAAATGCCATTATTGGGAGCTTTGCAAGTAATAACATATGTTAAAAAAATAACAGTTGATTTATTTGCTGAAGTTATAACTGAGAGTCTGCATGGTAAAATGGAACTGCCTCTTTAAACAAACTGCAACTGCTAAGAGTGTTGACATACGTGTTTTTTTTGAGGCTATCATGGTGCAGTTGCATCTTAATGGAAAGCAGCTGCACCCAAAGAGAGTATTGCTTGTGTCATATCTGTCTCACACTGTGCAGTAAACACCATTTCCACAGAGTCCATGTTATTCCAGGCAGATAATTTCTGCTTTATCTACAAACCAGAAAAATGCACAGCTTTGCCTCCATCTTCCAGTCCTAAAGGTAATGCTTTCTGTCATTACAAATCTATTTGATACACTTATACAAACAATATATTTCCTGCTAGACTATAGCCAGGGGAAGATAACAAAAAAATACTGAGGCTGGTACACTCCTTTGCACCTCAATGCCCAGCTTAATGTTAAATCTATGCCTCAAGGCCAAAGGAATTAACATCAGCTGAGATTATTCACAAACAATTAAAACATTCTTTTTGTCAAGACATTTTGTTCACATGCTGTAGTATGTGAAAAGCAAAAGTTACTGGTGAGGTATTTTTTAATACCTGGGCAACAGCAGAGGGAGAGCCAGATTTGCTCCTCCTTTTTTTGGTCATTCGGGAAATTGAGGCACGACCCTGCCCTAGTTGTTGCTGTGCAATGTAACCAATTATCAGGGATAATTATTTTCCTCTATTATTTATCAAGAATTACTAAGGATCCTTATTACTGTTCAAAAGGATGGCTGAATGCAAACGATTCCGTGTAGTCCAACTTTGTTAGCGAAAAACCAGCCAATCCAAACACAGCTGTCATAATACTCCGTTCACGCATCTCAGATAGTACAACTTTCAGAAAAGCACAGTCATCCAGCTATAGTGAGCACAAGAATTGCCTTTCATAAGAACAATAAGAAGTAGGAGCAGGAGGGAGCCATGTGGCCCCTTGACTGTCCCACCATTCAAAAGATTATAGCCAAATTTCTACATCAATTCCACTTTGCCACCCCATCCCCAAAAATAATCTACTGACATTAACATCTGGCGTTAATCTTTATATAAAGTTGGCATTATTCTTTGGGTTTGAGGCACGGAATTTACCTTTATTAATGTGCATAATGGTGTCCCAGCCTTAGTATATTTGCTTCTTCCTTTAGCTATAGTTAAGCAGCAAATATGTTGTCTATGTGAGGGTATTGATTAAATATGGTATAACAATAGCTTTCCACAGTGTCATTATTCTGATGGAGTAAGTTCCAAATTGTCCCAAGGTGCTCAGTTTTCTAAAGACTGTCTACCTACAAAGAGAAGTCTCCTCTACTAGAAATATCAGATTACATATCTGACTTTAAAATTGTGCATAGCTCTTACATTCAAATGATGTGATGATGCATATGTTGGCCTGCTGTTACCTCAATTTCCACACAGATAACAACCTAATCTGGATGGAATCAAATGAAACCATACTAAAGGTCACAGAATTGTAAGCTGAAGTGAGTTGCACCAATAGGTAGTTAATGCTGGAGTGGCCGCAATCCTTTACACTTGTTCAAAAATTTCTTTGGTCAAAGCAGTCATCACCCAATGAACTGTCCACATGCCTAGGCTGTAATGATGGGTTTTTGCCAATTATAATCATTTGGGGTGTTCATCACATTGCGCCTGTATCTTTGGATGCATGAGTACCCGTGGTTATACGAATCCAGCGTTAGTCACCTGAATAGCAGTAGCCAGAGGTTAATTATTGGAAGCCACAGACACAGTTCTGTTTCTCCTGCTGTTGTATTGACTTTAAATTCAGTCAATTAACTAGCCCTTTATACATAAGGCCTGTGACCAGCAGTTAATTGAAGCCACACAGATATGTCCTGCTCTGTTGTAGTAAAGTTAATTGAAGATAACAGCAAATTGTAGCCACAAGCCTTGCAGAACAGAAAAAAAAGTGTCTTGTGTGATCTCCAGCCTCACTCTTTATCCTATTCTACCCACTGCCTTGAGCCACCATTGGCCCTTTTCCAGTGACAAATTGATTATGTGGCTTGATTGTGCTCATATTATGTTTGGACTTTTTAAATGAATTTACATGGAAACATCAGCGTAAATAAACCAACACAATGTCCAGTGTCCAATAGTGCCCCTTGTAGAAACTTCAGGCCGTTGTCACCATATACATTAAGATCATATTGCTGGTTTATGTATTTGTCAACAAGCTAACATTGTATCGCAAATGGGAGTGAAGCTCTTGCTTTTTAATCAGGTTACGCTGGCTACTAGCACCGACCAGTAAGTAAGGTTCAGAGACTGGTATCTAATGGCAGGCAGCAAAATGTTCTATATATGCACATTGTCATTGCAAGAAAGAAATCAAACTATCTCGTTCAAAAGCAGAGAGAAATCTAAATTGTCTCAAGGTATTGTTTTGGATTGTCCAACGGTTTTAAGGTTTGGACTTTTTGAAGGTATTAAGGTCTGGATAGCCCAGAGGCATGAGTGTACCGAGAAAGATAAAGATTGTATTCATATAGCATCATTCACAATCTCATGACATCCCAAAGTGCTCTACAGCTAATGAGGTACTTTGAAGTATAGTCACTGTTGCAATGTTGCTTCAAGTAGAATATAAGAAGAAGAAAACAAAAAAGTACAGAAAGAACTAATGACACAGGTCATGCCTGACAATGAAAATAATGTTATATAAACCAAAGAAAATGCAAATCCTCAATGAGTCAGACATCACTTGTACCATGTCCACAGTACATGTGAAATGCTATGTTCTGTTATTTAATCCAATTTCCCATTAATTTCCTGCAGAGATTGAAGTCCTTTAAATGAAGTGAAAACACATACAGCAAAAAGTCCAGGGTACATGGTGGTTACTGTATAGTTTATTTCTACAGTTTTTATTTGGGATTACAACTGACTAATACACTGTGAAAAAAAATGCTAAACTCAGATAATTACTGGCACTGAGTGCCCCTTGTTGATCTATTAATGCTCTATTGCAAAGTTGTTAATAAGAAAAACTTCAGACCTTGTCTATGTAATCCAACAGTATCCAAAAACAATGACTGTTGCCAGGGTTACATCTGTGACCATATTCTGTTTGAAACAGTGAAGTCATCGAAGAGCCAACAACATGAATTTAGAATTTATGGTGTGGATAATTCAAATAAAGTCATGTTAGTTTGTGTTCGAAATACAGATTTATTTATTTCTGCAGGGGCAAGGTCACAGCATATGTAAACATATTTACCTAACACACTGGACGTGTTTAGAAAAAGTCAGTTGGGATTCAGTTGTTCTTACCGTAGAACCATGTACATGCCTGGGTTGGCTATTCGCTAGAATAATGCAAATCTAATCTACTGCCCTAGTCTCCCTTCACAGTCTTGTAGCTTGCTTTGCTTCAAATATTTCTCCAACTTTCCTTTGAAAGGTGTAATGCCCTATACCACATCCTGTGCCAAAGCTTTCCATGCATGAGCAACTCTCCAGAAAGTCATTGGGCTGGATTTTTATGGAGTTGTGGAGACCTTTAAAAATCTGTAAGACTTTCTCCATTTCTGACAGATCCTATTTTTGCTAGGCAGTGGGGAGGGGGAAAGTGGGATGTGGCTCCCACATGTGGGAAACCCAAACTCAGCAGCACCATTTGAACTCAGTGATGAGGTGAGTTCAAACAGACCCCTTTTTCACTGAAGCAAGACCCTTGTCCTGGAGTGTGTGAGAATGAATTTGGAGAGGCCATAAATGCTTTTGAAGGGTGGATAAGATCTGTAGAACTAGCATTATCAAGAGTTGCTAGAGGTTGTAAATTCACTGTTTGACAGTCCAAACAGGTTATTAAAAATGAGCTACCTTTTATGTGGGGCTGTGAATACATTGTTTTTCTAATGGATTAAGTACTTGAGTGGTTTAAATGTATTGAATGGTCTTTCATGAATGGGAGTGTTTTTTTACAGTGAACTCCATCATGGATATTTCAAACCCTATTTTATCTCAGCGTGGCTCGTGATGTCTGCTTATGGTGGATACTGGGTGAGATGGCATGGAGGTTGTATGGGCCATGGGGATGGATGGGGGGAGGGGGTTGTGAGTTAACACTGAATTGGCATAGGGGCCATTAGGAATGGATTGGCATGTGTTGGCATGGTTGGGCATGGGAAGTGAATAGGAATGAGGGGGTATGAGGGGTGAAGACTAGAAGGTTTACTATTTAACAAAACAACTAGGACAAAGTTACAGAGAACTGAGGTGGGTCTTTTAAACAGCACTCTTTGTCACTCGGCAGCCACTATGGCCATCTTCAATCCGTGTTTGCAAGTGGCGGGCCCAAAGGAATAATTTGCAGGGCTATGGCTAAACAGGAAATGGACTGATTAGAGTCAGCACACACAAAATGAGCTAAGTGGCTCCCTGTGCTGAAAGATTCTATGATACCAAGATTTGGCATTGGAATTGCTCATTGACTGGATTGACAATCAGCTGGCATATACAAGCCTGTTTTTGTTTAGCCAAACCCACACATAAAGATATATATATATATATAATATATCTAACACAACAGTTGTTGTAAAAAAAGACTCCAACCTCACTACTCTCCAACCATTATTAAAGGATGACACAACAGTGCTACTTATTCCCATAAGACCATAAGACACAGGAGCAGAAATTAGGC
Organism: Carcharodon carcharias; assembly: GCF_017639515.1. NCBI lineage: Eukaryota > Metazoa > Chordata > Chondrichthyes > Lamniformes > Lamnidae > Carcharodon > Carcharodon carcharias. The sequence continues at coordinate 240,799,565 of NC_054467.1, read as the reverse complement.
CATTTAGCCTATCAAGTCTGCTCCGCCATTCAATCATGGCGATAACTTTCTCAACCCCATTCTCCTGCCTTCTCTCCGTAACCTTTGATCCCCTTACCAATCAAGAACCTATCTATCTTGGTCTTAAATACACTCAATGACCTGGCCTCCACAGCCTTCTGTGGCAATGAATTCCATAGATTCATCACTCTCTGGCTAAAGAAGTTTCTCCTCATCTCTGTTCTAAAAGGTCTTCCCTTTACTCTGAGGCTGTGCCCTTGGGTCCTGGTCTCTCCTACTAAGGGAAACATCTTCCCCACGTCCACTCAATCCAGGCCTTTCAGTATTCTGTAAGTTTCAGTCAGATCCCCCATCATCCTTCTAAACTCCATCGAGTATAGACCCAGAGTCCTCAAACGTTCCTCATATGTTAAGCCTGGGATCATTCTTGTGAACCTCCTCTGGACCCTCTCCAGGGCGAGCACATCCTTCCTGAGATACGGGGCCCAAAATTGCTCACAGTATTCTAAATGTTCTCTGACCAGAGCCTTATAAAGCCTCAGCAGCACATCCCTGCTTTTATATTCTAGTCCTTTCGAAATAAATGCCAACATTGCATTTGCCTTCCTAACTTCCGTGTCAACCTGCAAGTTAACCTTAAGAGAATCCTGGACTAGGACTCCCAAGTCCCTTTGCACTCCAGATTTCTGAATTCTCTTCCCATATAATGATGTACCACAACAGGAGGCCTTTACTGTGCTGACTCTTTGAAAGAGGCATCCAATGAGTGCATTCCAGATCATGACAAATTGAAGCATTCTTATTCTCCACCTGAATCTATAGAATCTTCTTCTGCCATCCTATCAGGTAGTAACTCTTTTCTTAAGGGAGAACAACTGATATCAGTACCAGAGGACACACCAGTGCCAGCAGAATGACATGTTTACTTATGTCTCCAGAGGATCCAGCAAAAAAAAGAGTCTCCCGGGCCATCAGCCTCAAGATATCTGGTGCTTTCAGCTCCATGAGGCCTGAGCACAGCAGCTGGCACCACAGGAATAGAGGAAATTAGCTTCAGCTGCACCAACTCCACAGAAACTTACTCCAGTCGGTAGTTCAGCATTTGAATACTGCTGTTTTGGCTTCATTCTAAAAACTAGAGTTGGCAACAGCAACCCGCATCATTAAATTATTCTGTACCTGAATTTAGCCATGCAAAATCTACACAGCAAATAATCAGTGAAAAGAGCATTTTATATACAATTCTCTGAGTTCTGACTCATTGTAAATACTGAGTATTTTTGTGTATTCCAGAATTTGGAGGGCCATTTTATATCGTAGTAACATAATTACATAAATAATCGCAATTCCCATCATGTGCGTCTATGAAGTAAAATCTAGTATAAGCAGCGAGGAAGCCAACTATAAAGTTTAAGTCAAGACCAACCAAAGATAAATGATGTATTTTGCTTTTTCTGATTGGTTGGCCAGAAAAGTCCCTGGTTAGGACCCAAAAAGTATTCTATTTATAGAAGGGAGGGGGTGGAGGTTGGGGGGGAGGTGGAAGAGTAAAATTCCTCGGATGGCCTTCGGGCTCCTGCCTGGCCTTACCTCTCCACAGTTTTACGGTGGAATGGGTGAGGCCTAAGCAGGCCCATCCACCCTTGCCCCAATTGAGGCCCTTGAATGGCCAATTAATAACTATTTAAGGGCCGTTTCCCACCCAGCCTCAATTTTTAGGTTGGCGGCAGCTGGGAAGCCTGAAAAGTAACCTTTCTCAGGCCTTGGGCGGGAAGGAAGGGGGTGGCTCCAGCAATGGCCTCTTTTTACCATCAGGCACCCAAACCTCCTCCCCCACCCGCACAAGGTCTGGTCCATGTGGATGCACCTACCACTGCCGGCCTCTCCACCAGGACCCCCACACTCCATTCTGCCCAGCCTTCCTCCGGGATTCACCTCCCCTCCCTGCCCTGGGATCCCAACACTTACCTGGTTCTGGGCTTCCAGGACTTAGGGTGGATTGTCCCAGCTTTGCACTAAGTGCGGTAGCAGGTGTGGAAAAAAACATTTTACCCGCTGGCCGCAAAGGTGAGGTTTCGCGCCATATCATCCCCTTCCCAGCGTGTCTGCCTCATTAATAATGCATTTACATGAAACACTCCAGGTCAGAGCTTGGATTTGCCTGCCATGCTGTGACCTCAGCGCTTTCTCGCTCTGGGCGCCATATTTAAAGCACACCAGAACGCAGCCTACTTCATGTCTACAGACCAGAACTTCTCCAGGCGACAGATGGCCCCGAAAGCAAAGGCGATGGCAGCCCCCAAATTTAGTGATTCATCTCTGGAGCACCTGCTGGATGCAGTGGAAGGCCGGCCCTCACAATGTCCTCTAACCCTGCTCTGGCCGCAGGAGATCCACCAGAGTCACCAAATTGGCCTGGGAGGCAGTGGCAGCGGTGGTCACGCCACCAGAGCAGAGTAGGACAGACATCCAGTGCAGGAAGAGGATGAATGCTCTCATCCATTCTACCAGGGTAAGTCAAACACCTCATCACTCTCAACACGCACTCCCAAGCCCATCACACATCAACAGGGATCTCACACCTCAAGGGACAACACCACTAACTCTCACACACACCCTCACATCTCCATCAGGCTTATGTCCTCAGTAGCTCGTGTCCTCATCCCGTCCATGTCTCCTTTCACCACACAAACATTCTACGCAGTGCCATGTGTCCTGCTCACACTCTCCATCTGTTTTCATGCTGCAGGCTCACAACAGCAGGGAGGCATCCCAGGCTTGTGGTGGAGTGGCCCACATTAGGTCCCTCACTCCCATTGAGCTGACTGGTGAGGACGTGAAGTCGATGGTCAACACTCACGTGAGGATCCTGCGCCACATTATTCCTCTCTCAACGCAACTGTGAGTCTCTTTCTCCTGCTACCATGCACTAATTATCTCAACTTTGGTTCACAGGGAGCTCTGCCAAGCGACTCAGCCAGCAAGTCCCTCAACTCCATTCAGTTCCTCACCTGCAGCCAAGAGGACACCTGCTCCATTGAACAGTTGGAAACAAGCAGCCTGGAAGACCCTTCACAGCGCTTACCCACACCATCCACCAGTGCAGAGACACACGCCTTGGTGGAACCTAGACCTAGAGCAGGCTCGGGTTCACAGTCTGGTGGTCACTGCACGAACCTGTGTCCACAGCAAGAGAAGGCAGATTCAGTCAAGCTCCCCGGCACTCGGAGGACTAATGGGGAAGAAGCATCTGTGAGGTCTGTGTCAGATGAGGAGCTTCTGGATTCAGCCTTCCTACTTAACGTGGAGAAGGCGGGGGAACATCATACATAGCTTTGGAAATTATCAACAGAGTGGCACGCAAGTCAGAGGAGTGCATCCGCCTGCTCCCTGGTGAAGTGGTGCCCACATGTACACGCCTGGAATATGAAGATGCATGCAGACCTGCACTCCATCGTGGTAGCCATGGGTGAGTTCCTGCAGTGGCAACATGGGAGAGAAATGGGGCACCTCAACATCCTACCAGGTGCTCCTTCCCCTCAGGGAGTCAGGCTTGGTAGCGTCGGTCACCCGAAAGGAGGAGAAGTGGCAGCTGGACACCTCTGGGCCATCCACTCTGGAATCTTAGAGGCTGTCCGATCCCTCGTAGTCCCCTTTGCCTGTAACCCCTGCAACCTCGTCCTCTACCTCAGCTGGCACACAGGAGGACTGCCAAAGCAAGCCAGGGCCCTCAAGGCTTTGGCTCTCCGGAGTCATCAAAGACAAGAGGGCCACCCATTGCACAAACTGTCTCCACCCCTGCTGCGGATGTCAGGGCAGCACCTAGAAGAAGTGGTAGGCCTAGAAAAGTTAAGGAAATCTGATCATAAGTAGTTGCACGGGTGAACACATTTTGTTACTTTATAAATCTGAAAATATATTCACTTTCACCAAATAATGTGTAATGTTGTCTTTCAGCTTCATTGACAGGTTTCGCGAGTCATCTCACTGTAATCCCCCCGCTAGTAGTTCAGCTGCACACAGCCGGACCACGAGTAATTCTGGAGGAAGAAGTGTGAGTAGGGCAGGGCCTTTCGGATCCCCACGCCAACACGCTCCCACGCACATGGAGCTTTCATCCATCACACTCATCTCACTGTCCTGAGCATTTTCAATGCTGCCTGCTGGGGATCTCTTTCAGCTGTCCATCTGAGCTGACCTGCATCTCCACCCACCCACTATCACCCTCCCATTCAGCTCCTGTGCCCGTCCAACATGAGACTCCGCCCACATTCGGTTTCTGCGAAACGGTAGTTGTCAAATTTCTCATCAGCTCCCCCATTCTTTCTCCTCCCCCTGGGGAGGTGGTGGCATAGTGATATCATCACTGGACTAGTATTCCAGAGACCCAGGATGATGGTCTGGGGATACGGGTTCAAATCCCACCATGGCGGATTGTGAAATTTGAATTCAATAAAAATCTGGAATTTCATGATAACTGTGAAACCATTGCCAATTGTCACAGAAACCCTTTACCTGGTCTGGCCTACATGTAACTCCAGACCCATAGCAATGTGATTGACTCTTAAGTGCCCTCTGAACAAGGGCAGCAGTGCCCACATCCCATGAACAAATGACTCCAACTAATTTAAAATCCACAACATTCTAATGAAGGGTTAAGTTTCCAAAGCTGGTTTATAAATTGTTGATGCTACTGAGTTGATGAATCTGTGTTCTTGGTCAGGCAGATACTCTGTCTATAACACTGATGTTCTAGTGCTCACTTCCACTCCAGCCGTGCAAAGAGGAAGTCAGAAAATAAACACTAGATAATTTTCTAACCCTGAAAAGAACATAAGGAAATATGCATCAAGAAAATGATATTCAACCCTTGTGCCAAATCCAATTTGTACCAGGAGAAGGGTAGATAATAACTACAAAAAAAAATTACAAGAATGCTCTGGAAATCTTTCTTCATGCCAGATACTTGACTGAAGCCTGCAAGATGTCAAGAGAGTATTACTAAATTCTAACTGATGAGATACTTAAGAACAGCTCCACTGATAATTAAGTGGATAAATGCACCATCCAGTGAGCTACTGAGTCACACAGAGTAAACCATTCCTTGACGTTATCTCTTGCCTATGCTTCATTAGCTTCACTCCATTGCAGGGAGGGGGTGGTGGGGTCCGGTGGTGGTGGATTTCTAAAATCAGAAGTGTGCTCCGATCTCTCTGAGACTAAGTGCTGTCTCAGGGAGATCGGTTCCCAAAGTAAAAAACTTACTGCTGTGAAGATTTCACTCACCATCCATGTCACATGAGCTGGGACATGGACAATAACGTTAATTAAAAGTGTCTCTTAATTTTTTTGATTCAGCAATGAAGCCTCATCCCGCCCATGGATGAGGTTTCATGCTTTTTCAGGTGGACGCCGGTGCTTTCGACCTGCCCGCCAACTTTAATGAACTTAATTGTTTTTTGAATGGCCTAAATAGGCCGTTGACAGGTCAGTGGGCACGCATCCGACTTAGATGCGCACCCACTGAACTGACAATCTAATTGATGTGGGGTGACGTCAGGACACACGACCGACGTCACCCCGCGTCATTTTACACGTTGCCGAGTGGGCCCCGCCCCCGCTCGCCAACCAGAAGATGCTGACCTAGATTCAGGGAAGGTACCATTAGATTGGAAAATAGCTAATGTAGCTTCTTTCAAAATGGAGGGAGACAGGAAGCAGGAAACTATTGGCCAGTTAGCTTAACATCTGTCTTAGGGAAGGCATTAGAAGCTATTACTAAAGGCGTTATAATAGGGCACTTAGATAAATTCAAGGCAATCAGGCAGCATCAACATGGCTTTGTGATATGGAAATCATGTTTAACCAATTTACTGGAGTTCTTGGAAGAAGTAACATGTGCTGTGGATAAAGGGGAACTGGTGGGTGTGCTGTACTTAGATTTTCAGAAGGCATTTGATAAGGTACCACATCAAAGATTATTGTGGAAAATAAAAGCTCATGGTGTAGAGCATAAATATCATTAACATCGATAAGAGATTGGCTAACTAACAAGAAACAGTAGGCATAAATGGCTCATTTTCTGGTTGGCAGGATGTGATGAGTGGTGTGCCACAGGGATCAGTGTTGGGGCCTCAACTTTTTACAATTTATATAAATGATTTGGATGAAGGGATCGATGGTATGGTTGCTAAATTTGCTGACGACACAAAGGTAGGTATGAAGGTAAGTTGTGAAGAGGACCTAAGGAGGCTACAAACTGATATAGATAGGTTAAGTGAGTAGGCAAAGATCTGGCAAATGGAGTATAATGTAGGAAAATGTGACATTTTCCATTTTGGCAGGATGAATAAAAAAGAAGCATATTATCTAAATGGTGAGAGATTGCACAGAGATCTGGGTGTCCTAGTGCATGAATCGCAAAAGGTTAGCATGCAGGTGCAGCAAGTAATTAGCTAATAGGATGTTATTGTTTATTGCAAGGGGAATTGAGCACAAGAGTATGGAGGTTATGCTTTGGTTTTACATGGCATTAGTGAGCCCACATCTGCAGTACTGTGTACGATATCAGTCTCCTTATTTAAGGAAAGATGTAAATGCATTAGAAGCAGTTCAAAGGAGGTTCACTTGAATAATACCTCAAATGGGTGGGTTATCTTATGAGGAAAGGCTGGACAAGCTCAGTTTATATCCGCTGGAGTTTAGAAGAGTAAGGAGCGACTTGATTGAAATGTATAAGATCCTGACCGTATTTGACAGGGTGAATGTGGAAAGGAAATTTCCTCTAAACTTTCACCCCTGGACAAGTTAGCTGAATATCTGTTGTCAGGAAAATGCTAGAATCTTTAATTAAGTATAGGATGACTGAACAACTTGAAACCTTTCAGCTGATCAATGACAGCCACTGTGGCTTTATAAAGGACAGGTCCTACCTACGAATCAGATGGAATTTTTTGAAGAGATGGCTAAAATAGTGGACAGGGGAATGTTTATGAATGTCATTTATATGGACTTCCAGGAGACATTTGATAAAATCTCTCATAAGATTTTGTTAGCTAAAGTTAAAGCTCATGTAATTGAAGGCAAATAACTAGGGCTGTAGAGAGGGCTTTAAACTAAATAGAGCAGGGGGAGGGTTCTGTAAAGGGGATACATAGGCGAACAAAGCAAAAGGACATGGCAGCCTTGCAGGGCTGTTATTTAGGTAATGATACCCGGAGTGTGACAGGAAGGGACAGAGTATACAAACATTAAAAAAAGCAGCAAATGGGGTCAAATGGGGAAAAAGTGGTAAAAAGGCAAAAAGGCTCTTTACTTAAATGCACATAGCATTCGGAATAAAATAAATGAATAAATAACACAAACAGAGGTTAATGGGTATGATCTTATAGCCATTACGGAGATGTGGTTACAAGGAGATCAAAGCTGGGAACTAAATATTCAGGGGTATGTGACTTTTTGAAAGGACTGGTGGGAAGGAAAGGGTGGTGAGGTAGCTTCGTTAGTACAAGATGGATCTTCGATTGGAAGATGTAGAATCCATATGGGTGGAGGTAAGAAATAACAAGGGGAAGATGACAGTGGTGGGAGTAGTCTAAAGGCCCTATAACATTGTCTATACTACAGGACAGAGAATAAACCAGGAGATACTGAGGGCAGGTAAAAAAAGCAGTACATTAATCATGGGTGATTTTGACCTTTATGTAGATTGGGAAAATCAAATTAGCAGAGATAGACACAAACGAGAATACATGAGTGTATTCAGGACAGTTTTTTAGAACAATATGTCGTGAATCCAACCAGGGATCAGGCTATTTTGGATCTGGTAATGTCTAATGAGGCATGTTTAATAAATGATTTCAACGTAAAAGATCCCCTAGGGAACAGTGACTATAATATGGTAGAAATTAGCATTCAGTTTGAGAGTGAGAAACTTGGGTCGGAAACAACTGTGCTAAACTTAGATAAGCGTAATTACAATGGATAGAGGGCAGAGTTGGCTGGAGTGGACTGGGAAAGCAGTTTAGCAGAAACGATGATTGATGATCAATGGCAGATGTTTAAGAAAATAGTTCATAACTCTCAACAAAGATATATCCCAATGAGGAAGAAGGATTCAAGGAAGGGGATAATCCAACCATAGTTAACCAAGGAACTTAAGGACAGTATCAAATTGAAAGAAAACCATACAATGATAAGCCAGGCGATTGGGAAAGTTTTAAAAACCAACAAAAGATTACCAAAAATTAATTAAAAGGGAGAAAATAAACATTGAGGGTAAACTAGCAAGTCATATAAAAACAGACAGTAAGAGCTTCTTTAAATATATAAAAAGGAAGAGAGAGGCCAAAGTGAACATAAGCGCCTTAGAGAATGAGGGTGGGGAAATAATAATGGGGAACCAGGAAATGGCAGAGGAGTTGAATAAATACTTTGCTGGGGAGAATACCTAAAATCGAGAGTGTGCTCTTTTGCGCATGCGCACAAAAGAGCACACCCATCTCCCTGAGGCTAAGTGCCGCATCAGGGAGATTGCCTCTACTTTCAAAAATATTAAAAATAGAAAACAAATTCCTTTACATGTCCCCTCACGTGACAATGTCACATGAGCTGGGACATGTTCATAATTTCCAAAAAAACTTTATTAACGTTTTTAAAACTCTACATGAAGCCTCAACCCGCCTGTGGATGAGGTTTCATGTTTTTTCTACTTCCCGCTGGGGCTCTTGGCCTGCCCACCAACCTTAAGGTTGGACGGGCAGGTCCACTAATTACTTTAATTGCTCTGTCAATGGCCTCAATTGGCCATTGACAGGTCGGTGGGCGTGCAGCTGATTTTGCTGCGCCCCGTCTTCCTGAAAATTTAAATGGGGCGGGATGATCTCGGGGTTCTGCCCGACGTCACCGTGCGTCATTTTACACGTCAGCGAGCGGGCCCCGCCCCTGCTTGCCGATGGTAAAATCCAGCCCAGAGAGTTGGGATAAGGGGGATTTTTTCAGGATGGCAACCTGTGGAGTGCCACAGGGATCAGTGCTGGGACGTCAATTATTTATAATATATAATAATAACTTCGATCAGGGAACTGAATGTACTATCGCTAAGTTTGCAGATGACGCAAAAATAGATGGGAAGGCAAGTGGTGAGGATGACACAAGGAGTCTACAGAGGGATATAGACAGGTTAAGTGAATGGGCAAAAACTTGGCAAATGGATTATAATGTGGGAAAATGTGAGGTTATGCACTTCGGCAGGAAGAATAGAGCAGCTGAATATTATTTAAATGGAGAAAGACTGCAGAAGGCTGCAGCACAGAGGGATTTGGGAATCCTTTGCATGAATCCCAAAAAATTAACATACAAGTTCAACAGGTAGTATGGAAGGCAAATGGAATGTTGGCCTTTATTTCAAAGGGAATGGAATATAAAAATAGGGAAGTCTTGCTAAAACTATACGAGGCACTAGTTAGACCACACCTAAAATACTGTGAACAATTTTGGTCCCTTTATCTAAAGAAAGATATACTGGCATCGGAGGCAGTCCAGAGAAGGTTCACAAGGTTGATCCCAGGTATGGAGGGATTTTTCTATAAGGAGAGGTTGAGTAGATTGGGCCTGTACGCATTGGAATTTAGAAAAATGAGAGCTGACCTTATTGAAACATATAAGATTCTTAGGGGGCTTGACAGGGTAGATGCTGAGAGATTGTTTTCCCTTGTGAGAGACTCTAGGACCAGAGGTCATAATATCAGAGTAAGGGGATGCCCATTTAAAACAGAGATGAGGAGGAATTGCTTCTCTCAGAGGGTAGTGAATCTGTGGAATTCTTTACTGCAGATGGCTGTAGAGGCTGGGTCATTAAGTATATTCAAGGCTGAGATAGACAGATTTTTAATCAGTAAGGGAATCAAGGGTTATGGGGAAATGGCAGGAAAGTGGGGTTGAGGATTATCAGATCAGTCATGATCTCATTGAATGGTGGAGCAGACTCAAAGTGCTGAATGGCCTACTTCTGCTCCTACGTCTTGAAGTATTATGGTCTAAATTATTGAACTGGTTAGAAAATTGGCTGAGGGAAAGGAGACAGTGTAGGGATAATGAGCACATACTCTAATTGACAGGATACGAATTGTGGTGGCCGGTAAGGATTTATTTGGGACTTCGATTCTTCACTGTATTCACTAATAACTTGGATGTTGGAATAGAAGACCATATATATCCAAATTTGCCTCCACCACAAAGGTATTATAAACAGTACAGAAGGAAGCATAAAATTAAGAGATATGAGTCAGGATTTTACGTTTGCAAATTGGGACTGCTGACATCCCAATAGGTAGGTCAGGTGTTTCTCATGTGTCGGTGCAGACTCGATGGGCCGAAGGGCCTCTTCTGCACTGTGTGATTCTGTCTGTGATCCCATACATGCATGAATTGCAGTGTGATGACGTCAGGTTGTGAACCCAACACACTAGTTGCCAATAATATGTTAGGTGGGTGGATGCCGAAATTGACAACTTGCCCACCATTTTTAAAAAAGTCATTAATGGGCAATGGAGCTGGTTAGCAAGCCAACTGATCCACTGCCCATGCCATAATGTGGTTGGCCTGGGCAGGCGGCCTGGGCAGGAGGGTCCTTTTTTTTACCATCTGAGGTGAAAAAGCAGGAAGAAAGATGGGTGCATCATTTGGGAGGTGCCATGTGCATATTTTTGTGCCTCCCCACCTGACCTCCAAAATCCACCTCCCCACCCCCCCTTGGCCCCTGCCTGATGGTGCCTGATTTCCATCTATCCAGAAATCCTGGATTTCCTTGCATCTGGGATCCATTGTTCACTTCATAGTGAGATTGCTGCAGTCCCAGCAGCACCCACTACTGAATTCTGGCACTGCTGAGACTACTCAGCCGCCAGCCAATCGGATTGGTCTAGATAGCTCTTGAAGGCAGGACTTCTTCCCACTGAGAGGCGGAAGTGCCCAGCTCTTCTTGGTTAAGCCATCCATTGTGTGTTACCACGGCGGGACGGCCTTTTTTAAAGTTGGTCAGTTTACGACTCACTTTTCTAACTGGGGAGTGATCAATACCCCACCCCGTAAAATCCAGGCTTTTGTTAGGTTAAGAGAATGGGCAAAATTGTGGCAACTGGGTTCCAATAGACAACTGTGAAGTCATTCACTTTGAAGCTAAAAAGGAAGAATAGGATACTTTCTAAATGGTGTAAAGCTAGAAACAAAGGTGGTCCAAAGAGATGGGGTTCCAGGTACACAGATTGTTTAAATGTCATGAGCACCTACAGAAAATAATCAAAAAGGCAAATGAAATGCTGGCCTTTGTATCTAGAGGATTAGAATACAAGGGGCTAGAAGTCATGCTTCAACTATACAAAACCACAGATAGTTAGATGGTTGGACTACAGATGATGTACCTTGAGCAGTTCTGGGTGCCACACCTTAGGAACTATAAATTGGACTTGAAGGGAATGCAGCACGGATTTATAAGAACAATACCTTGGGCTCCAAGCATTAAATTACAAGGAGAGATTACGCAATCAAGGGTTGCATTCTCTGGAATTTAGAAGGCTAAGGGGCAATTTGATCAAAGATTTCAAAATGTTAAGGAGAACAGATAGAGTAGATTGGGAGAATTTTTTCTGCTACTTGGGGAGTAAAAGAGTAGGGGGCTTAGTCAAAAAATTAGAGCAAGTTCTTTCAGAGGTGATATTAAGAAACACTTCTTCATGTAAAGGATGGTAAAAGTTTGGAATTCTCTTCCACAAGAGCAATTGATGCTAGATCATCTGTTAATTTTAAAATTGAGATGGGTAGGCTTTCGTTATCCTAAAGTATTAAAGGGTATGGGGCAAAGGTGGGTATATGGAGTTAGGTTGGATATCAGCCATGGTCTCATTGAATCATGGGACAGGCTTGAGGAGCTAAATGGCCGACTCCTGTTCCTATGTTCCCAGCCAAAATTATAATTCAAAATGCTGTACGTATCATTTGCCTAAGAGATGTAATGTTGAAGCCCTTAGTTAGGCCACAGCTGGGGTATTGTGTGCAGTTTTTCAGCCTTAAGACAATGGAAAGCATTTAGTATAAGTTCACTTAGATTTAGCAGAAGTAAAGGTGTACTATGAAAAGAGAATTGAGATGTTTAATAGGTAACCTTCTGAAGGTGTTCAAGATTATGGATTTTTACATAAGGTAGGAAGTAGAGTAGGTTAATGGTTATTTTACGGGAATCTGGGATCAATACTTGATGCTGCTGTACTATCGTAAAAACTCATGTTTAATTCGTGTTCCCCTGATCTGGCCTATAGGTTCCACACTAACCTGGTTTATTCTTAATTGCCTTTTGAAGTGACCTGGAAAGTCACCCAGGACAACTAGAAATGGGCAGTACATGTCTCGCCACTGATGTCCACAACTCAAGAACAAGTTAAGTAGTAATAGATTGGTTCTAATGGACAATGAGACACTTGAAAGTACAAATTTAAGATGACCTCAAAAAGAATTAAATAGTAGGTTTTAAAAATGTTGAAGTATCTTTCACTTACTGTTATAGCAGCATAGCCCATAAATTCTGTTGTAAGACAAATAAATCATTTATTTGAAAAAAAAAGTCTCTTTCAAGGATCTGAGAAGTTGGTTTGGAATAGGCAGCTGATGTGGAAAAAAGAAAAACAATTGGTCTATTTCTATGTTGTAACATTACACGATTTTCTCTTTAATCACGAATTGGCCCAGACTCCAAGCCCACATTCTCATCTATCCCCAAGCGTGTAAGTATAGCCAATGACTGGCTCAATGCAGAAATCTCATTTTGAAATTGGATCAGTAAGGGAGGTCCCCATGAACATTCAACTGGAGCCATCTCTGAGGTGGCAGGGACAAGGGTTCGCAACAAAAACAGAAACAGAAATACCTGGAAAAACTCAGCAGGTCTGGTAGCATCGGCGGAGGAGAGCACAGTTGACGTTTCGAGTCCTCATGACCCTTCAACAGAACTAAGTAAAAATAGGAAAGGGGTGAAATATAAGATGGTTTAAGGGGGTGGGGGTTGTTGGGACAAGCAGCCAGTAATAGGTGGAGATAACCAAAAGATGTCACAGATAAAAGAACAAAGAGGTGTTGAAGGTGGTGATATTATCTAAAGGAATGTGCTAATTACTGACTCCTTTAGATAATATCACCACCTTCAACACCTCTTTGTTCTTTTGTCTGTGACATCTTTTGGTTATCTCCACCTATTATTGGCTGCTTGTCCCAACAACACCACCCACCCCCCTCCACCCCCAAACCAGCTTATATTTCACCCCTTTCCTATTTTTACTTAGTTCTGTTGAAGGGTCATGAGGACTCGAAATGTCAACTGTGCTCTCCTCCACCGATGCTGCCAGACCTGCTAAGTTTTTCCAGGTATTTCTGTTTCTGTTTTTGTTTTGGATTTCCAGCATCCGCAGTTTTTTGCTTTTATCCAAGGGTTCGCATCTTGTAGCTGGATTTGGGAGAAGTGCTGGGAGTCAGTTTCATATCCCTGGGACTGAAGGACTCTTGGGAGGAAATTGTGCAATGTGTCTTTTAACACAATGCAGATGCAAACAGAAAAAAGAGTGCAAAGTCTATAGAATTGTAGTTTCCAAGGAACAAAATGCTGCTGCTCTTGGAGTGCTAGTGTGCACTTACATTTCCTCATGTATCAGCTTAAGAACTAAAAATTGGACTTTTCTGAATTTTCCCTACTTCCCTGTGGAGAAGAATCTTATGTGTTTTCAGCACCTCCCACTAAGCAGCCTATCTGAAACTGGTAGCTCCATATGCGGGTGGAACTGTAGGCAGGAAGATGCCTGCTTCCCACTCCACTGCACAGTGCGTGGGCATATCAACATGTTGAGCCATGGGGGAATGCCACAGTAAATATCTTTAATCCTTTAACTGTCAAGATTCTGAAACCTATAGCGCAGTGCCCTGTAGCTTTTAAGTCAGCCATGACTACTGTTCACAACTGTCAGCTAAAATGTACTTTCTCCAGCAGGTTTGTCAGGCTGGTTAACGGGTTAAGTTAAGCAGCAATCAGATGTTGCAACTTTAGTGGCAATGGCAAAACACCAGTTAAAACCTATTGCATTACTTTGTCTTTGTTACCATGTCAAGGTTTCTTGGTACTGGGATACAGAACAGAACACTGCAGCTGTCAAGCAAAGCTAAAGCTCTTCAAGTATCACGCACTCCCGAAATGGATTCTAAATTGCATGTTATCGTGAAGCCTCACTGTAATTTTGTGTGACCCTTAACAAATCTTTTCTGTGATGTTACCTACAGAGTAAGTAAAAATAGAGCTCATTGCCAAAGATGCCACAAGAAAGATTTGATAGGAAGCAAAAGGACATCATCTGAATCTATCATAGCCCATGGGCACCTACTGAGGCACAGCTGTGATTTGTGTACAAAGTTCCATTTGCTTTTCTTTTAAGTTTGCGCAGATATTAGACAAAAGCTTCTGTTTCCTATGATAGTAGTTCTCTCATGAGAATTAAGATTATAAGATATCAAACTCCAACAATCATTATGCCACAGTGGTTGAAATTCACTGTTAAAATATTAACGCATTTAGAGCAATTATATCACATTATATTCAACGGATATAAATATTTAAGAATGTTTTCAATTTTATGTTGAAATTTTTGTCTTCTACAAAGGTACAAAACTTTTTTTTTTAAGAGATTTGGTTGTGATCATTACTTCCAATGTAATCATTTTCTTCAATCCATCTGGCACCCGGCTAAGCGAGAAAGATGAGAGTTTAGCAGGTGGAGTGAATTTCCTTGACAGGATTTTAGATTTAAAAACATTTGATTACAAGTTGAACAAAAAGTTCACACATAGTCCCCATCCAGCTAAGTATAATCAGTGGTGGCAGCCAGTGGCAGCATTCCTGCCTCTGAGTCAGAAGATTGTGGGTTCAGATTCCTCTCCAGAAACTCTAAGCTGAGACTTCATTGCAGTAATGAATGAGTTCCGCACAGCTCTGGAACTTGGTCCCCTGCCTGTTAAATGCATAATTCTTAGTTAAAACAGAAGGTAGTTGATTATTATAATATTTAAATTCATGGGGTTCCTTGCTCGCCTTCAACCCTGCCCTGGTAAAGCCCCAATTGAGGGGGGGAGGTGCTGATGTTGGGCTCCTGACCTAATATCACATTTTAGGGACCTAACCCCTTGCACATGCCCAAATTTGTCTCCTCTTGCGTGGGAAAATTCCTCTTGCTGTCTTTCAGCTGAGGAGGAATGAGGCTCCATCTACCCATTCAGGTACTTTTCAAAGAAGAACAGTAAAGCTTACTCTGGTGTATCACTCAGCTCCAAACAAGAGTCAGATTGGACTCAAAACATTAACTTTGTTTCTCTCTCCACAGATGTTGGCAGGCCTGCTGAGTTTTTCTAACACTTTCTGTTTTTGTTAGAGATCTCCAGCATTCACAGTATTTTCACTAAGTTCGCTCTGGTGTCCTGGCTATTATTTAGCCTTCATCCAACATCAGTAAAACTAAGATTATCTAACCTTTATATCATTGCTGTTTGTGGGATGTTGCTGTGTGTAAGCTGCCTGCTTCATTTCCTGGATTTCTTTTTTAATCCATTCACAGGGTATGGGCCAGCATTTATTGCCCTAGTTTCCCTTGAGAAGGCGATGGTGAGCTGCCTTCTTGAACCTCTGCAGCTCATGTGGTGTAGGTACACCCACAGTGCTGTTGGGAAGGGAGTTCCAGGATTTTGACCCAGTCACAGCGAAGGAACGGCGATATATTTCCAAGTCAGGATGGTGAGTGACTTGGAGGGGAACTTCCAGTGGTGGTGTTCCCATTTATCTGCTGTCCTTGTCCTTCTAAGTGGTAGTTGTCATGGGTTTGGAAGGTGCTGTCTAAGGAGCCCTGGCAAATTACAGCCGTGATTGCCCTTTGATTGTTTTTAATTAGCTCTAAAGCACTTTAAGATTTTTCCAGCCTGTGAAAGGTACTATATAAATGCATGACTTTCTTTATTCCTTTAAGTCAGAAGGTGATGGGTTCAGTGTCATTTGCAGACCTTAAGCACATAATCGAGGAATAGACTTTAATGAAGGACTGTTGCTTTTTTTGGAAGTGCCCTGTTGAAGTAAGATGTGAAATTTTGGTTGAAGAGGAGCAGGGTATTTCTCCCAGTGCCCTGGCCAATGCTGCTACCACAACCAGCACCTCCAGAGACACAGTAACTGGCCAACCATCTCATCATTGTTTGCGGAACCTTGTTCTGCACAAATTTACTGCATACATTCTGATTCGATTTTTTATCCCTTCTCTTCCAATACCATCTCTAATATACCTAGCACAAAGGAAGATGGTTGTGGTTGTGGAGGTCAGTCATCTCAGCTCCAGGACATCACTGCAGGAGTTCCTCAGGCTGGTGTCCTTGGCCCAACCATCTTCAGCTGCTTCATCAGCTGCTTTATCATCGACCAGAAACTGAACTGGACTAGCCCTATAAATACTGTGGTCAGAAGCTAGGAATTGTGTGACGAGTAACTCACCTCCTGACTCTCCAAAGCCTGTCCACCAGGCCACAAGGCACAAGTCAGGAGTGTGATGGAATTCTCTCCACTTGCCTGGATGAGTGCAGCTCCCGCAACACTTAAGAAGCTTGACACAGTCCAGGACAAAGCAGCCCACTTGATTGGCACCATATCCACAAACATTCATTCCCTCCACCACCGACGCAAAAGTGTGTACCATCTACAAGATGTACTGCAGGAATTCACCAAGGCTCCTTTGACAGCATCTTTCGAACCCCCGACCACTACCAGTTAGAAGGACCAAGGCAGCAGGTAGATGGGAACACCAGCACCTGGAAGTTCTCCTCCAGGTCACTCACTATCCTGACTTGGAAATATATCACCGTTCCTTCACTGTCTCTGGGTCAAAATCCTGGAACTCCCTTCCTAACAACACTGTGGATGTACCTACAACACATGGACTGCAGCGGTTCAAGAAGGCAGCTCACCATCGCCTTCTCAAGGGCAATAAATGCTGGCCCAGTCAGTGAAGCCCACATCCCATGAATGAATGAAAAAAATACATTCTTTTCTGTGGTTGCTCAGGTGGCAGAGCCCTCTCAGTAATTCATTCAAAATGCCACTCTTCATATGCGACTGCCAGCTATATAACCTGCTCAGCCAAGATAATCTTCTCCTCCATGTTTTTTACAGTGAGTTAGGGTGAAGTGAACAAGCTGCAGCAACTTTGGATAACTTTCCCTTCCCTACTGCAAGGTGGTGAGGCCTGGGGTGGGGGGGGGGGGGGGGGGGGGGGGGGGTGGAGGGGGGGGTGGAAATCCCCTGCGGACTTCACACTGGGCGGGCCTTGATTGGCCCACCCACTAAAATTGGTGGCACACCCCCAATCGGGGGCACTGATCAGAGGGCTGCCCACCCAGGCCTGCCCCCACACTTCCCCCCCGATGAAGGGAAAATTTTGTCCCAAGTGAATTTTGGAAAATTAAAACTAATGCATCAACTATCTCACTAGTCACTTCTTTTAAAATCCTCGGATGAAATTCATCAGGACCCGGGGTCTTGTCAACCCACAGTACCAGCAATTTGCTAAGTACCATTTCCCTGGTGATTGCAATTTTCTTGAGTTGTTCCCTCTCTTTAATTCCTGATTTACAACTATTGCTGCAAAGTTACTTGTATCTCTATAGTAAAGGCTGATGCAAAATACCCATTCAATTAATCTCCCATCTCCTTATTTTCCATTATTAATTCCCCAGACATGTTTTCTATAGGACAAATGCTCACTTTGTATACTCTTTTCTGTTTAAAAAATCTACAGAAACTCTTACTGTTCAGTCTTTATATTTCTAGCTAGTTTTCTCTCATACTCTATTTTTTCCCTCCTTATTAATCTTTTAGTCATTCTTAGCATTTTTTATATTCTGTCCAATTTTCTTACTTGCCACCCATCTTTGCACAAATATATACTCTATCTTTAAGTTTAGTACTATCTATAACTTATTTAGTTAACCGCCGGTGGTGGATCCTCCCCTAGGAATGTTTCTTTCATGTTGGAATGTATCTATTCTGTGTATTCTGAAATATATCCTTAAATGCCTGCCACTGAATCTCTATTGACCTACACCTTAACCTAAATTGGCAGTTCACTTTCGCTAGCTCTGCTTTCATGCCCTCACAATAGCCTTACTTAAGTTTAAAATACTAGTGATAGACCCAGCTTTCTTTCCCTGAAACTGAATGTAAAATTCAATCATATTATGATCGCTGCTACCTCGAGGCGCCTTCATTATGAAGTCATTAATTAGTCCTAAAGCTACTCCCTTGTTGGCTCCAGAATGTGCTGATCTAAGAAATTATCCCTAAAATATTTTCTGAATTCGTCATCTATGCTACCTTTGCCCACCTGGTTGTTCCAGTCTATTTGTAGATTAAAATCCCCCATGATAATTACCATACCATTCTGACAAGCTCCTACTATTTCTTCTTTGATACCCCCTCCTACCGTGTGATTACTGATAGGGGGCCTGTATACCACTCCCACAAGAGACATCTTGCCATTATCATTCCTCATCTCTACCCAAACAGCTTCAATATCCTGGTTCCTGTACTTAGGCCATCCCTCTCTATAGTGTTAATGTCCTCTTTAATTAACAGACCCACCCCAATATTTTCCTAACTTTCTATCCTTCCTTAAAGTCACACTTCCTATCCTTCCTAAAAGGTCCCAATCTATCTGAACGAGCAGCCATGTCTCTGCAATGGCTATTAAATCATATTTATTTATCTCTATTTGCACCATTAGTTCACCTGTTTAGTTTTGAATGCTATCTGCATTCAGATACAGAGCCTTAAGTGTTGTCCTTCTCTTATTTTTGTAACCTCTAGCCTAATCTGTTGGTTTATTCTTCAACTTGTACTCTCTGTCCCTTCCTGTCATGGCTTTTTATCATTTCCCAAATTAATACATTCCTCTCTTACCATGCTTCTACTCTTTAATTAACTAAATCTTCCCACATTTGATCCTTTGCCCCCATGATTTAATTTAAAACCCTTTCTTCTTCCCACGTCATGCAATTTGCAAGAACACTTGTCCCGACATTGTTCAGGTGCAGATGGTCCCAACAGTCCAGCCCTCACATTCTCCAGTAGCCGTGCCAGTGCCCCACGAACCGGAACCCACTTCTCCCACACCAGTCTTTGAACCACGCATTCATTTCTCTAAGTTTATGTGCCCTAGGCCAATTTGCACATGGCTCAGGTTATAATCTGGAGATTATTACCTTTGAGGTTCTGCTTCTTAATTTAGTACCTAGTTCCCCATCCTGTCACAGTCTTAAATTATTAATGGGCATACTGGCAGTGTTTTTTAAAAAAAACATACAGGCAAAGACACTGAGCAAAAGATGGCTGAGAATGTAAAGTAACCACTTTCTGGAAAATTCCTTTGTGAATTGTACTTGACCGACTACTCCTGAGAGAACATGGAATGACACACCCAAAAAGGTGTCAAGGCTTACTTCAAACAGAGGCACTTTAGAGGAAGAGATGAAATTCAAAAGACTGAACTTCAATCTCCTGTGGTTGCATAGACAATGGAGAATGATTGCCACATCTCAGCAGACATCCAAAACCATCTCCTGTTGAGTTATATCTCAGAATGTGGAAATAGGCTGAGTTGAAAGAAAATATTTGCATATTTGTGCTTTCCCTTCCAGGAATACACAAGGAAGTAGGTTAAAAACTAACTGCAGACCTGATGTGTATGTGTTAGTGTTCTAAGGTGCTAGTGCTGTGTATGCTGGTGTGCTGTGACAGCAAAATAAGATCAGCTAGGCACCCTTGCAGCTTGCAGGCAAAAGGCTATCTATCAATCTCTGATGCTAGAGACAAGTCAGTAAGGCCACAATCAAGAAAGGAAATAGGAAAGCTTCTTCAGCCATCCTGCAGAACCAAGCATCTCCAAACCAACTGCTAAACTGCCAAAATCAGTTCTACTGGAATCACCCAACTTAACGGCCACAACATTTCACCATCTACTCCTTACGGACAAGCCAAAGACTGATTGTTTTTTCCAGCCCTGAACAGATGTCCCAAATCTGGAACCAGGCAGGTAACACAGTCATCTTGGCTCTTGTCCTTTGCCACAAAGAACAGTGTCAATTGCCCTCACTATATTATCCTCTTAACCACTACATTCCTGTTTGCTTCCTCCTTCCCCCACTTGCACAGCTTCCTGTACCACTGTCCATGGCCAGTCTGGTCCTTCCTTTCATCCAGACAGTTTATGAGCACTTCAAACCTGTTTGACAATTGCAAAGTCTGAGGCTCCTCCACTCCTGTCTGCTCAGTCCCTTTGGTCAGAATATAAAAAATGGCAGAGAATGACTAGAAGGTTAATCAGGAGAAAAATTACAGTATGAGAGGAAGCTAGCAAGAAATGTAAAAACAGATAGCAAGAGTTTCTACAGGTATTTATAAAGGAAAAGAGTAAGTAAAGTGATAGTTGGTCCTCTTGAGAGTGACAGTGGAGAGTTAATAGATAATAAAGAAATGGAAGATGAAATGAACAAATATTTTACTTCTGTCTTCACTATAGAGGATACAAAAAATTCTAGTAATAGCTATAAATCAGGAGGTGGAAGGGAGGGGGGAAACTTGGTGAAATTACAATCGCTAGGGAAGCAATACTGAACACACAGATGGAGCTGTGGACTGACAAGTCTCCAGGTTCTGATGGACTTCATCCTAGGGTCTAAAAAGAGGTGGGTAATGAGGTAGTAGATGCATTGGTATTAATTTTCCAAAATCCTCTAGATTCTGGAAAGGTTCCATCAGACTGGAAAGTACTAAATATAACCCCTCCATTCAAGAAGGGAGGGTGGCAGAAAACAGGAATCTGTAGGCTAGTTAGCTTGACATCGGTTGTGGGGAAGTTGTTAGAAACAATCATTAAGGAGAATACAGCTGGGCACTTAGAGAAGCTCAAGGTAGTTGGGGACAGTCAGCATGGTTTTGTGAAAGAGAAGTCATGTTTAACCAATTTATTGGAGTTCTTTGAAAGAGTAACATACGCTGTGCATGACGGGGAGCCTGTTGACATGCTCTACTTAGATTTCCAAAAGGCATTTGATAAGGTGCCACATAAAAGGTTATTGTGCAAAATAAAAGCTCATGATGAGGGGTTTCATATTAGCATGGATAGAAGATTGGCTGGCTGGTAGAAAATAGAGAGTATACATAAATGTGTCTTTTCCTGCTCGGCAGAATCGACAGACCCCCGCAGGGGTCTGTGCTGAGGCCTCAACTTTTTGCAATTTACATTAATGACTTAGATGAGGGGAGTGAAGGCATGGTAGCTAAATTTTCAGATGACAGAGAAATAGTTATGAAAGTATGTTGTGAAGACGACACAAGCTTGTTGCAGATAGAAATAGATAGATTGTGTGAGTGGGCAAAAGTCTGGCAGATGGAGCTTAATATGGGAAAATTGTAAAGTTGTTCACTTCGGCAGGAGAAACAAAAAACAGAGTATTCCTTAAATGGAAATCGGCTGCAGAATTCCGAGGTGCAGGGGGATCTAAGTGTTCAAGCGTATGAGTCACAAAATGTTAGTATGCAGGTACAGCAAGTAATTAAGAAGGCTAATGGAATGCGATCTGTTATTACGAGAGAAATTGAACATAAAAGTAAGGATGTTATGCTTCAGTTATACAGGGCATTGGTAAGACCACATCTCGAATATTGTGTGCAGTTTTGGTCTCCTTATTTAAGGAAGCATGTAAATGCATTGGAGGCAGTTCAGAGGATATTTACTAGATTGATGGAATGAGTGGGTTGTCTTATGAGGAAAGGTTAGACAGACTGGGCTTGGAGTTTAGAAGAGTGAGGGGTGACTCGATTGAAGTATGTAAGATCCTGAATTATCTTAACAAGGTGGACGTCTTTAGAATGTTTCCTCTGGTGGATTAGTCCAGAACTAGGGACCCTGTTTTAAAATTAGGGGTTGCCCTTTTAGGACAGGGATGTGGAAAAATTCTTTCTCTCAGAGGGTTGCTCGACTTTGCAACTCTCTGCTTCTGAAGGTGGTGGAAGTGGGGTCCTTGAATATTTTTAAGACAAAGGTAGATAGATTCTAGTTAGGCAAAGGAATCAAAAGTTATCAGGGGTAGATGGATATGTGGAATTCAAATCACAAACAAATCAGCCATTATTTTATTGAATAGTGGAGTTCGAGGGGCCAATGGCCTACATCTGCTCCTATTTTGCATATTCGTATGTTCGTATGTACCTGCCTCACTCTCAGTCACATCCTCCTGTCCCTCACTGCTGACCAAAACAGGCGACCTTATATTCTAAGAAGTGTGACTGTCTTCTGGAGCGAAGTGTCCAGGTATTTCTCGTCCTCCCTTATGTTGCGCAGTGTCTGCAGTTCACCTTCCAGATCAATAATCCTGATCCAGAATTCCTCTAGATGCTTACATTTAGATTCCTCTAGATGCTCCCAGATCAATAATTCTGATCCAGAATTCCTCTAGATGCCTACATCCCAGAGTACTTAAAGAAGTGGCCCTAGAAATAGTGGATGCATTGGTGTTCATCTCCCAAAATTCTATAGACTCTGGAACAGTTCCTACAGATTGGAGGGTAGTTAATGGAACCCCACTATTTAAAAAGGGAGGTAGCGAGAAAACGGAATTATAGACCAGTCAGCCTGACATCAGTAGTAGAGAAAATTCTAGAGTCCATTATAAAAGATTTAATAGCTGAGCACTTAGAAAACAGTGGCAGAATCATACAGAGTCAGCATGGATTTATGAAAGGGAAATCATGCTTGACAAATGTACTAGAATTTTTCGAGGATGTAACTAGTAGAGTTGATGAGGGGGAGCCAGTGTGTGTGGTTTATTTGGACTTTCAGAAGGCTTATGACAAAGTCCCGCATAAGAGATTAGCGTGTAAAATTAAAGCGCATGGGATTGAGGGTATTGAGATGGATAGAAAACTGGTTGGCAGACAGGAAACAAAGAGTAGGAATAAACGGGTCTTTTTCCGAAGGGCAGGCAGTGACTAGTGGGATACCACAAGGATTGGTGCTGGGACCCCAGCTATTCACAATATATATTAATGATTTAGATGAGGGAAGTAAATGTAATATCTTCAAATTTGCAGATGACACAAAGCTGGGTGAGAGGGTGAGCTGTGAGGAGGATGCAGAGCTGCTTCAGTGCGATTTGGACAAGCCGAGTGAGTGGGCAAATGCATAGCAGATGCAGTAAAATGTGGATAAATCAGAGGTTATCCACTTTGGTAGCAAAAAACATGAAGGCAGATTATTATCTGAATGGCTATAAATTGAGAGAGGGGAATGTGTAACGAGACTTGGGTGTCTTCGTACACCAGTCACTGAAGGTAAGCATGCAGGTGCAGCAGGCAGTATAAAAGGCAAATGGTATGTTGGCCTTCATAGCGAGAGGAATTGAGTACAGAAGCAGGGATGTCTTGCTGCAATTATACAGGGCCTTGGTGAGACCACACCGGGAATAGTGTGTGCAGTTTTGGTCTCCTTATCTGAGGAAGGATGTACTTGCTCTAGAGGGAGTGCAGTGAAGGCTTACCAGATTGATTCCTGGGATGGCGGGACTGATATATGAGGAGAGATTGAGTCAGCTAGCATTATATTCGCTGGGGTTCAGAAGAATCAGGGGGTATCTCCTAGAAACCTATAAAATTCTAACAGGACTAGACAGGGTAGATGCAGGAAGGATGTTCCCGATGGTAGGGGAGTCACAGTCTGAGGATACGGGGTAGTCCATTTAGGAATGAGATGAGGAGAAATTTCTTCACCCAGACAGTGGTCAGCCTGTGGAATTCGCTGCCACAGAAAGTAGTTGAGGCCAAAACATTATATGTTTTCAAGAAGGAGTTAGATATAGTCCTTGGGGTGAAAGGGATCAAAGGATATGGGGAGAAAGCAGGAGCAGGCTATTGAGCTGGATGATCAGCCATGATCATAATGAATGGTGGAGCAGGCTCGAAGGGCTGAATGGCCTACTCCTGCTCCTATTTTCTATGTTTCTATCTTTCTATTTTCTGCTGTCATATTTATCCTGGATTGCCTTGGCGTCCAAAAGCTCACATTCCACAGCTGCAACATAACACCTGTCCTGCCATTGTTACTTACATATGTTATTTAGTTAATTTAATTTAATTACTTTCTTAATTAACTTAGAGTAATTCCTATTATCCTACGATTCACTGTACTCATCAAATGCTAGTACCACTGACAGCTAAAGTTACATGTTTCTTAGCTACACAGGTATGTGTTTTCGGTGTTTAAAGTTAAAGTAAAATAATTAAAGTCAATTTTTAGTTCTATTTTGTTTATAGATCTACCTTAACTCCTGTGTCCTAAGCTGGCTATTAACACACTGTCCCTTACACTAAGCACTTACTGGCCAATAAACTTAGTATCAACTAACAAAAGTGCAGTGACCATACTATTTTAAACACTAGGGGCAGAATAAACCATGACCACTTACCAGATACTCACCGAAGAGCTAGCTTCTTCTGCAGCCAATCAAATTGCCTCCTTGCTGTGATGTTACTATTTGCTTTGTTGTGCAGTTTACAATCTCCCGACTGCCTCTCCACTCATTCAGTCTTCAGACTCCCGACAGCCTCTCCACTCGTGCAGTTTCCAGACCCCCGAATGCCTCTCCACTCGTGCGGTTTTCAGACCCCCAACTGTCTCTTCACTTGTTCAGTTTTCAGACTCCCGACTGCCTCTCCTCTTGCACTGTATTCACTCGGCTCAGCAACAAGTTGAGTTGTCTTCATCTCAGAATTATCTGCGGAACTCTTATATAGGTTTAAAAACTTCACCCGGGCATTCAGTTCTGCTCAGAATGTTTCTTGCCTGGTCACTGACTGCTGTTTAGACTCTTTCAGTTCATTCATTAGATCCTCCATGTGTTTCTTAGACTTCTTCTTCACCATTTTCAAAGTCTGGATTTCCTCTTCCACGCTATGTATTTCATCCATAATATTGTTCAGGTTGGATCGGAGTTCAACTATTTAATCAGTTTGGTTATTAATTCTGCTTTCAGGTATTCTCACAATGTTGGGACATTTGATGCTTTAATTTGAAGTTTTAATTGAAGGTCTATCTTTGTTGAATTTGTGTGTACAAGTTCATAACTTAAGTGTTTTAAGTCCTCTTTCAACTGGCTTACTTCCTGTGAGTGACACCCCAGTGTTCTCAGCAGTTTTTGTTTTTCCTTAACAAACTCATCTTTTGCACCTGAAAGTTGATTCATGACAGTGATCAGTTTTCCTTGGCAGAGTATAATTACTTTGTGCTATCCTTCCAGCTCACATTCTGTAAATGCACTCCTGCCAACTGTTTTTGAGACACCTTACACTCTTGTGAGAACTTCTATCTTTGCTTGCCATTTTATGTCCTTGATTTTTGCCTCTTTGTAATCTCTTTGAAAATGTAATGTTTTTCCAAAGTTTCTTCCAAATGTGAAACTGTTTTCTTCAGCACTGCAGTCTCTTTCTTGTACCTCTCGGCTTCCTCCTGGAATATAGAACATTCCTGAGTCTTCTCTGCCAACTGGTTCTTCAGTCCTTTCAAAGTGGCATTAAATTCATTTTGTTTCACTTCATAATGTTGCAGAGGGATAAACACTGACCTGAAGGATCCTTATATTATGTGAAGGTTTTTCAAAGGGTTTTCCTTTCTGTTTCAAAACTCAATTACTTCGTCTTGAGTTTTCCTGTAATTTACCAGAGCCTCATTGAGTTTGTTCCGCTGTTTTGCCATTCTGCTGCTCAAGGTACTCTTTATTCCGTCATGTTGCTGAAGGGTAATGCACTGTTTTTGAATTTGATCCTGAAAGACAATTAACTGTTCTTTCAACTGTTTATTTTCTAGTTCAGCTCTTGTCTTCTCTCTCTGCATTTCAGTGTATTGCTTTGTCACTACTGATAGCTTTAATAAAGCTTTTCCTAAAGTAGTCTTTTTTAACTCCCATGTTTTTCCAGGCGTATATACTGGCTCCTCAAATAGTCTTTTAAGGCAGCAACTTCTTTGAATATCTTTTCTGCCTGCTGTTGCGCCTGGCTGTACAGCTGGTCAAGTTTTCCTAACTCTCAATTTGATTTTCCAGCCACAGAATTGAGGGACGCTTTTTGGTGCCTTTGTGGCTTCTCTGATATTTGTTTGTTCAGGATTTGAAAAGTTTGGTTCATTGAAGACTTTAGTTTGTTGTGTATTTTCAAAGGTATATACTTAGCTTGAAACATGCACTTCAAATCTTCCAGTTCAGCTTTGACACGAACATCTTCTGATTTTATTTCTGCTTTTTCTTGTTCTGCCTGGATGTTTTCTTCATTCTGGAAATATGTCGGGGTCTTCAAAATGGTATTCCTTTGGGACTTCTGGAAAGCTCCCTCCCTCTCTGGTGCCCTATTACAGTTTGTTCGGTTACTGTCTTATTACCCTTTTGTTGCTTTGCTGGGGGTTTTCTGTGCCTCTTTTTAAGCTCTACACTCTCCTCAACTTGAAGACTAAAATATTCATCAATAGTTCCTCAGGCTGGTTGCAGATTAATTAATGCCTTGAATTAAGATAGTGCAATTTGTAAGATTACCAAACCAATATAAAAATGCAGTAATCTGATTTTTACTGAGACCTGATGTACTCCAGTAATATGAAAATTTGCTTCTCAAAGATGCCCCATTTCCCATTGGGTTTGGCCCTTGGATAAGTCCAAACTGATCTAGTAATTTGGATTTTTGATCCATAGTCATTTAATATTTTGATGTAATTACGGTTTTAAATGTCATTGCTTTTTTAGAATGGCTGCAGAGTAACTGCTTTTCTCTCTGCTTTTTTTCAGTTGTAGCTTTAAATGTCATTGTCCTTTTAAGAATGGCTATACAGTAACCCTCTTTCAAACTTTTAACTCTACAGAAATGCTTCAAAATATGAGGTTTGGGCCATATAAGACCTTTTTGAAATCAGAGAATTGTGCTGGAAGGCAATTTCTTGCTCTGCCTTCAGTACTTTTTAAAAGTTTCTCTAGAGTTTTCCTGGGTTTCAAGGTATTGTGGCCGTTGATTCCGAGACAAAGGGATATCCCGCGCTTACCGGTTTTGGCGGGCTCTGCAAAATTGTGATGGCCTGCTTCTTGAAGAAAAGAATTTAGCAATGGCTGCCTGGATTGGCTGTGCGCTGAGTTCTTTTGTCCTGCGGTTTGCTATGATGAGTAAAGATGTTTGAATTTAAAGTTATACTTACCATTTTCTAAGCTGGACACTTGCAACATTCCTCAGGGATTTAAATAATTATTTTTTTAAATTTGGAAGCCACATGTCGAGGTTCAGGCTGGGGAATCAGGTTTTGGTAATGGTCTTTCCTTCAATGACACCTCTGACACTGAATTAGCGAAAGGGTTCTCAGGACCAGCTGCAGCCTAGAACTTTATAAGATTTGGCTCACCTTTGCAGTCTCTATGGACTCTGCATTGTGAAGCTAGACATCCAAGAAAGATTCAATGGAATTTTCTGCTTTAGTAAAAATCTCTGCCTTCAGCTTCCAGGTCTTTTCTCTGGAGTGGTTTTGTAGTGAATTTTCTCTATCTCTTCAGCTTCTGTTGGGAACTTTTCTCAGGTCAGAAATTTTGTTGAAGCTTTTTCTTAGTCTTCTAGCATCTTGGCTTGTTTCAGTATTTTAGCAAGATTGAGAGTTCTTGAAACCCAGCTGCCACTATGTTGGAAGGGTGTTGGTTACAGAACGGTGTGTCTTAGAAAAGTCTTCATAGTCTTCAATAGGTTAGCTGTAAGTCTTTATTAACAACTAGAATAATTTACAAATGTACAGTAAAGGGTACAGGCTAGGAGCTGTCTCCATGGTTAGGTCTTTACCCATCTCTGCTTAACACCACACTGAACCTTGGGTCTGGGTCATGTGCCTTCTTACATTAATGTGTGGGCGGTATTGTACTCAGTCCCACATTAACTCTGTATGTGCCAGACCTTAC
The DNA here is from genome assembly GCF_017639515.1 of Carcharodon carcharias. Classification (NCBI taxonomy): domain Eukaryota; kingdom Metazoa; phylum Chordata; class Chondrichthyes; order Lamniformes; family Lamnidae; genus Carcharodon; species Carcharodon carcharias. The sequence continues at coordinate 240,771,476 of NC_054467.1, read as the reverse complement.
ATTACAATTCCTACTTCCAACATGTGTTAATTAACAGTTTTCAACATAAATTAAACATTGTACTATCCAGCCTATACCCTATTGCAATGCTTCAGTGTGCCTCAGTTCTCCCCACTCCATGTCAGTTAAGTCATCATGTACAGTATTCTATACAGTAATTGTAACCATCCAATCACTACATCCTGATTCATGTCAACTGTTTTCAACCTTGGTACTTTCCTTTACTCTGGTTGATTACTCAAAAAAAAACGATTAAGAAATACTTTATATGGAATTTAAACAATGTTCAAAGAGGGTTAAGTAAATAATATTCTCATGCATTTTATCAATCTTCATACAGAGATGAATCATGCTCAATTAGTGTAGAAAACAAGTGGGACGATCTATGGCTTAAAATTGAGGTCAACTTTAGAGAACCATAATGTCAGACATTAATGTTTCATAAAAGTGTTTAAATTGTTCCCTGCAGCTGCCTTACAGATAGAATAACAAAAACATAAATACAGCTTTCTGCTTACTTGTTTGCAATGTAGCCATGCCATTGGTGAAATAAACTTTAATTTGTAACTAGCTCCAGTGGCTAGGGGTTCTGATGTCCCTCCTCCCCTACAGCTTCTCTAACATATAAAGGTAAATGCTGGGAATTTCCTTTGGGGCCCTCCTACCCAAATAGTTAAACCCTATTGTTATACATTTCATTTGGAGTTGAACTAACATTTTTCACAGCTTTGGTATTTTTAGTGAGGCCTAGTAAAGGTTCACTGCTGTGCTTCTTCCATCTGTCTGTTTCTAAATCACTATGCCTGTAACAGTGACAAATAGCAGCTATAATGTTTCAACTGTAGCACATCAATTCAATTCAGTATAGAGTTAAATTAATAGGAATAAAATGTCAAGTTCACATTTCAGATTTGTTGCCACACTTTCATGGATTTTTAACTTGAAGACAATGTAAGATCATCAGTCAAACATTCAAAACAGGTTCAAAGATGGAGCTACTATTATATCATTTACTCAACAATAACTGAAATGCACAATTTTGGAATTAATTGGTTGGCAACTGAATAATCTACTGTCATATCATTAGCTGAACAAGGATTCAGGTCTCACTACTAACTAGCTTCAGACCAGCTTATTAACTTTTAACCTGTGAAATCACCAGGAACTCCATACGGTTGGCATGACCAATGCTGTGACAAGTGTTTTTGATGGATGAACAAGGAGGAAAAATACTTGAAGATGGCTCAAGGCAAGACTCGTAAACTACAGATCTATGGGCAGGATCAGAAGTGATGTAGAATCAGAATCTAATAAGTAAATTTAAAAAAACAGTAAATGTATATCAAAATGGGTGAGGGGGGAGGGCAAGATAGAGGGGTAGTCCTGGATATAGACTTTTAGAAAACTCACATTGTTTATCACACCGGATTTCAAAGATCCAGATAAAAAACATGTCCAGCTGAAATCTAATCAGCCATTTTAATTCAATCTCCTCCCCTTTCCTAGCAACAGCTTCATAAAAAAAACACTTGTGTTAACTGTGTTTGGAAACAAATGTTGCTTTCTGCTTTATAAAAAAATAAGCATATCCAGATTTTCAAAGGTGCAGCAAATTAAGGGTACATGAGATGTTCTTCTTTCTCCCCGCCAAGTGAACTGTGAGGAGGATAGTGATGGGTTTCAAGGGGGCATAGAGAAGCTGGTAGAATTAGCAGACACATGGCAGATAAAATTTAATGCCGAGAAGTTTGAAGTGATAAACTTTGGAGGAAGACAAAGGGAGGCATTATAAAATAAAGGATGCAATTGTGAGACCCCCTAAGAAAATACCCCACTGCATGTTTTACACTTTTCTTTTTAGATGACTTTCTTTATCCAACATTCTGTGTTTAATATGTAATTGGGTGTAAATATACCTTCTGTTAGCTTTTCCCCTTAGAAGTTAATTCACAAACCCCATAGAGACAATGAACCAATCTTCAACCAAACGTCCCCCTTGAGACAATTGAGCAGATATGCCATCTTGCCACTCCCTATACAACTTCAAACACGTGTCTCCTGTTCTTTCTTTTGTTTTAAGCAAATATGACACATCATCACCTCTCTCCCTCCAGGCAGGTGCAATTCTAAAGAGGGGTGCAGGAACAAACTGGGAGTATATGTGTGTGTACAAATTGTCGAAGGTGGCAGGGCAGGTTAAAGAAGTAGAAAAAAGCTCAAGAATGGTGTTGGAAGAAGCCTGAGACACCATTTACTCAGCTGATTTTCAAATCCTTTAGTGACTTCACACCCTCCATATATCAAGTAATTTGCTCCAGCCCTATGACCCTCCGATATAACTGCAATCCTCCAATTCAGCACTCTTGAGCAAGCTTCATTTTCACTGCTTAATCAATGGTCAAAATCAGTGGCCATGCCTTCAGCTGCCTAGGCTTGACACGCTGGAATTCCCTCCCTAAATCTCTTCACCTTTGAGTTTTTCCTTAAAATCTAGCTCTTTGACCAAGCTTTTGGTCACCTCTCCTGACATCTCTTTATGTGACTTTGTGTCAAATTTAGAATCATAAAAACCCTGTCAGTCATTTTGGGACATTTTGCTACAACATACGAACAAGGAACAGGAGTAGGTCATTGGGCCCATTGAGCCTGCTCTGCCATTTAATAAGGTCATGACTGATCTGATAGTAACCTCAAATTTGCATCCTGCCTAACCCGATAACCTATCACCCTCTTGCTTACCAAGAATCTATCCACCTCTGCCTTAAAAATATTCAAAGACTCTGCTTCCACCGCTTTTTCAGGAAGAGAGTTCCAAAGACTCAAGACCGTCTGAGAGCAAAAAATTCTTCTCAGCCCTGTAGTAAGTGGACGACCTCTTATTTTTAAACAGTGACCCCTAGTTCTAAATTCTCCCACAAGACATACTACTGCATGTTAAACGTACTACATGAATGCAAGTTATGGTTGTTGAATGGAGCATGGTTGCAATAAAGAAGAGTGTGTAAATAACAAATTTAAAATGAAAAACCAGATTAGTACAAATGGCTGAAAAACATGACCATACAGTCTTATTCTCTGAATTACCCAGAACATACAAAGAAACATGGAGTAGTGCACCATATTGCCTTATAAGGACAAAGGATACTTTGCATGTAACACTTTCAAGTGTCAAGGACTACAAGCTTCAACAACTCTTGGATGCCTTGTACCTCCTGATCCTCTTCTGCTTCACCTTCCTCTGATCGCATTCCTCCTTCCAATCTCACCCTTTGTTTGTGTTTTCACCATCACCTCTAACCTACCCCTCTCTGACCTCAAACAATCAGTTCTCAGCAAAGGTCTCAGCTTCAACGCCTTACCTCCCACTGCAATAAATTTCAAGCTTGACATGATGATGAGCTCCTCTTCCATCAGCATTGCCTCGGTGCCCACTTCTCTGGCTAGGCATCTTTCTGCCACACACGGGGCAGAATTTTCTGCTTGTCAGGCGGGTGGTGTAGGAGTGGGCGTGGACCGGATCACCGCCATTTTACACCAGCGGGCCAATTAAGGTCCGCCAAGTGTGGATTGCGGCTCCCGGGGTCAGCGGGAGAGGGTGGGCGTCGGCGGGACTGCAATGACTGCTGGGTCCAATGGCAACCCAGTGGCCTGTTTTAAAAAGCTGCTGCAGCCTTTCAAAGGCTGCGAATCATGGCCATTGGAAGATCTCCCCAGAGTACCGCAGGCCAGGCAGGGGGTTAGGGCAAGGGGGGGCACTGTGCCCCTCGTTTTTGGCTGCTTTGCTGCCCTCCTCAAGGAGGTGGCAGCATGATGGGAGGTGCTCGTATCCTTGGATGGGAGGAGGAGGAGGAGGAGGAGGAGGAGGAGGAGGGCCCCCCCTCCCCCCCCCCCCCCCCCCCCCCCCCCCCCCACCACATGACTAAATGTGCCCGGGAGGAAGTGGCATGTGCCCTTGGCTGGGCGGGCCGGTAGATATTGCCCATGCCGAGGTCACCCTGAGAGGGTGGTGAAGAGATGGGTTCTGCACCTGCAGCATGTAGTACACTGAGACCCACATTACTGTGTTGGGGGAAACCTGGAGGAGCTGCACCTAGGCGCAGTGCTGGAACTCCAGGACATGTCAAAGTCAGGGTGATGATATGCTGGGAGGGGAGATTCAAGGTGGCGTGGCACCAATCGATCTTCTGTCCTCTGTGCTCCACGTGCTCGTACCTCCTTGCTATGGACGGTTATACCATGTGCTGCCTAATGCGATGTAGCATTTGGCCAAGGGAGTGGGAGGTGGAGGGACAAGCCGAGCATCTTTGTGTGAGTGTTTGGCAGCAATGGGGTGAGGAGGGACTAGAGCCCTGCAATGTCCCACTCTGGCTGGGGCGGGCCGTCCACAAAGAGAGTCCAGGTACAAGTAGCACTAATCAATGCTCTTCTCTCCTTTTCAGGAGAAAAATGCACATAATGCAGCCGAGCAGGTGAGGACTGGCAGAGGGCTGGCCCAGTAGACGATTCTCAGCTGCTTCCAGCAGGAGGTGCTAGATTTAGAGAGGTGCCATGCGCCCAGGTCCACCGGTGTCAGTGAGGCTGGAGTTCCACAGGCGGTTATGTTTGCCCAGCACTGAGGTCATCATTGTTTTTCCAACAGCCATGGCTGTGCTGTATGTTCAGTGATTGAAGTTTGCAACATGGCTTGACCATTGCTTATGGAAGGATGAGTGCATAATGATCCGGGGGGCAGGGATGCACTTTGTCATTGTCTCCACGTTAACTGATCCAATGTCCTTGTTCTTCTTTTCAGCATCAGCGGAGCAGGGCCGGGAGGAAGAGCAGCAGAGGTCCCCTCTCACACCTGAGGGCCCTGAAGTCACGGACTCACCAGCATCCCACCATCTCTGCCAGGCAGGCACCAGTGCAGATATTAGCACCCCGGTGGGAATTAGAACATCAGCTAGTGTTGCGGGGCACAGCCTTGAGGGCACTTCACAGTCCCTGGAGGAGCTGGCAGAGACAGAGAGTGCCCATGGCGCCAGCAATTGGAGGACTACAGGGGACCAGGCACATGCTTGGTCAGTGGCTAATGATGTGGCTCTGGAGTAGTCCGCGATGCAGAATATGCAGGAAATGCGGCAGGGTGTGCGGGAGCATCTGCGATACATGAGGCTATGCTTGGCTTGGTGTCCATGGTGGGGGAGCCTATGCTGATGCAATGAGCCTCATGGCTGAGCGCCATGCGTCCTCCATGGAGAGAATGGTGACTCTCGTGGGGAGGTTCCTCCAGGAGACCAATGACAGCTTCCTGGGAAGCTCTCAGACCAGCTATCCCTCACATTGGAATTGACATCAGCTGCTCAGTGCCAGTGTGGGAGATGGTCTGGGCATCTTTCCCAGCTTGGTGCCCATCCTTCTACGGTGAGCAGGGAGGTCCGAAGTGACCTTATGTCAGTGCAGCAGCTGCCTGTTGTCTCTGTGGGCTTCTCTCAGGGCACTCTGGATGAGGGCAGCATCTCCTCCACCCCTCTGCCAGTGACCATTGCATCCAGTGGGGCTACGATGACTGGGGAGATGCCAGTTGTGGAACTGGCAGCTCCCTTCCAGGTGGGGCCAGCACAGACTCCACGGGCAGAGGACAGCCGCCAAGGTCATCAAGGCAAACAAGACAGCAGAGTGAGCAGGCTGTCTCAGATGTCACTTCCTGCGAGGGGGCAGCACCAAAACGTAGTACCCAAAAACATAAACATAAGACACCTTAGGCAAACCATGGGTTTATCACTGTTGCTTTTGTGTTGGCCCGCAATGAGGTCTTTATGAGTTGGTGTGATTTTTAACACCTTTCTCATTTTGTTTTCTTCAGTTCCTTTAGTTGTAATATTAAATTCAGACATGTCACCATGGCTAAAAACAAAAAAACTGCGGATGCTGGAAATCCAAAACAAAAACAGAATTACCTGGAAAAACTCAGCAGGTCTGGCAGCATCGGCGGAGAAGAAAAGAGTTGACGTTTCGAGTCCTCATGACCCTTCCCATAAGCCCTATCTCTTGACCATCTCTGGTGACAACTAGGAGTAAGCAATTATTTACTCTATCACTCAGGGAATGAGATCAATTGCACTCCCCCACCATCCTAGCAGAAATTAGCCAGCTGACCCACAGATGAGGGACTGAGCTACAGGCCTTCTTTGTTCACATGATCAGTCCAATAACACATGATGCATTTACTTGGTCATGAGGACTCGAAACGTCAACTCTTTTCTTCTCCGCCGATGCTGCCAGACCTGCTGAGTTTTTCCAGGTAATTCTGTTTTTGTTTCACCATGGCTGAGGTTGCCTCTTTTCTGCTGCAGGTGGATGGTTTCCAGTAACGTTATGAGTGATTTGTAGGACATTCAGCTTTATTTGTTAGTTATTAGTTAATGTTCCTATCCAGGCAGATTTGGCACTTAGTGTCAAGTATGAAGCCTGTAGCCCAGGCTTGTCCTGGAGGTCCATAGTGTGTGCTAGCTGAAGGTTCATTGGATTAAAGCCTCCCGGGTATCCCTGCCTCCCTGGAGTATGCCCGGGTCAGCGTCTACCCCCTCAGCATTTCACTGTGCGTCTTCATCCTCGGACTCAATGCTGGACTCATCGTGTGCAGCCACAGGCACTGCATCTACATCTTCATCGTGCACAGTGTTCTCCTTTCCAGCGTAAGGTTGTGGAGAGTGCAGCAAGCAACCACTATCAGTGACACATGAGGCATCATGAGTCACCTTCTGAGGGGATAGCCCTTGTCACCCAGCGGCCATCCACCAAGCCGGGCTGGGCACTGAAGAGCCCCGGCACCTGTGGGTGTCTCAGGATGTAGGTGTCATGGAGCTGCCTGGGTACCTGGCACAGACTTGTAGAATCAGCATCCTGTGATCACACACTATCCGCACGTTAATGGAGTGGAAGCCCTTCCTGTTGACGAAGGCACCAGGCTCACCTGCTGGCGCCTTGATGGCCACATGTGTGCAGTCGATTGCACCCGGGAAGTGGGGGAAGCCAGAAATGGCCGCAAAAGCCTCTGGCTCATTGTGTCTGGCTTGCCTGGTCTCAACGGTAGTGGATGAAGGTCAATGCACACCTGAAGAGAGTGTCTGTAACATGATTGACACAAGTATGGACAACTGATTGGGAGGCACTGCAAAGATCACCCACCAACCCCTGGAAGGAGCCAGAGGTATAAAATTTGAGGGCAACTGTGACCTTTAGAGCCACTGGCATGGGGTGTCCACCCACACAGTTAGCGGAGATCTCAGGCCCGACAGATATAGTTGACTGTCTCCCTTGAGAGATAGAGCCTCCTTTGGTACTGCACCTCCGACATACTGAGGGAGCTGCTTCGTCGCCTGTATACCCTGGCAGCAGGATAGTGGTGTCTTCTATGGCCCCTTCTGCCTTGGATTATCTCTTGACCCTGTGCCTTGTGCCCCCTGTGCATGACCTCCCAAAGGTGGCTCCCCTGGAGGCTGAATGTGTACTCCTGGCCTCCCACGCCCTTCTCGCCCTCCCTTCCTCCTCAGAGGAGGTGCCTCCAGTGGAGAGTTTAGCTCCCATTCGCAGGCTAAGGGAAGGCTTCCTGAAACATGCAGGCTCAAAAAAGATTCCTCACTGCAGAGTGCTGACCTGAAGGCTGTGAGTCCAGTCCAAGCAGCTGGTATGCGTTTTGAAGTATTGCAGATCACACAGGTAAGTATCAGTAACTTAAAAAAAAATCAATATTTGACAGAGCACTCTCGCAACCCCACTCTCATCCCGCCCGTGGATGCGGTTTATACAAATGTGTCCTACCCGGCTGCCCGTTGTGCCCATGCGCCGACCCGAAGATTGCATGGGTGCCGAAAAATTGTCGTCGATTGGCATCTCAAGGGCAGTAAGTGTCCCATTAATTAATGGTGGGTGCGTATCGGATATCATTGTGCGCCTGCCCAATGAAATGTCACGATGGCATGCAGGGATGTCGGGACACTCGCCCAACATCAGCGTGTGTTATTTTATGTGTCGGTGTGCGGGTCCCGCCCCCGCATTCCAACGGGAAAATTCTGCCCCGGACCCTCTCAAGTGTTTTCAGAATTTTCATTCTGCCCCTCCCTAAGGCCTCTTGCCCTCTTTTGATCTTTCCATTGGCATTTTGAGCACAACATCAACCATCTGAATTTCTCTACTGCCCTCACTCATTCTTACGAACCTCTCTCTGAACTTACAGGACTCCTTTCCCTCAGGTCTGATCCCAATTGTTACAAATGCTACCTGACCTGCTGAGTATTCCGAGCATTTTCTGTTTTTAATTGCAGGTAGCACTGGTTAGTTACAGCATCGATGACTAAAAAAATAAATAACACTGTTTATAAGATCAGAAATCATGACTGATGATTTAATAATATAATCAGCAAGGGTTCATACTCTTAACTGTTATCTAATGACCCGTGCTAGAAAAGTGCACGTATGGGCATAGGGTGAGGCCAGACTCAAGTTTGTGCTTTTGTGGTCTACATAGGCAAATAGATTTCTACCATATATTGTACAGGCTAATATCATTTAGGCAACAGAACCACTAAATTTAAAAGAATTATACCCGAGCAAAGATTGAGAGGTACAAACCTGGATCATGGAAAGGTGTAATAAAGGACCCAGCATCTACAACGCTATGGTTCCTGTGTCCTTCATTATATATTCCGATGATCAAACTGCTCTAATGATCTGATTAAATATCATGCTCAATAGTGGTAGAATGCTTTAGTCAAGAATGAGACTTAATAAGCTGAGATAATGCTAGTGTAAATTATGAGTCCTGATGACATTATAAATTTGCTTCAAGGGCTTCAGATTTCCTCATAAAAAATATGTACAGAAAGCTTGTGTGAAAATAGTCCTGTCCAGTCTTAATAATTATATTTTTTTACTTTTACTTTTTTACTATTGTGTTAGTATTATTTCTGCAGATAATAAAGAATAACTAACACGAATAAGCATTAAAATGGATGGGCAAGGATAACTAAAACAAAATTAAAACTTGAACGTGATCGCTGATCATAGTTGACACCTCCCTCTGCATTTCTTCACAACCACCCCCTTCTCTAGCATCCAGTGAACTACATGTTCGGCCCACTCTTGCTGCACCCTTTTAAAAGGCTCTGTGCCCCCTTGCTTTATGTACCCTCATGAACTACATTCTCTTCTTTCTCCGTAGACCTATCTACCAAGATCTAAAACTGGACACTGCTTTTGATTGCTGCATTAAAAAAGTTAGATCAAGGTGAAGTACCAAATCATATTGAGCTGAGGCCAGCAAGTGCCACTTCATTTTCCTTTCTTTAAAATACATGAATAAAACCTGTTCAAACACTTCTGATTTTCAACATCCTTCTTTTCCCTATTAGAATCATATAATAAAACAGAATGCTTGCACACAAACAAGGGAGAGACCTCATCCTGAGTGAGACACAGCCAAAGTAAGCGTGGGTATTGGCAATTTGGTACGCAGCAGGAATTTGGTGCAGAGGGGAAAAGGTGCTCTTTGCATTTTTTCTTTGCTATCCAACTTCTTAAATCTTCAGAGAGTGGTCTTGCCCTGCTGCAGCAGTAAAGGTGACAATGGAAAGTAATGACTGGTAAGTAGTGGGTAAGGTCGGGTCCAACAGTGGACGGTAGTGAGAAGTGACTGAGAAGCATTCTGGGAGAAGTCGACGCAGTCACCGCAACTCAGAAGGGAATCAAGGAAAAGGACCCTTGGAGGAGGAAGAGCATCCAACAGAGGGCGGTAGTGAGAAGTGACCGAGAAGCATTCTGGGAGAAGTCACCGCAACTCAGAAGGGGATCGAGGAGGACCCACTGTCAAAGAATGGAATAGCTCCAAACATTACATTGTTGTAGTGTTTCCATCCCTCCCTCCTCCTTAAACCAAAAAAAGAGAGAGGGAGAGGCAGTACCTTCAGGAGTGTACCAGACTTGCGAGGGACACTCTTCTGAAAGTGGATTGAAAAAAAAGCATCTGATTAGCTGAGTAAATCCTGGTGAGTTTTTTTTTTCAATCTATTAAAGTAATTCATTGCTTAATACTGAGGTATGAGCTTAAAAAAAAGTATAAAGTAGTACTGTACAGGTATAATTAGTCAAGAAACAAGGTTCATAGCTAACATAATTTTGGGCCCCGTATCTCAGGAAGGATGTTCTGGCGCTGGAGAGGGTCCAGAGGAGGTTCACGAGAATGATCCCAGGAATGAAAGGCTTAACATATGAGGAACGTTTGAGGACTCTGGGTCTATACTCGATGGAGTTTAGAAGGATGAAGGGGGATCTGACTGAAACTTACAGAATCCTGAAAGGCCTGGATAGAGTGCACATGGGGAAGATGTTTCCACTAGTAGGAGAGACTAGGACCCGAGGGCACAGCCGCAGAGTAAAGGGAAGACCTTTTAGAATGGAGGTAAGGAGAAGCTTCTTTAGCCAGAGAGTGGTGAATCTATGGAATTCATTGCCACAGAAGGCTGTGGAGGCCAGTCATTGAATGTATTTAAGACCGAGATAGATAGGTTCTTGATTGGTAAGGGGATCAAAGGTTATGGGGAGAAGGTGGGAGAATGGGGTTGATAAACTTATCAGCCATGATTGAATGGTGGAGCAGACTCGATGGGCCGAATGGCCTAATTTCTGCTCCTATGTCTTATGGTCTTATAAATAAGGCCTTGAGCTAGCATGTTTTCTAAGGGAGTAACTAGCTTAATCAAGAGGGATTTCATGGCAGGACAACTCAGACCTGTGATATGCTCCTCCTGCAGGATGTGGGAAATGAGGGATGCTTCCAGTGTCCCTGGTGACAATGCACGCGGAAGGTGTGTCCAAATTCAGCTTCTAGCTAACCGGATTTCGGAGCTAGAGCTGTGGGTGGACTCATTGTGAAGCACCCACGATGCTGAGCAAGTTGTGGATAGCATGTTTAGCGAGGTGGTCACACCGCAGGTGAAGATTACACAAGCAGAAAGAGAATGGGTGACCATCAGGAACAGTAAAAGACTCAGGAAGGTAGTGCAGGCGTCCCCTGTGGTCATCCCCCTCTCTAACTGATATACCGCTTTGGATTCTGTTGGTGGGGGATGGCCTCTCAGAGGCAAGCAGCAACAGCCAAGTCTACGGCACTGTGGTTGGCTCTGCTGCTCAGAGGGGCATATGGAAACCAAGTGGCAGGGCTATAGTGATAGGGGATTCAATAGATAGGGGCATAGACAGACACATCTGTGGCCGCAAACCTGAATCAAGGATGGTATGTTGCCCCCCTGATGCCATGTTCCAGGATGTCATGGAGCGGCTGCAGGACATTCTGGGGAGGGAAGGTAAACAGCCAGTGGTCATGGTACACATTGGTACCAACACCATAGGTAAACTAAGGGATGAGGACCTGCAAGCTCAGTACAGGAAGTTAGGAGATAAATTAAAATGCAGTACATCAAATGTAGTAATCTCAGGATTACTTCCAGTTCCACGTGCTAACGAGAGCAGGAATAAGAGGATAGACCGAATGAACACGTGGCTTGAAAGATGGTGTAGCTGGGAGGGATTCAGATTCTTGAGGTACTGGGACCGGTTCTGGGGAAGGTGGGACTTGTACAAACCAGAGGCTGCATCCAGGCAGAGCTGGGACCAGTGTCCTTGCAGGGGCTTTTGCTAGTTCTGTTGGGGAGTATTTAAACTAGTGTGGCAGGAGGATGGGATACCAGGAGTAGGATCAGATAGGTCAGATTCAGATCAGAAAAATGGAGGTAGAACAGTAGCAAGGGATGTTGTGATAGACATGGAGTTACAGGAGAAGCAAGGTTTACAAAGTGTCCAGCAAGGGAAATTGACGGGGTTAAACTGTTTATACTTCAATGTGGGAAGCACTAAAAAGCGAGATCCTAATTGACCACCAATTCAGTGAGTTCCAAGAGAAACAAGCAGGTAATTCAGGAGTCCCCTGGGGTCCTGCTCGCAAATCGGTATTCCATTTTGGAGGCTGATGAGGGCGTTGGTTCCTCCAGGGAGTGCAGACAGAGCCAAGCTTCTGGCACCACAAGTAGCCTGTCTGAACAGGACGGGAGGAAGAGAGGAAGAGCAATAGAAATCAGGGATTTCATATTCAGGGGAACAGATAGGCGCTATTGTGGCCGTCAACATGATGGTGTGTTGCATCCCTGGTGCCAGGGTCCGGAATTTCACTGAATGGCTGCAAGGCATTCTGAAGCGGGAGGGTGATAAGGCAGAGGCCATGGTACATGTTGGTACCAATGACATAGGTGGAAAGTGGGATGAGGTCTTGCATCAAGAATTCAGGGAATTAGGCAGTAGACTAAAAGGCAAGACCTCTCGGGTTCTAATCTCCAGATTACTCCCATTGCCACGTGCTAGCGAGCTCAGAAATAGGAGAATACCACAGATGAATACGTGGCTTAAGACCTGGTGCAGGAGGGAGGGTTTTAGTATCCTGGATCACTGGGACCATTTCTGGGGATAGTGGGACCTGGACAAGTTGGACGGTCGACACCTGAACCAGAGCGGGACTAACATCCTTGCAGGCAGGTTTGCTAGTGCTGTTGGGAGGAATTTAAACTAATTCGGCAGGGGAAGAGGACACAGAATGTTTGCAGAATAGGGACACATCATAATATAGTAAAACAATCAAGTCAGAGGGAGTACAGCTGCATTAAGTTTCAAGGGAGAAAGGAAAGGCTGGATGGCCTCCACTTTAATGCCAAGAGTATTACAGGTAAAACGGATGGGCTAAGGGTAAGGATTGACATGTGGAATTGTGATATAGTTGCCATCACTGAGAAGTGGTTGAGGGAGGGGCAGGATTGGCAGCTCAACATTCCCAGATATAGAATCTTCAGGCGAGACAGGGAAGGGTGTAAAAGAGGAGGAGGCATTGCATTATTAGTTAAGGAGTCCATTACTGCAGTAAGGAGAGATGATATCTTGGAGGAGGCATTAAATGACACTTTGTGGTTAAAGCTTAGGAATAAGAAAAGGTCAGCCACATTGCAAGGTGTTTATTATAGACCCCCAGATAGTCAGTGAGAAATTGAGAAGCAAATATGTGCACAATTGCGGGGGTGTGTAAAAACAATAACAATCGGGTAAATATATTAGGTGATTTCAACTTTCCTAACATTATTTGGAATAGACATAGTGTTAAGGGCTTGATGGAGTGGATTTCTTGAAATGTGTACAGGAGAACTTTTTAGGTCAATATGTAGAGGGTCCAACAAGGGACGGCTCAGTGCTGGACCTAATTCTGGGGAATGAAGCTGGACAGGTGGCAGAGGTGGTGGTGGGGGAGCATTTTAGTGATAGCAACCGCAACATGGTACAATTTAAGCTTGTTATGGACAAAGAAATAGACAAGTTGCAAAAAAATGTTCTGGATTGGGGGAGAGCGGATTTTAGTAAAATAAGTCAAGATCTGGCCAAGGTAGACTGGGAACCGTTACTTGTGGGGAAATCTATAGACGAGCAGTGGGGGGCATTCAAAAAGGAAATGGGGAGGGTACAGGTTCAACATGATCTCTCTAGGGTGATAGGAAGGAGTAACAAGTCCAGAGAACCATGGATGACCAGAGATATTCAGGATGCGATGAGAAGGAAAAGAGAGGCTTTTAGCAGGTACAAGTGAAGCAAATCAGCGGAGGCATTAGTGGAGTACAAAAAGTGCAGGCTGGAACTTAAGAAAGTAATTAGGAGAGCAAAGAGAGGATATGAGAAAGCTCTGGTTGGTAAAAGTAGGAAATACCCCAAGATATTCTATAAGTATATCAATGGGAAGAGGATAACCAGGGAAAGAGTAGGGCCTATTAGGGACCAAGGGGGCAATCTATGGGTGGAGCCAGAGGATGTGGGTAGAGTGTTGAACGAATACTTCACATCCGTCTTCACCCAAGAGAATGAGGATGAAGATATGGAACTCGGGGAGAGAGACTGTGAGGTTCTTGAGAAAATTGATATTGGGAGTGACAAGGTGTTGGAGGTGTTGGCAGGCTTAAAAGTGGACAAATCTCCAGGTCCAGATGATTTGTGTCCCAGACTGCTGAGGGAGGAAAGGGAGGAGATCACAGGGGCTCTGACCCAAATCTTTAATTCCTCTCTGGCCGCAGGGGAGGTGCCAGAGGACTGGAGAACAGCTAATGTGGTTCCGCTATTTAAGAAGGGTTGTAGAGATAAGCCAGGGAACTACAGACCAGTGTAACTCATATCAGTTGTAGGAAAACTATTGGAGAAATTTCTGAAGGAGGGAATCTATCTCCACTTGCAGAGGTGAGATTTGATCAGGGATAGTCAGCATGACTTTGTCAGAGGGAGGTCATACCTAACAAATTTGATTAAATTTTTTGAGGAGGTGACCAGGTGTGTAGATGAGGGTAGTGCAGTTGATGTAGTTTATATGGATTTCAGCAAAACATTTGACAAGGTCACACATGGGAAACTTATAAAGAAGGCAAATGCATATGGGATACAGGATAATTTGATAAGGTGGATTCAAAATTGGCTTAGTTGTAAGAGACAGAGGATGATCACAGAAGGATGCTTTAATGACTGGAAGCCAGTGTCCAATGGCGTACCACAGGGATCTGTGCTGGGTCCCCTATTATTCGTCATTTATATAAACGACATAGATGACTATGTGGGGGGTAGGATTAGTAAGATGGTGGATGACACAAAGATTGGCTGGGTGGTTAACAATAAGGTTGAGTGTCTTGGGCTACAGGAAGATATAGACGGGATGGTCAAATGGGCAGATAAGTGGCAGATGGAATTTAACCCTGAAAAGTGTGAGGTGATACATTTTGGAAGGAGTAATTTGACAAAGAAGTATTCAATGAATGGCATGACACCAGGAAGTTCTGAGCAACAAAGGGACCTTGGCGTGTGTGTCCATAGATCTCTGAAGGCTGAGTGGCATGTTAGTGGGGTGGTGAGAAAGGCATATGGGACACTTGCCTTTTTCAATCATGGCATAGATTACAAAAGTAGGGAGATCATGTTGGATTTGTATCGAACCTTGGTGAGGCCACAACTGGAGTACTGTGTGCAGTTCTGGACGCCACATTATAGGAAGGATGTGATTGCACTGGAGGGGGTGCAGAGGACATTCACCAGGATGTTGCCTGGGATGAAACATTTAAGTTATGAAGGAGGTTGGATAGATTTGGATTGTTTTCGTTGGAGCAGAGAAGACTGACGGGCGACCTGATCGAGGTGTACAAGATTCTCAGGGACATGGACAGGGTGGATAGGGAGTAGCTGTTCCCCTTAGTTGAAGGGTCTGTCATGAGCGGACACAAGTTCAAGGTGAGGGGCAGGAGGTTTAGCGGGGATGCGAGGAAAAACGTTTTTACACAGAGGGTCGTGACGGTCGGCAATGCGCTGCCTGCGAGGGTGGTGGAGGCAGGTTGCCTCACATCCTTTAAAAAGTATCTGGATGAGCACTTGGCACATCATAACATTCAAGGCTATGGGCCACGTGCTGGTAAATGGGATTAAGTAGGTAGGTCAGGTTTTTCTCACATGTTGGTGCAGACTCGGTGAGCCGAAGGGCCTCTTCTACACTGTGATTCTGTGATACTGTGACTGCTTACAGCGTAGATGGAGGATATTTGACTCGTTGTGTTCACGCCAGCTGTCTACAAGATCAACTCAGCTAGTGCCATTCCCCTGCCCCTTCCCATGCCCCTGTAAACCCTGCCACTTTGGATAATTATCCAATTTCCTTCTGAGAGGTAAAATTAAATCTGCCCCCCCCATCACACTCATGGGCAGTGCATTCTAGATCCAAAAAGCTCACTGATGAAACATTGTTTCCTAAGATCACCTTTGGTCCTTTCTCCATTTACCTCAACTTAGTGTACAAGTAGTCACTTGTAGAACAGAACTCAAGTATTACTGAAAAAAAGAGACACAATGTCGAAGCTTTCTATCTTGAACTCATCAGAATGAATGCAAGAGCATCAAATTTCAAAGGGACTTCAAATGAAAACGGGTGTTGATTGGTTGGCAAGTCAGCTGTGATTGGTTGAGACATTGCTCTGGCAAATGCATGAGGGAGCTATTGTCCCCTGTGCTCACACATGCTTGCTAGAAGCTTCAGGTGAGGTGAGACTTACTGCCCTTCACATCATGGAAGCATTTGACCAAAAGTGCCATCAAGGAACCCGAGCAAAACTGGAGTCAGGGGGAAAAGTCACCACTGGTCATATCTAGCACACAAGAAGGTGGTTGTTGGAGGTCAATCATCTCAGTTCCAGGACATCACTAGAAGTTCCTCAGCATAGTGTCCTAGGCCCAACCATCTTCGGTTGCTTCATGAATGACCCTCCTTCCAAAATAAGGTCAGAAGTGAGGATGTTCGCTGATGATTGCACAATATTCAGCACCATTCATGGCTCCTCAGGTACTGAAACAGTTCAGGTGCAAATGCATTAAGAACTGGACAATATCCAGGCTGAGGCTGACAAGTGGCAAGTAACATTCATACCACACAAGTGCCAGGAAATGACCATTTCCAACAAGAGAGAATCTAACCATCGTGTCTTGACATTCAATGGCATTACCTTCGCTGATTCCCCCACTATCAACATCCTGGGGATTACCATTGACCAGAAACTGAACTGGACTAGCCATATAAATACTGTGGCTCTAAGAGCAGAACAGAGGCTAGGGATCCTGCAGCGAGTAACTCACCTCCTGACTTCCCAAAGCCTGTCCATCACTTACAAGACACACGTCAGAAGTGTGATGGAATACTCTCCACTTGCCTGGATGAGTGCTCTCCAACAACACTCAAAAATCTTCACACCATCCGGGACAAAATAGCCCGCTTGATTGGCACCCAATCCACAAACATTCATTCCCTCCACCACTGACGCATAGCGGCAGCAGTGTGTACAGATGATGCACTGCAGGAGCTCACCAAGGCTCCTCAGACAGCACCTTCCAAACATACGACCACTACCATCTAGAAGGACAAGGGCAGCAGCCACATTGGAACACCGCCATCTGGAAGTTCCCCTGCAAGCCACTCAGCATCCTGACTTGGAAATATATCACCATTCCTTCACTGTCACTGGGTCAAAATCCTGGAACTCCCTGCCTAACAGCACTGTGGTTGTACCTACACTACATGGACTGCAGCCGTTCAAGAAGCCAGCTCACCATCACCTTCTCAAGGGCAACTAGGGAAGGGCAATAAATACTGGCCCAGCAACCCCCACATCCCATGAATGAATAAAAAAAAATATAAAACATATATTCATGCAGGGATCTGTCCTCTACAGGCAAAAGGAATAAGTCCAGACATTGAACATTTTATGAATAAACAAAAGCAAAACAATCTAGCATATTTTAATTATATTTCTAGCAATTTGTGGCATGAATCCACCATTGGATGACCAACCTATGGTAATCACCAATATCGCCATTGTAGTGAAATCCAGACAGATTACCTCTGTGACTTTGTTTAGGGATTCTTAGTGCTGTAGCAGGGAAGGAAACTATAAGGACATAAGAAATAAGAGTAAAAGTGGATCATATGGCCTCTTGAGCCTGCTCCTCCATTCAATGTGATCATGGCTGATCTTCTAGCTCAACTTTCCCAACTGCTCCCCATATTTGTTGATTTCCTGAGAAAACAAAAATTGGTCTACCTCAGCTTAATATATTCAATGATGGAGTATCCAAAAATCTTTTGGGGGTAGAGAATTCCAAAGATCCATAAGCGTTTGAGTGAAGAAATTTCTCCTCATCTCAGTCCTTAATGATCGCCCCTCATTGTGAGACTGTGCCCTCATGTTCCAGATTCCCCAACTAGGGAAAACAACCTCTCAGTGTCAAGTCCCTGTCAAGTCCCATCTGAATATTGTGTGTCTCATGAAATCACCATTTATTCTTCTGAACTCCAGAGGAAACCACAAGAGTTCAAACCTGGAGTTGGGAGAAATGTGAGCACATAGCTGGCAGCTGACGACACTTCGAAGAATTCCAGAGAGGAATGGGGTGGTAATTTTCAAGGACAGAGAAATCAAGGGTACTTTTTTTTATCAAAAGACTTCTGATGACAGCAAGTATGCAAAGGGTCAACATATGAGGAGAGAGAATTATTTATTGTCATACAGGCAGAGACAACAACCATTTTGTGAACAGCCATGAAAGAAGTTAATTGCAATGGCTAGAATTTTACGGAGTTCCAGCGGGTGGCGCCCAACCCGACCTGACCTCGTGTGAAATTGCATGAGAAAAAGTCAGAGGCATGCCCCAATGTCGTCCTGTCGTCGCACCACATTATAGTCAATGGTCGCACGTGGGAGTCAGAAGCATGCCCTCTCTCCACCACCCCCCGCCCCCACCACCTCCACCCCCCACCACCCACCCCCCACCCAGCCCACTGGAAGCACTGAGCCTCTCTCAACGTGTTTCATGCTGGCTGCCAGATACTGGGCCAGCCAGTGTGAAATAGCACGTCAGTTGCAATCGCAGGATGAAGCACATATCGGGTATCTTCCAGGCCCCCAAATCATGCGCGCACAACGCGTGCGAAAATCTGGTCAATGTTTTGGCGATGTTGCTTGAAGGATAAATGTTGACTGAGAGGTTGGCAGAACTCCCCTGATCTTCTTCCATGAAATATTTTATATTCAACTGAACAAGCAGAAAGAGGGCAGTATTCTGGCCCTCATATAGAGCAGGAGCTGAGGTGGGCAGGCATGTAATTTTGTGCCGTTGGCTGACATGCCAGTTTACTGGCACCATCCTGCCATTTTTGTGCAAGCTTTAAGCAGTGGGTAGCCAATTGAAGTAATTAAGACCATCAATCAGTTGCCAACTGGAATTTTCCAACCAGACTGCAGTTTTGGGAGAAAAGCAGTAGCCTGGAGGCAGCCTGGAGGCAGCAACGGGAAGGCGGGTGCTCCAGGAAGACTTTTAAACTCTGCATCCCCTTCCTCTGCCTACCTGGCCACAGCTGTGGCCACAGGTCACCTGGCGAAGAGTTTTTTCCCTTTACAATGTTGGGCCAGCAACTGTGACCATTTTGTAAAATGTTTTACTCGTGCTGAGAGGGGGCCGCAAGGTGGAGTCACCCTCTTTCTCTCTTACCTGAAAAGGCAAGCTGCACCTTCTTTCATGCAAGAAGACCTCCTATTTGTCATTCAACTTCTGCAGCCCGCCCGCCCTCCTCAACTGAATGTCAAGCACGCTCGCTGGCTCCTTATTGGCTAATCCAGGCAAAATTCGTTGCCGGGCTGTTGCTCCCAACTCATTGCAGGATGGGTCCCCCCATTTGACCTCTATGCTGGGGTCCCAACCCAAAATGCAAAATCTTGCCCAAGTTCTCAGCTGAAGATCTCTTTTGAAAGACGATACTCCAATAATGTAGCTCTCCTTCCATACTGCATTTACGCGTCAGCTGAGATGATGTGCTTAAGTCCTGGAATGGAGTTAAAACTCACAATGTTTGGACTCAAATGACAAGTGCACCAGCAATAAGCAAATCCAGCAGTGATAATATCATAATTCAGATTATAGTGAAATCATTCAGATGATTGAACAAAATCACTTTAAGCACCCTCACGTAACACTGCTGCATGGAGCCCTCCAGTACCATTCTCCGAACACTGTGACAGTCTCACACATCCCAATTATATTTGCGCTATTTACAGTTTTGTGACAGAACTTTTCATTCCCCTTCTCCTGAACTTAAAATTTCATGCTTGCCTTGAAAAATCATGAAGTTACACAGGAGCCCCTGAATGCATTTGCAGGAAACATTAGCTTTAGGTTTTGCCCACTGAAATAACTGTGTTATTTCAGGTTCAAGGCCAATTTATATTACTGGCCCCAAATGCCAGCAACACTATTATCACTGAACAGGTAGATTGGAAATCACTCTGTCAATGGTACACATCCAATAAATCCTGATTTAATCCAAAGTAACTGAACTTGTATTCAATGTCTCATTGCTAAACACTTGTCTTTGCATGACCACAGCATATAAGTGGCAAATGTCTTCATAGATAACATTTGGTCTAAGTGCTCTCCTTGACTGCTCCTAGGGAGGTGGGGCAGTGGGGGGGGGGGATCAATGCAAAATTTTCCAGAGTATTTTACTTCTGATTGGCCTGAATTTTCTGCCTCTCCCAGGAGATGACATGATGACATGGCTGCGAGGGAGGCGGCAGGTGGGGGGGGGTTCTGTTGCTTGGTTGGATGAAGCATTTAATCATGTTTCAGCCACATTCTGGGATGTGGGCGTCGCAGGCAAAGCCAGTATTTATGGCCCTTCCCTAATTGTCCTTTAGAATGTGTGGGGCAGGTTTGAATGACCAACTGACCGTTTACTGCCCATCAATTTGTATGTTATTCCACTCATCAAAGGAGACTGTACCCTGCAAATCACACTTCAGTATTACCAATTTCATGAAAGCCACTTGTCTGCACATTGGGGATGAATCAGCATTTAATCTGTTCTGTTCCTAACCTTCATCACAACTAAACAAATATAACTCCGGATATTTAATGGTTTACTCAAACCGCAAGTACCAAACTTCAAGAGCCAATTTGAAAGCTTGAGTTATCAACCTGGACCACCACTCCTGGGGGTGTAAACAGGAAATAATTAAAATGATCTTCATTTGACTTGAATCACAATGAATGGCTTTATAACTGTTTTAGAGCTGAAGTGGATGGTTTAACTATAGAAAATAGATGGCAAGTTACACTGGAGACTAGAAGATGTGATTCAGATGGCACAAATTGGAACAAAAGATAGGATTACATTGTTGTGTCAGAGCAATTACTTGGATTGCATGGAAGGCAGTCATAATGAACTTAGGTTCAGAAATAATGGGGTCAACTTTAGCTCTGGACTAGGGACAGATTATATAACTGTGAAGACCCAATAACAACCCTATGGAAAAGTAGATAAGAAGCAGGCAGTTACATACACACCTTATATTAACAACTCACTGCTAGAATTTGATAACTGTTCTATTTGTGACTTTTCACTAGAGCAGGGAAAACAGGTGTGCTTATATAGACGGAAGGTTTGGAAACAGTTGGAGAATGCAACCTTCACTGGGAGGATTATCTGACTTATCAGTTGTGTGATGGAGCTATTGTGTAGAAAATGAAAGGAGGATTCCAGTACTTTGCTAGTGAAGTGGTTGATGGGGCTGCTGAAGAGGTCCAGGTAAATATCTTCAACAGCCATCAAAGGATGTTGTTCTTCTTCTAACTCCATGTAATTTCACAAAAAAGAGGATGGGAGGAAGCCACTGTATCAAACATGGCATGTCAATAAGTGAAAAAATGTCACAAGGTTCTCCAACAATTTCTGAAGCTGTAAAAAACATTTTTTTATTCAAAAAGAAAAACAAAGTATTCTCTTGATTAAAAAAAAGTCGTATTTAAGATAAATTGCACCTGAATGATCATTCTGTCATTCTGGAAGATGTAATCTGTCAATTAAATATTTAGTCATTGAAATGTACCTTGAAGGGCATCCGTTAAGGGCACTCATTTTATCTGGCAATTAAACATTTGTCTTATGTCAATGGTCAGCTTTTTTAAAAAAGCAGTTTATCTCTGAACAAAACCCAGCAAAACACTTGTACCTCATCAACATGAGATTTCTATCATGCACCTTCTTCAAGTGCAAATACCTGTGAAGCTATACAGTAAATTGTGCTTCGGTGTTATTCAGGCGTGAAAGGGGTTGTATCAGTACCTATATTTCATGTGCATAACTTGCTTCTTTTAATCACAGAAAGTCGAGAAATACCAACATTATTCTCTTTGCCCTGAAGGTGAGAAGGACTGGGCTGGATTTTACAAGGGGAGGGGCAGGGTGCATACTGGTCAACAACCCTCCGCACCTCCCCAGAAGGAAAATTGGTGCCAAACGGACCAACTTTTAAAAAGCCTACCCCGCAGTAATAACACGCCAGAGGTGGACTAAACAGGATCAGGGTCGGACTTTGGCCCCCCCAGTGGGCTGGAAATCCCACCCTCAAGAGCAGCTGGCCAATCTGATTGGCCAGCAATTCCAGCAGTCCCGGCAGCGCCAAAGCTCAGTAATGGCTGCCTAAAGGACTGCAAGGGGGTGCAGGAAGAAGAGCGATGGACACTAGAGAGAGTTAAGTCCTGAAGTTTTAGGATGGGGAGGGATCACAGCAGAGCCTAGTGAGGGGGAAGAGGGGAGTGGAGGTCAGGTTTTGGAGGCAGGTGGAGATGAACAGTGGGGAGTGACATTTTGGAAAGGGTGTCCCCGATGCACTGCACTGGGCATCCTTAGATTAAAATGCCCCTCCTTTCCTTCCTGCCATTTCAAAAGCAACCTTCGCACCCTGGCTCGCCTGCCACTGCCCAGCACTTTCTGGCAGTGGAGATGGTTTGAGGCCTTTAATTGGGCTTCAATAGGCCTAAGGGTGGGCAGCCTAGTGGGTGACTTTATCCACGCCCCATATTTTGGGGAACAGGTTGGGGTGGGCAGGAAGGAGGTGGGCTGGCCAGGCACCCGACATATTTTACATGCATCCTCACTGAAAACATACGGGGGTTGGTGGGGAGGGTGGGGGAGGGGTGGTTGCTGCCATAAGATCCAACCCAATGTATTTTTTCTCAGAACAGCTGATTAAACACATCTGTCTACCATTTGGCTGCAAGGCTGACTGATCTTTCCAAGGTTGGAAAACAAGTCTTTCATAACCAGGAGACTAAAACCAACCTTTTTCCCCCCCTCTCCCTTCAGTGAGAAAAAGAGACCCACTGATTAATGGAAAGGCCTTGCAAATGCTTGCCCCAAATGAATTAACTCTGGGAGATTGCCAGTATAAATGTTTCAGAGTGCCTCCATCAATGCCACCTTTCAAAATTGTTACAGCAATGCAAGGCTGCTGAGGCCCATTGCCAGAGAGAGAAGTGGACCCTATTTATAGCTCTGTAGTGAATCAGCTATTTAGATGTGTGTTAAGTGCAACTCGACAGTTTTCTTTTCATCACAACCAAGAAAATAATTTAGATTCTTCTTCTAGAGTGACATTGGCCCAAGAAGAAGGAACTTGTTCCTAAAGGTGTCTGCTTATTCTTGATACAAAGAGCTGACTATTGAGGTGACACAAATGTTTAATTGCCAGGTGAAGTGAGTCTTCCCTCCTGGGAGGCCCTTCCAAGTACAATAGTTGATTGACAGATTATGTCAGCCCATTTAAGCAAATTATTTAAAGAATTAATATGGAAAATGAATGGCTGTTGGATCTTTTCTAATAGCTTTTCCAATATTTAAGTTATTATTCTTCTAAGTAATAAATGGCACTTGAGGACATGTATTAAATTACTACAACGTACAAAGGACAGAGAACTCCCTGGTAATCAGTTGATGACTATGGTGATTATAATTTTGACTGTCCCTTTGTGTCCTTGAAACTGATGTGGAGCCTTGAAGGAATGTAAAAAGGATCCCAGAAAATACCCGGAGGAGATATAGCGAACAGGCACAGAAGCAGGATGTATATATAAAAAAACAAAACAGCTGCTGCTTCTCGAGGCTGGATGGTCGCTAGGTTGAAACAACAAGTAACCATCTTCAGAGTTGATCCTACATTTCCCCACAGTGAATATGTGCAGCAGGAAGAATGGCCAGGTTTGGGACTGGGGCTGGGACTGGAGTCCCATCAAGAATTTGGAGGTTTGCAGGTTCTGTAAACTGACCCTCAGAAACCCACTTGTACCTTGGCTCTTTTGGGACAATCCATCGTTTGCTGGAAGCTTCAAACCAGTTCCACCAATGGAATAAAAATCTATACTTTCATGGAAAAGGAGCAATGAGAGAAACAGCTCACGCAAGGGAAGGTGTTTTAAGGGTGAGACTAAAACTATATCAATGTAAATAAACATTGAAAATAAACAGGTAAAGGAAATACAGGACACCACCTCAAATGAAATCAACCAGCAGTAGGAAGATTGAAGAAGTAAATCACATATCCAAGAAGATTTTTTTTCTCAGAACAACGAATGCCTGGAATCATTTGTCAGATAGAGCAAGTGAAGTATTATGGTTACACAAAGTAAGGTAGAATGCTGCTCAGGGAGAGTTGAGATTCAATAGGGCAAAAACAGTTTCTTCTCATTGTGGCTTTTTACATGTTCCTATCAAATCTTCACTTCAACAAACTCCATGGGTGGAATTTTATAGCCTCTCCCACCAAGCAGCATCTTTTGCTCCCGGCAAAGTCAACGGCGTTTTCGACAGCTCGCCCCTGCCACAATGGGGCTGTAAAATTTGGCCCTATGCTACATTTTAAAGCTAACAGGGAGATATCTATTTGTGTGTGTTGGGTTAGGTGTTAGCTTAACCTCTTATGTTGTGATATTTCATTTTTACTTAAAAATGGCTTGTGGATTTGCACTGCAGCTGGAGAAGTAATAAAATGGTTAAACTTTAGGTTTTAATGTGGGGCACAATTTAGTTAGTTGTGCTGTGTAGCTTCTGCTGAAGGTGCAAGATGTGGAATTTGTGTTTGTTGGTTTCTTTTTCTCACCAGAGTATGAAATAAGCGAGCCAAAATAATCCTGAAATAGGAAGTGGCCTAATACACTTTTTTTTAATTCATTCATGGATGTAGGTGTTACTAGTTAGGCCAACTGGCAAGTGCCCATCTGTAAGTGCCCTTGAGAAGACGGTGACAAGCTGCCTTCTTCAACCGCTACAGTGCACAATGCTGTTAGGGAGGGAGTTCCAGAATTTTCACCCCGTGACAGTGAAGGAACGGCGATATATTTCCAAATCATGGTGGTGAGTGACTTGGAGGTGAACTTCCAGGTGGAGATATTTCCATGGATCTGCTGCCCATGTCCTTCGAGGTGGTATTGGTTGTGGGTTTGGAAGATGCTGTCTAAGGTGGCTTGATGAGTTCCTGCAGGGCATCTTGTAGGTGGTACACACAGCTGCCATTATGCGTCGGTAGTGGAGGGAGTAAATGTTTGTGGATGGGGTGCCAATCAAGCGGGCTACTCTGTCCTGGATGGTGTCAAGCTTCTTGAGTGTTGTTGGAGCTGCAATAATCCAGGCCAGCGGAGGGCATCCATCACACTCCTGACATATGCCTTGCAGATGGTGGACAGGCTTTGGGGAGTCAGGAGGTGAGTTACTCACTGCAGGATTCTGAGCCTCTGACCTTCTCTTGTAGCCACAATATTTATATGGCTAGTCCAGTTCAGTTTCTGGTCAATGATAACCCCCAGGATGTTGATAGTGGGGGATTCAGCGATGATAAAAGCTTTGAATGTCAAGGGGCAATGGTAAGATTCTTTCTTGTTGGAGATGGTCATTGCCTGGCACTTGTCTGGTGTGAGTGTTACTTGCCACTTATCAGCCCAAGTCTGGGTATTGTCCAGCTCTTGCTGCATTTGGACATGGACTGCTTCAGAATCTGAGGAGTCGCGAATGGTGCTGAACATTGTGCAATCATCAGCGAACATCCTCACTTCTGAATTTATGACGGAAGGAAGGTTGTTGATGAAGCAGTTGAAGATGGTTGGGTCTGATACCACCCTGACGAACTCCTGCAGTGACGTTCTGGAACTGAGATGATTGACTTCCAACAATCACAACCATCTTCCTTTGTGTTAGGTATGACTCCAACCAGTGAGTTTTCCCCCGACTCCCGTTTTTTGCAGTTTTGCTAGTACTCTTTGATGCCACACTGAGTCAAATGCTGTCTTAATGTCAAGGGCAGTCACATCACTCTCACCTCGGGAGTTCAGCTCTTTTATCCATGTTTGAACCAAGGCTGTAATGAGGTCAGGAGCTGATTGGCCCTGACGAAACCAAAACTGAGCATTAGTGATTAGATTATTGCTAAGCAAGTGCCGCTTGATAGCACTGTTGATGACCCCTTCCATCACTTTACTGATGATCAAGAGTAGACTGACGAGGGGGGTAATTGGTTGGGTTGATATTTGTCCCGCTTTTTGTGTACAGGACATATTCAAGGCTGTGATAGACAGATTTTTAATCAGATAGGGAATCAAGGGTTATGGGGAAAAGGCAAGAAAGTGGAGTTGAGGATTATCAGATCAGCCCTAATCTCATTGAATGGCAGAGCAGACTCAATGGGCTGAATGACCTACTTCTACTCCTAAGACTTATGGTATATTGGGGCATACTTGGGCAATTTTCCACATTGCTGGGTAGATGCCTGTGTTGTAGCTGTACTAGAACAACTTGGCTAGGGGCGTGACAAATTCTGGAGCAGAAGACTTCAATACTATTGCCGGAATATTGTCAGGGCCCATAGCTTTTGCAGTATCCAGTGCCTTCAGCCATTTCTTGATATCACATGGAGTGAATTGAATTGGCTGAAGATTGACATCTCTGATGCTGGGGTCCTCTGGATGAACAAGTTAACATTTGGAGTTTTGGTTGAATGACGTCTGGTGATTCCGAGGATATTGTCCACTTGTCAGACCATAATGAACCAGTAATGGCAGTGTTCATGAAAGATGGTTATAAAGATCTTGAGTTTTCTTAGTAATTTGTGGCGTCAGGATCAAAAGGCTTCCTCCCTCCCTAGTGAATAAAAGGTTAATTGTGCTGCTTTCTCTCTATGCATACCGCTTAAAGGGATTGCATATGTCTGGACTTGGACAAAGACAATAAGATGATTTTGTTGCAAGCATGTTTGGCATCAGTTATGTATTGTCTTACATGACAATGATACACAAGCAATTGTTTTTCATCTGACTTATCAAAATTAACATATTATCTGCTGGAGTATCACAGAATCACATAATCACAGCGCAGGAGAGGCCCTTCAGCCCATTGAGTCTGCACCGGCATGTAAGGAACACCTGATCTACCTACCTAATCCCATTTACCAGCACTTGGACCATAGCCTTGAATGTTATGACATGCCAAGTGCTCATCCAGGTACTTTTTAAAGGATGTGAGGCAACCCTCCTCCACCACCCTCCCAGGCAGTGCATTCCAGACCGTCACCACCCTCTGGGTAAAAATGTTTTTCCTCACATCCCCCTGAACCTCCTGCCCCTCACCTTGAACTTATGCCCCCTTGTGACAGACCCTTCAACTAAGGGGAACAGCTGCTCCCTATCCACCCTGTCCATAATCTTCTACACCAGGTCACGTCTCAGTCTTCTCTGCTCCAATGAAAACAATCCAAGTCTATCCAACCTCTCTTCATAGCTTAAATGTTTCATCCCAGGCAACATCCTGGTGAATCTCCTCTGCACCCCCTCCAATGCAATCACATCCTTCCTATAATGTGGGGACCAGAACTGCACACAGTACTCCAGCTGTGGCCTCACCAAGGTTCTATACAGCTCCAACATGATCTCCCTATTTTTGTAATTTATGCTTCGAATGATAAAGGCAGGTGTCCCATATGCCTTTTTCACCACCCCACTAACATGCCCCTCCGCCTTCAGAGATCTATGGACACAAACACCAAGGTCACTTTGTTCCTCAGAACTTCCTAGTGCCATGCTGTTCATTGAATACTTCCTTGTCAATTTACTCCTTCCAAAGTGTATCACCTCACACTTTTCAGGGTTAATTTCCATCTGCCACTTATCTGCCCATTTGACCATCCCGTCTATATCTTCCTGTAGCCCAAGACACTCAACCTCACTGTGAACCACCCGGCCAATCTTTGTGTCATCTGCAAACTTACTAATCCTACCCCCACATAGTCATATTATATAAATGACAAATAATAGGGGACCCAGCACAGATCCCTGTGGTACGCCACTGGCCACGGGCTTCCAGTCATTAAAGCATCCTTCTGTCATCACCCTCTGCCTCCTACAACTAAGCCAATTTTGAATCCACCTTATCAAATTACCCTGTATCACATGTGCATTTGCCTTCTTTATAAGTCTCCCATGTGGGACCTTGTCCAAAGGCTTTGCTGAAATCCATATAAGCCACATCAACTGCACTACCCTCATCTACACACCTGGTCACCTCCTCAAAAAATTCAATCAAATTTGTGAGGCATGACCTCCCTCTGACGAAGCCATGCTGACTATCCCTGATCAAACCTTGCCCCTCCAAGTGGAGATAGATTCTCTCCTTCAGAAATTTCTCCAATAGTTTCCCTACTACTGACATATGATTCACTGGCCC
The DNA here is from genome assembly GCF_017639515.1 of Carcharodon carcharias. Lineage (NCBI taxonomy): Eukaryota > Metazoa > Chordata > Chondrichthyes > Lamniformes > Lamnidae > Carcharodon > Carcharodon carcharias. Next base: position 240,743,299 of record NC_054467.1, on the reverse strand, counting down.
GTAGTTCCCTGGCTTATCTCTACAACCCTTCTTAAACAGCAGAACCACATTAGCTGTTCTCCACTCCTCTGGCACCTCCCCCGTGGCCAGAGAGGAATTAAAAATTTGGGTCAGAGCCCCTGCGATCTCCTCCCTTGCCTCCCTCAGCAGTCTGGGATACAAATCATCTGGACCTGGAGATTTGTCCGCTTTTAAGCCTGCCAACACTCCAATACCTTGTCACTCCCTTTATCAATTTGCTCAAGAACCTCGCAGTCTCTCTCCCCGAGTTCCATACCTTCTTCCTCATTCTCTTGGGTGAAGACGGACATGAAGTATTCATTCAACACTCAAGCTATGTCCTCTGACTCCACCCATAGATTGCCCCCTTGGTCCCTTATGGGCCCTACTCTTTCCCTGGTTATCCTCTTCTCATTGATATACTTATAGAATATCTTGGGATTTTCTCTACTTTTACCAGCCAGAGCTTTCTCATATCCCCTCTTTGCTCTCCTAATTGCTTTCTTAAGCTCCACCCTGCACTGTCTGCACTTCACTAATGCCTCTACTGATATGCTTCCCTTGTACCTGCTAAAGGCCTCTCTTTTCCTTCTCATCATAACCTGAATATCTCTGGTCATTCATGGTTCTCTGTGCTTGTTACTCCTTCCTAACACCCTAGAGGGAATACGTTGAGCCTGTACCCTCCCCATTTCCTTTTTGAACACCCCCCACTGTTCCTCTGTAGATTTCCCCACAAGTAACTGTTCCCAATCTACCTTGCCCAGATCCTGCCTTATTTTATTAAAATATACTCTCCCCAATCCAAAACATTTTTTTGCAACTTGTCTATTTCTTTGTCCATAACAAATTTAAACTGTACCATGTTGTGGTCGCTATCACTAAAATGCTCCCCCACCACCACCTCAGCCACCTGTCCGGCTTCATTCCCCAGAAGTAGGTCCAGCAATGCACTGTCCCTTTTTGGACCCTCTACATATTGACCTAAAAAGTTCTCCTGTACACATTTCAAGAAATCCACTCCATCCAAGCTCTTAACACTATGCCTATCCCAATTAATGTTGGGAAAGTTGAAATCACCAAATATAATTACTCTATTGTTATTGTTTTTACACATATTTGCCCATCAATTTCCCGCTGACTATCTGAGGGTCCACACTAAACACCTAATAATGTGATTGCCTTTTTTTTATTCCTAAGCTCTACCCACAAAGCTTCATTTGATGCCCCCTCCAAGATATCATCTCTCCTTACTGCAGTAACGGAATCCTTAACTAAAAATGCAACGCCTCCTCCTCTTTTACCCCCTCCCCTGTCTCGCCTGAAGATTCTATATCTGGGAATCTTGAGCTGCCAATCCTGCCCTTCCCTCAACTACGTCTCAGTGATGGCTAGTATATCACAATTCCACATATCAAATCTCACCCTTAACTCATCCATTTTACTTGTAATACACCTGGCATTAAAGTAGGGGCCATCCAGTCTTGCCTTACTCCCTTGAAGGTGATTGCAACTGTACTCCCTCTGACTTGATTGTTTTACTGTATTATGATGTGTCCCTATTCTGCTAACATTCTGTGTCCCCTCCCCCTGCAGAATTAGTTTGAACTCCTCCCAACAGCACTAGCAAACATGCCCACAAGGATGTTAGTCCCGCTCTGGTTCAGAAGTAGACCATCCCGCTTGTACAGGTCCCACTATCCCCAGAAATGGTCCCAGTGATCCAGGAATCTAAAACCCTCCCTCCTGCACCAACTCTTAAGCCACATATTCATCTGCGCTATTCTCCTATTTCTGAGCTTTCTAGCACGTGGCACTGGGAGTAATCTGGAGATTACAACCCAAGAGGTCTTGCTTTTTAGTCTACTGCCTAACTCCCGGAATTCTTGATGCAAGACCTCATCCCTCTTTCTGCCTATGTCATTGGTACCAACATGTACCATGACCTCTGCCTTATCACCCTCCCCCTTCAGGATGCCCTGCAGCCATTCAGTGACATCCTGAATCCTGGCACCAGGGAGGCAACATACCATCCTGGAGTCACATTGACGGCCACAGTAGCGCCTATCTGTTCCCCTGACTATAGAATCCCCTATTACTATTGCTCTTCCTCCCTTCCTCCCCTCCTGTACAGACAGGCTGCTTATGGTGCCAGAAGCTTAGCTCTGTCCGCACTCTCTGGAGGAACCAGCGCCCTCATCAGCCTCCTTTGCTATGAATTCAGTAAAACTCCAAAGAGACTGTGATTGAACAAATAAGTATTACCTTGCAAGGAAAACTGCAGATTAAAGTTATCACACCATATGCAACACGCATCAGAGTGAGTGCACTGCAATGTGATTTTTCTATAGGTGCCACTTTTTCTGTTAATGGAGGGCGCCAAACCAACTAAATTTTTTCTATAGCAAATAATTTGATTCCCTTAAACAGCTGGAAACTAAAAGAGTCAATTAAAAAATATAGCTATGCTTTCAAGCTTTGAGGAGATTCCTGCAGCTAAATGCTGTAAGAAAAAAATCAAGCAGGCATAATGGTCCAAGTTCCCTTCATTGGAAAAGAACAGCAGTCCAATATAGTTAGGGACATAGAACGCTATTACCATCCAGATGGTGAAGAAACAGAATAACTACATTCACCCTCATTCCTCTACCACTGCAACAACGAGTATTTTAGTGAATAAGATATAGGCTGGGTCAGGACTTTCATCCAAATCTCTCCCAGTGCTGAACCATTTCCCCGGGTCATGGCTGGTCATAAATTTATAGCAGGCTCCCAGTGAGATTTCAGCCACCGAGAAAAAACCCGATAATGCATAAACAGAGTACTGATAGTACTAGAATGTCAATACAACACCACAAGAACCTATGAGGGACCTTAAAGGGATAGAGGAGCGTTGAAAATCTGAGGCAATATTCTTTGGCCAATACCAGGACCAAGTAAGAGATGATTGCTGCAAGGTCCTTTTCCTCCACAGTCTAGAGCCATGATGATCCCTAGAAGCGCAAGTACAAGGAGCCAGGCAAGGAATCCATGCAAAGTCTAATTAATAGCTTTGAACCATGAAGACCACCTACAAAGAAGCTTAGGAAAATGAAGGTATGAAAAATTATTGGCTTGAATTTTGTGGTGGTAAAGACAAAGTGGTGAAACGGCTTTTGCCATCATGACCACACTAAAGGTTTACAGCAATTACTGGGGCAGAACTTCCTGCCTGTCGGGCGGGTGGTGCAGGAGCGAGTGGGCACATACCGCGATTGGGTCCGCGCCACCATTTTACATGGGTGAGCCAATTAAGGCCCACCAATGTGAATCACGGCTCCCAAGAACAGCAGGAGTGGGCAGGCGGTGGCAGGACTGCAATAACCACCGGGTCCAATGGCGACCCGGCGGCCTGTTTTAAAAAGCTGCTGCAGCCTTTCAAAGGCTGCAAATCATGGCCAGCGGAAGAGCTCCCCAGAGCACTACAGGTGAGCAGGCCAGGCAGGGGTTTACGGCATGGGGGCACCATGCCCCTCGTTTTTCTGATGACTGAGTTGCTGCCTTCCTCGAGGAGGTGGCAGCACGGCGGGAGGTCCTTGTACCCCAGGACAGGAGGAGGAGGCCCCTCGACATGACCAAATGTGCCTGGGAGGAGGTGGCGGAGGTGGTGAGCTCCCATGACGTGGTGCGACGCACTTAGATCCAGTGTCGCGAGCACTTCAACGAACTGTTGTGCTCAGGAAGGGTGAGTGCCATGTTGGCATTGGTCTCTTAACCCAGCTGGTAGGCTTTCTTCCCCCCACCCCAGTGCCCCCCCTCCCCCCCCGCCCCAACCCCCCAACTCCCCGACCCCCATCAAGTCTGAGCGCAGTTACTGCATTGAATCATTGATGGCATGTGTCTTTCGCTGGGTGGGCCAGCAGATATTGCCCATGCCGAGCTCACCCTGAGAGGGTGCTGAAGAGATGGGTGCTGCACCCACAGCATCTGGTACACTGAGACCCACATTACTGTGTTGGGGGCAACCTGGAGGATCTGCATCTAGGCGCAGTGCTGGAACTCCAGGGCATGTCAAAGTCAGGGTGATGACATGCTGGGAGGGGAGCTTCAAGGTGGCATGGCACCGATCGATTTGGTGCCCTCTGTGCTCCACGTGTTTGCACCTCCTTGATATGGAAGGTTAGACCGTGTGGTGCCTAATGTGATGGAGACAGAATTTGGTCAAGGGGGTGGGGGTGTGCGGAGAATAGGCCTAGCATCTTTGTGTGAGAGTTCACTAGCAGCGGGGTGAGAAGGCACTGAAGCCCTGCAATGTCCCACTCTGGTTGGGGTGGGCCGTCCATGAAAAGAATCCAGGTGCAAGTAGCACTAATCAATGCTCTTCTCTCCTTTTCAGGAGAAGAATGCACACAATGTCACCAAGTGGGTGAGGACTGGCGGAGGGCTGGCCTAGTTGGCGATTCGCAGCTGCTTCAGACTATTCAGGGCTTCCTGGGGATGCGCTCGGACCAGCAATCCCTCACAGCGACATTGAGCTCAGCTGATAAGTGCCAGTGTGGAAGCTGATCTGGGCACCAAGTTTCCCAGCTCGGTGTCCATCCATCCACGGTGAGCAGGGAGGTCCGAAGCGACCTCACGTCGGCGCAGCAGCTGCCTGTTGTCTCTGTGGGCTCCTCTCAGGGAACTCCCAATGACGGCAGCAGCTCTTCCGTCCCTCTGCCAGTGACCAATGCATCCGATGAGGCTGTGACTACTGGGGAGATGCCAGCTGTGGAACTGGCAGCTCCCTCCCAGGTAGGGTCAGCAGGCTGTCTCAGAAAGCACTTCCAGTGAGGGGGCAGCACCAAGACGTAGCACCCGAAAACGTAAACATAAGACACCTTAAGCACACCATGGGTTTATCACTGGTGCTTTTGTGTTGGCCCGAAATGAGGTATTTATGAGTTGGTGTGATGTTTCACATCTTTCACATTTTGTTTCCTTAAGTTCCCTTGATTGTAATATTAAATTCAGACATGTCACCATCGCTGAGGGTGCCTCTTTTGTGGGACATTCAGCTTTATTAACAAGGCCCTTAGTTAATGTTTCTATCCAGGCAGATTTTGCACTTAGGTACCGAGTGTGGAGCCTGCAGCCCCAGGCTTGTCCTGGAGGACCATATGTGGTGTGCAAGCTGAAGGTTCATTGGATTAAAGCCTCCCGGGTGTCCCAGCCTCCCTGGAGTATGCCCAGGTCAGCGTCTACCCACCTCGGCATTTCCCTGTGCGTGTTCATCCTCGGACTCACTGCTGGACTCATCGTGTCCAGCCGCAGCCAATGCATCTACATCTTCATCGTCCACAGCGTCCCCCCTTTCCAACACAAAATTTTGGAGAGCGCAGCATGCAACCACTATCAGTGACATATGATCTGGGGGGTAGTGGAAATCCCCCCCCCCCCCAAGCGGTCCAGGCATCGGAAACGCATCTTGAGAAGACCGATGGCTCTCTCCACCACACCCCTTGTAAAGTGTGGCTTCTATTATACCACTGCTCAGCTCCTGATCTTGGGTGGTGGAGAGGTGTCATGAGTCACCTTCTGAGGGGATAGCCCTTGTCACCCAGGAGCACTGAAGAGCCCCGGCACCTGTGGGTGTCTCAGGACATAGGCATTGTGGGAGCCTGGGTACCTTGAACAGACTTGCAGAAACAGCTTTCAGTGATCACACACTATCTGCACGTTCATGGAGTGGAAGCCCTTCCCGTTGACAAAGGCACTGGGCTCACCTGCTGGCGCCTTGATGGGATCATGTGTGCAGTCGCTTGTACCTGGCCGCAGGGGAACCCAGCAATGGCCGCGAAGCCTCTGGCTCACTGTGTCTGACTTGCCTGGTCCTAATGGTAGTGGATGAAGGTCAATGCACACCTGAACAAAGCATCTGTAACATGCTTGACACCAGTGTGGACAGTTGATTGAGAGACAGCACAAAGATCACCCACCGATCCCCGGAAGGAGCCAGAGGCATAGAATTTGAGGGCAGCTGTGACCTTTAGAGCCATTGGCATGGGGTGTCCACCCACACAGTTTGCGGAGATCTCAGGCCCAATCATCTAACAGATATATTTGACTGTCTCCCTTGAGAGACGGATCCTCCTTCGGCACTGCATCTCAGACATATTGAGGTAGCTGCTTCACCGCCTACATAGCAGGGTAGTGGCGTCTTCTGCGGCTCCTTCTGCCTTGGACTACCTCTTGGCCCTGAACCCCTTGTGCCTGCACCTATCCTCCCAAATGTGGCTCCCCTGGAGGCTGAATGTGCACTCCTGGCCTCCTCCCCCTTCTGGCCCCTTCCTCCTCAGAGGAGGTGCCTCCAGTGGAGAGTTCAGCTCCCATTCCCAGGCTAGGGGAAGGCTTCCTGAAACCTGCAGGCCCAAAAAAGATTCCTCACTGCAGAGTGCTGACCTGAAGGTTGTGAGTCCAGTCCAAGCAGCTGGTATGCATTTTGAAATATTGCAGATCACACAGGCAAGTTTCAAAAACTTTGAAAAATCAATATTTGACAAATAACACTTGTGACCCCAGTGAGCCCTCTTATCCTGCCCGTGGATGAAGGTTATACAAATGTGTCCTAACCGCCTGCCCGTTGCACACGTGTGCCCACCCAATGATCGCACGAGCGCCGAAAAATTGCCATCGATTGGCGCCTCAAGGGCCTTATGTGGCCCATTAATTAATGGCGGGTGCTCATCGGATATCACCGCGTGCCTGCCCAATGAAATATCATGATGGCGCGCGGTGATGTCAGGACACTCGCCCGACATCACCGCGTGTCATTTTACGCATCGGCGTGCAGGTCCCGCGTCCGCACCCCAAGAGGAAATTTCTGCCCATTATCATTTATTTTGCCGTCTGGAATTCTTAACTAAAAATGAACGATAATAAGGGTTTTTAACTTCTTCATTTGCTGTGTGTGAATAATTCGATGGCTGCTTACCTGATTGCTGACATCACTGATGCTGCACATGCAGCCATCCCTTGACATGGTGACAAATTTAAACCGCCATGGTTATAGGGAAGAACCACCACACCACAAAGATCGCTAGGTTTTTGCGTGCAGTTTTCTTCGAGATCAGCAGCGAGCACTCTTGCTTTGCTCCTGACTGCAAACTCTGGGCCAATTAGTATTGACTCCTATTTCAATATAATTCACAACAATGTGCTCAAGTAAAATGAATCTCCTGCACATTCCTGGCATATACCCAGGCCGGTGCCATCTGCGTAGAAAGTGAAGCGAAAATCAAAAAGATAATCTACACTGCGCACCTAAATTTTAACTGAAGTTAAACCAATTAGTGCAAATGGCGTGAATGGCAATTGAGGCAGTGGCTTTCAAGTGAGATTGCCATCTCCCAGGATGACATCTCCTATTTTGAGTGAAATGAGGTTCAGCAGTTCCCATTTGGTTCCTGAGATACTAGAGACTGCAGCAAACAAAATGATAATCAGATAAAACATTGATTTAGCAATATAATTTGGACAAGCTGCAAGCAATATGGCAAAAAACACTAAGATGGTGTAGTAAAAGATGGCCTTTACTTGCAAAGAGCAAATCACCTACAGCAGGGTTTAGCTCTTTTATAATTTGGAGACAAGGCCATCATTTTATAAAACCACACATTCTATTAAACAAATAATTTTGCTGATTGAGTCTCTTTGGTAACTACATTAAAGTCTTCAGGTTTTAATTACATTTGTTTGATCTGGCCACTCTCCTTTTCTAAATAATGGCTTGTCGCTGCACAGTGTACTATTAAGTTGATTTAATTTCCCTCAGCTATTTCCAAAGTTTCTCCCTTAGATTTCAACAACAAGCTATTCTTTACCTCAGGTAATTTTCTTCACTTCAACTAAAATTCCAACTTTCCTCTCACTTTTGTCTCAGCTTGATCCTCAGCTCCTGCTGTGTTTGCCTCTACGCTCAATAATAAGCTTCTCTTTACCTTCAGTTGTCTTCTCTATCCCCAAAACACCACTGCCTCTTGACTATCTTTAAACAATTCATTTCCTTTTAGTTTTGCCTTCATTCCTTCTGAGTTTTCTGCTCTGTCACAAGCTATTCTTTGCCGTTCAATTCTTTTGAAGCTATGGTTCGGAACATAGGATCATAGAAACAGGAGGAAGCTGTTTGGCCCATTGAGCCTGCTCCACCATTCAAGTAGATCAGGGTTAATAATCCACCTCAATGCCACTTTCCTGCACTATCCCCATATCACAGAATCACAGACTCACAGTGCAGAAGAGGCCCTCCGGCCCATCAAGTCTGCACCGACATGTGAGAAACACCTGACCTACCTACCTAATCCCATTTACCAGCACTTGGCCCATAGCCTTGAATGTTATGACATGCTAATTGCTCATCCAGGTACTTTTTAAAGGATGTGAGGCAACCCGCCTCCACTACCCTCCCAGGCAGCGCATTCCAGACCATCACCACCCTCTGGATAAAAAAGTTTTTCGTCACATCCCCCCTAAACTTCCTGCCCCTCACCTTGAACTTGTGTCCCATCGTAACTGACCCTTCAACTAAGGGGAACAGCTGCTCCCTATCCACCCTGTCCATTCCCCTCATAATCTTGTACACCCTGATCAGGTCCTTTATATCCCTTCATGTCATTAGTCTCTAGAAATCTGTCGATTTCTGTCTTGAACAAGCTCAATGATTGAGCTTTCACAGCCCTCTGGGGTAATGAATTCCAAAGATTCACCATCCTCTGAGTGAAGAAATTCCGCCTCACCTCAGTCTTAAATTATCCTGAGATTCTGTCCCCTTGCTTTAGAGTCACCAGCTAGGGGAAACATCTTATCTATATCCACCCTGTCATGCCCTGTAAGAATTTTGTAAGTTTCACTGAGGTCACCTCTCATTCTTCGAAACTTTGGGCAATACAGACCGAGTCTCCTCAATCTCTCCACATAAGACAATCCCACTATCCCAGGGATGGCGAGTATATCATTTTTTAGAAAAGGAGAGCAAAACTTTGCACAATACTTCAGGTGAGGTCTCACCAAGGCTGCAGCATGACATCTTTCCACCTGTACTCAAATTCCCTTACGAAGAAGGCCAACTTACCATTTTCCTTCCTAATTTCTTGCTGCACCTCCATGCTAGCCTTTAGTGACTCATGAACAAGGACACCCAGGTGGCTTTGGACCTTGCACTTCCCAACCTCTTACCATTTAAGAAATATTCTGCCTTTCTGTTTTTTTCTGCCAAAGTGAATAACTTTAGACCTATTCACATTATATTCCATCTGCCATGTTCTAGCCTATTTACTTAGCCAGTCCAAATCTTCTTGAAATCTCCTTTTATCCTCCTCAAAACTTACATTCCCACCCAGTTTGGTGTCATCAGCAAATTTGGAAATATACAACTGGTCCCCACATCCAAAGCATTTATATAGATTGTGAACAGCTGTGGGCCTAGCACTGATCCTTGTGGTACCCAACTAGTAACAGCCTGCCATCCTGAGGTTCTATTTATTCCTACTCTCTGCTATCTGTCTGCTAACCAATTCTCAATCCATACTTGTATATTTCCCCTATCCCATGCACTCCAATTTTATTTACTAACCTCCTGTGGGACCTTTTCAAAAGCCTTCGGAAAATCCAAATACACTGCATCCAACGGTTCTCCAACAGGTTTGTCAAACGTGATTTCTCTTTCATAAATCCATATTGACACTGCCCAATTTTATCATTTTTTTCTAAATGTCCAGGTATAATTTATTGTAACATTTTCCCTATGATTGGTGTCAGACCAACAGGTCTGTAGTTCTCCATTCTCCCACTTCCTTCTTTCTTAAATAATGCGGTTACATTTGCTGCTTTCCAGTCCTCAGGAACCTTTCCAGAATCAATAGAATTTTGAAAGATAACCACCAATACATCCATTATCTCTCTAGTCACCCCCCCTCCTCAGCACTCTGGGATGAAGCTCACCTGTTCCAAGGGATTTATCAGCCTTCAATTCAGTTAACTTTTCAGGTATTACCTCTTTACTCATACCAATTTCTTTTCGTTCCTCAATTTCACAAGTCCCTTGGTTGCCTAGTATTTCTGGGAGATTTTCTGCATCTTCTTCCATGAAGACAGACACAAAGTAACTGATCAGTTTCTCTGACACTTCCCTGTTCTCCACGATAAATTCTCCTGTCTCCACATGTAGTGGGCCCACATTTGCCCCTAGCTAATCTTTTTCCGTTTCATGTACCTAAAGAAATGTTTACAGTCCACCTTTACGTTCCTCATAAACATGTGCCTTTTAAATTGGGCTTGGTTTCTACACTGTATTAAACAAATATTGCGCCTTGCATCTGATGTGCTTTGATTCCTACATGCTCTTAAGTGCCGCCGATGCTATTTCTTTTAGAGATCCGAATGTTAGCCATCTCATATTAGTAGAGAATGGCCCACATAATTTGAGAACAAAGTCTGGACACAGTCATAGTGATTTTCTTCAAGTAGTGAAACCAATGCTGTCCAAATAGCTCTTTTCTTATGAAAAACGCTTTGAAAGTGTGTACAAGTAGTATTCAAACTGCTAAATACTTTTAGAAGGTGTTTCAAGGCGAAGGCTATGAAGGCATAAATAAACTTTTTTCAACTTGTGGTTTGATTGTATCTTGCCTATATGCATTATTGTACTGCAGGCCAACCAATGACAATAGCCCATCACCATGCATAAGACCAAGGAGCCCGGATAGTGAGCTTCCAAATACAACATTGTTTTTGCTGTCTTCAATACTGGAAGGAAAATGCAAAACACCAAAGTCAGTGATTGCACCAACTGGTTACGCAGTAAACTACTCCTCCCTTCTCCAACCTTTTTGGATTTACTCCATACCAGCTGCAATAGATAGATGGAGGAAAAAATTCTGAAGACTGACAACAACTGCAGGCTATTCAAACTTCATATTAATAGACTAAAATGAACTGAACATTTACATTGGATTATTGTTTATAATTAATTTCCAGTTATCCTTATTTAAAGGAAAATGGTTTGTTTCAAACTATTATTTCATAAATAATCATCAGGTTCATTGGATATCATGGGTGCTTCACTGACAGACAAGACAATCATCATTATCTATTTACTCTCATGCAGTCTAAAAATCAAATGACAATGGGAATTCCAGAAATTACGCAGGTCTGGATTTTGCTGCATGTTGACATAATGGGTATGGTTATGTCACTCTGCTTTTAACATAGAAACATAGAAAATAGGAGCAGGAGTAAGCCATTCAGCCCTTCAAGCTTGCTCCACCATTCATTATGATCATGGCTGATCATCCAACTCAATAGCCTGCTCCCGCTTTCTCCCCATATCCTTTGATCCCTTTTGCCCCAAGAGCTATATCTAACTCCTTCTTGAAAACATGCAATGTTTTGGCCTCAACTACTTTCTGTGGTAGCGAATTCCACAGGCTCACCACTCTGGGTGAAGAAATTTCTCCTCATCTCAGTCCTACATTGCCTACCCCGTTTCCTCAGACTGTGACCCCTGGTTCTGGACTCCCCCACTATTGGGAACATCCTTCCTGTATCTACCCTGTCTAGTCCTGTTAGCATTTTATAGGTTTCTAGGAGATCCCCCTTCATTCTTCTGAACTCCAGTGAATATAATCCTAACTGACTCAATCTCTCCTCATAAGTCAGTCCCGCCATCCCAGGAATCAGTCTGGTAAATCTTCGCTGCACTCCCTCTACAGCAAGAGCATCCTTCCTCAGATAAGGAGACCAAAGCTGCACACAATATTCCAGGTGTGGTTTCACCAAGGCCCTGTATACTTGCAGCAAGACATCCCTGCTCCTGTACTCAAATCCTCTTGCATACATTGAATCCATCAATGGGACAAGGCTGAGGCAAGACCAACATCATTAAAAGCAACTTCACTAGCCTGAAATTTACCTTTGGCGGGCACGTGTGATTAGCAGGCCCGGGAGTGATGGAGAAACGGACCCCTGACCACCATTGGCCCCCGAGCGCAATTTCATGCTGGCTGGCCAATTAATGGGCAGCCAACGTGCAACGCATGCCAAAAAGCTCAGCACTGCTGGGGAGGGGACAAGCGATGACGTTTCTGCAGACGCTGATTGATGAATGCTGCAAGAAAGCTCCCTGAAGGCAGACAGCTGCCAGGGAGCTGCAGACCTGAAAATGCTCAAATAAAGGTTTAAAAAACTTCAAAAAATGTCCAATCACCTGAAAATATGCTGTCCATAGGTATTTAGTTTTTATTTTATTTTTATTTTATTTCATTAGGGAAATTTCATCCCACCCCTGAATGAGGTTTGATGAAAAATGCAAAGGCCCCGATTTGCCCATCCACAAACCGTACGGTTGGATGGGCCACAATAAGTCAGAGACAATTGCGCCGTTAATGGGCTTAATTGCCCACTTAATTGGCAGTGGGCGTGCTTCCGACTTTTGTGCGAGCCGGCCGAGCGAAATCTCGTGCGAGTGCGCAATGACATTGGGATGCTTGCCCGACGCCTTCTTGTGCGATTTTATGCTCGATCGGGTCGGGCGCACCCACCCACGGGACGTAAAATTCAGCCCACCGTTGTATTCCTGCCCTCTGCTATTTTTCAAGGGCCTTGAAATAGGCAGCCAGTATTCCCCCACAAACGTGCGGGAACCTTGTTACCAAATGCTGAAACGGGTCCTATGACATTGTTAGGATGCTATTTTCAAACTAAAACATGCTGTGCAAATATCATGCAAGGCTTGTCCACTTACCAACAGCAGCAAACTGCTAATCAAGCTATTATGCTTTATGTTTTCAGTTATATTTTCCTTGTGAACACTCTTTTCAGTTTTTCTCAAGGAAGTGTTAAAACGTTCCGCCGAAGATTTTTGTGGTGCATGATAAGCATAATTAGCCATTTGGTAGTACAGAACTTGAGAGTTGTTGAAAAAAGAGACATGGTGTTGAAGATTTTTGTCTTGCACTCATCAGGACAGACACAAGAATGCCAAGTTTCAAAGGGCACAACAATTTATACTGTATGAGAAAAGGGGTGCTGATTGGTTGGCAAGTCGGCTCTGATTGGTTGAGATGTTGTCATGACACATGCACCAGGGAGGTATTGTCCCCTACTTATGCTTGTGAGAAGTTACGTGTATTCGTATACAGGGACGTGTCCTCTGCAGGCAAAAGGAATATGTCCAGACATTGCACTTCTTTGAATAAACAAAGCATTGGGAACAATAGCATGAAGTTTAACAAACCTGTTAGAGTTGTTTGAGGATGTAATTAGCAGAATAGTTAAGGGGGGACTGGTAGATGTGATATATTTAGATTTTCAGAAAGCTTTTGATAAGGTCCCACATGAGAGGTTAGTAAACAAAATTAGATCACATGGGATTGGGGTAATATACTGGCATGGACTGAAAACTGGTTAACGGACAGAAAACAGAGAGTAGGAATAAATGAGTCATTTTCAGCTGGGAGTCTGTGACTCCTGGGGTACCACAAGGATCAGTGCTTGGGCCTCATAATCTATACCAATGATTTGGATGTGGGGATTAAAGGTAATATTTCCAAGTTTACAGATGACACAAAACTAGCTGGAAGTGTGCGTTGTGAGGAGGATGCAAATATGCTTAGAAGGAATTTGGAGAGGCTAAGTGAGTGGGCAAAAATATGGCAGATGGAATACAATGTGGAGATATGTGAGGTTATCCATTTTGTTAGGAAAAACAGAAATACAAAGTATTTCTTAATGGTGAGAGGCTGGGAAGTGCTGAACTTCAAAAGGACTTGGGTGCCATTGTTCACAAGTCACTGAAAGTTAAGATGCAAGGTACAGCAAGCAATAAAGAAGGCAAAAGGTATGTTGGCCTTTATTATGAGAGGATTTGAGTCTTACTGCAATTTATACAGAGCCTTAGTGAGACCGCACCTGGAATATTATGTGCAGTTTTGGTCTCCTTACCTGAAGAAAGATATACTTGCGACAGAGGGAGTGCAACAAAGGTTCACTAAATTAATTCCTGGGATGGAAGGATCATCCTTTGAGGAAAGATTAAATAAACTAGACCTTTATTCTCTGGAGTTAAGAGAATGAGAGGTGATCTTACAGCGCTCGACAGGCTACATGCAGGAAGGATGATTTCCCTGGCTGGGTGTCTAGAACCAAGGGACATGGTCTCAGAATAAGGTGCAGGTCTTTCAGGACTGAGCTGAGGAGGAATTTCTTCACTCAGAGCGTGGAGAATCTTTGGAATTCTCTGCCTCAGAGGGCTGCGGAGCCTCAGTCATTGAGTATGTTCAGGGTTGAGATTGATAGATTTCTACATATTAAAAACATCAAGGGCCACAGGAGTAGTGCAGGAAAATGGTCTTGAGGTAGAAAATCAGCCATGATCTCACTGAATGGCGGAGTGGGCTCAAAGAGATGAATGGATAACTCCTGCTCCTATTTTTTATGTTCTTATGTTATGTCTGTCCTGATGAGTGTAAGACAAAAAATTTCGACAGTATAGGCTGAATTTTGCCTTCGTCGGGCGGGTGCGGAGGGTGGGCCTGAGAGTGGTTGCAAAACCGACCCCTGCCCACGATTGGGCCCAGACATTGATTTCATGCTGGCTGGCCAATTAACTATTGCAAATTTCTATAGGAAACCAGAATCTAAATTTGGCTTCAGAAATATCTCGTCTACTCAGCTCTGCTGTTTTAAGTGAGTGGGAGGCAGTTACTGTAAGCAGATACTGAAAGTACACAAAGCGACAATTAGAATCAAAAATATTCCTTAATTTGAGCAAACCTCTGAATATTCTACCATTTTAGAATTGGACTATTGAATAATGGCAAGGCGTGTTACTCCAAAAGTCTCTGAAGTAACAGCATTTTTAAAAAGGCAAAGTGAACAGAAGGCATGTAGAACAATTATCTGTCAGTTTGCCGATTTGTTACACTATCTGTCATGGAGCAAAAAATAATTATGTAGCAATTAATTAATAATTAGCAATGGTATAGAGCTGTCCAGAAACATTTTTTTTGACAGCACGTTTTGTCATAGCATGCCTTCTAGGTGAAGTTTACAAGCCTTCTCTACTGGCAAAATCATTAGGGTCAGAGCAAATGGTGCACCCTGCCAAGAGTGTTCTGTGTTTTGCTTTCCAGAGCTACACATTTCACAGCAAGGATGGTTATAAATGACTGTGTTAAATTATAGTGAGGATTTGAGTGGGGTGGAGCAAAGCAATACTCTGGGATTGTTTAATTATTTTAATCTATTTGAAGACTTGTACAATATGCAAATAAACAATTGTGTCACTAACAGCCGTGTAAAAGCAGCCCTTATAATGGAAGCACAAGGTTCATTCATCAACGTGCTCTGTTTCCTGTGTGCAGAACACAAAGACATAACTCCAAATATTGAATATTCTAAAATGTATAGGTATTTGGGAGAGATTTTCCAGTTAACTTCAGTTACCTGTTATGGACATAATCCTTTGAACAAGACCAGAAAAGACTGCAGTCTTTTTAGCCAGGTCCAAAATCTAATACCGTCTGAATCGCCCACTGCCAGCAATATCTAATTTGCCTATAAGTTTTTCTACGTTATCTGTCTTCACTGATTACTGTTCACTATGTATTTAGTTGAGCTAGACTGTCTTGAGTTAGCATTCCTAGTTCTAGGGCAGGATTTCACCCCCGTCGGGGGGCAAAGTTGAATGGCGAGCGTGCATAGGTGCGCCTCCGATCGGCGCCCCTAAATGGGGGTGCGGTGCCATTTTACGTGGGCGGTCCAAATAAGGCCCGCCCAGCGCGATGTCCACATGGAAGCATTATGCGCTCCCTGTGCAGGTGGGGGGGTGGGGTGGGGGGGGGGGGGGCGGATTCACTAATCGGGAGTGCGATCTTTCGCGCATGCGCACAAAAGAGCACACTCATCTCCCTGAGGCTAAGTGCTGCCTCAGGGAGATCAGCTGTTCAGTGACAAAAATTAAAAATAGAAAAAAAAATTCCTGATATGTCCCCTCATGTGACACTGTCATGTGAGTTGGGACATGTCCATAATTTTTACAAAAACTTTAATAAAATTTCTTAAAACCTACATGAAACCTCATCTCCCCCCCCCCCCCCGCCCACCGTGGATGAGGTTTCATGCTTTTTCTAATTCCCACTGGGGCTCCTGGACTGCCCGCCAACCTTAAGGTTGGATGGGCAGGTCCATTAATTAGCTAAATGACCCTGTCAGTGACCTCATTTGGCCATTATTGCCCTTTCTTTACTATGTCTATTGTCCTTGGTGTAGTACAACAACCAGAACTAAACAGAACACCATGTGTGGCCCTAACAGTACAATGTGTAGAGTTATTATCATCTCTTGTAATTTGTACTCATCCTGGACTGCCTAAAGATTTGCTTTTTTTAAATGTTTAGGAGAGTAACAGGATAGCAAGATCTATAGAGATGGGCTGAGGAATGCCAAGAACTGCTAAGAGGATTCCTAAGGAAAACACAGCTGGAAACAAAAAGCAAAATAGTAGACTATTCTTCAAGAATATCAGGTGTAAACAAAGGACTATGACAGAAAGCGCCACATTTTTATGAGGTTAAGGGTTTCAAACAATATGGATTAATGGCGGGTGGTTGGAGTTGAGATACAGATCAGCCATTGTCTAATTAAATGGGGAGCAGGCTTGAGGGGCTGAATGGTCTATTCTCATTCCTGTGTTTATTTGACACTGTCCCACACTACATAAGATCCAAGCCCATGATATAGTTGGAAATATAGGGAAGAATATTAAGGGGGTGGGGAGGGGGGTTGGTGGTTGGATGGATTACATCACCCCACCCCGGAAGCAAAATCAGCATGAAGTTAACCTACTCCACAGCAGCCCACCCTGCAGTCATGATGCGCTATGCACCGGCTCAACCAGGGCAGTCTAGGATATTTGTCCCTCACTGGGGAGGAGAGCCCGCCCACGGGTTTCCACTGGCCAATCAGGTTGGCAGGCAGCTCTATCATTCCCGGCAGTGCCAAGAGAGCATTAGCCGGTGTTGCCAGGACTACAACCAAGAACAAGAAGAAGGCCCATGGAAACCAGAGCCAGGTAAGTCCAGGGTATTGGGCGTGGAGAGTTTGGGCAGTTTAGAGAGGGAGGTTGGGAGGGGTGGGTGGGGTTGGTGTGTTTTATCCAGGCAGATAAGAAGACAATGAGGCGGGGGATGGGGTGGTGGTGCAGTACTATCTTAGGGGGTCATTTTATTTATTCATTCATGGGATGTGGGCATCACTGGCTTGGCCTTTATTTATTGCCCATCCCTAATTGCCCTTCAGAAGGTGGTGGTGAGCTGCCTTCGTGAACTGCTGCAGTCCATGTGGTGTAGGTACACCCACAAGGTGCACCCCCAAAGATAGTATCTCCCCCTTCCTTCCCACCCTTTGAAAAGGTTTTTTAAAAAAGTGGTCTGCCATTCCCACCCGACTGACCACACCAACTGTTTTATGGCAAGAGTAGCATATTATTTACTTAAATATGGCAGACCAGCTGCTGATTTCAGTGCCCATATCACTATTATTGGGGTGAGCTCTGAGGTGGGGCAGGAAGTTGGTCGAATGCACACCCACCCTATTTTATATGTCCACCCACCGAAAACACACCCAGCGGGGGCATGTACAATGCAGCCCATAGTAAAATAGTTGATTGAGAACGCAACAAGTGGTAGGTAGTACATGGGTAGGTACCTGTTTAGCAATAATTGAAGTTTCACAATTTTCATTATGAGGCTCTTGTTTTGAATCTTAGAAATAATATAAATGAAGGAAATGCATCCAAATATGAAGATCATACCAAATTGAAAGTAATTGCAAATGATCTATATCGATGTGCAAAATGAAAAGGATTTGACAATCTTGATTAGTGGGCGGAAAAGTGGCAGATAAAATTTAATAGAGGAAAATGTAAAGAAACAGTGTAGAAAACTGAGCACAGGGAGATCTGAATGGGAGTAGGGCTGAGAATTTAAAACAATAGCCAACCAGAAACTTGGAGTCACATTTGCAAGATGAGCAGAGATGTTCCATAAAGTGAATACCCAATATGCACTATTGTACTCTCTCTTTTAAAAAGGACACCATATCATAAACAGCAAATACAAAATGCCAATTTGAAAGATGTACAAATGCAACAGCTTGACATCGTCATACTCATGGAATCATAACTTGCAGATAATGTCCCAGACACCACCATCACCAGTAGAGGTGGCGGCACAGCGGTTTATAGTGGGGAAGGAGTTGCCCTGGGAGTCCTTAACATCGACTTTGGACCCCATGAATTTTATGGCATCAGGTCAGACGTGGGCAAGGAAACCTCCTGCTGATTACCACGTCTGCACCCCCCTCCCAACCTCCCCCTCTCCCCCTCTTCCCCTTCCCACCACCACACCCCACCCCCATCTCAGCTGATGAATCAGTGCTCCTCCATGTTGAACACCACTTGGAGGAAACACTGAGGGTGGCAAGGGTGCAGAGTTTCCTCTGGGATTTCAAGGTCCATCAGCAAGATTGGCTCAGTAGCACCACTACTGACTGAGCTGGCCGAGTCTGGTGCCTAGGTTGATGCCAGGTTGTCCATCCAATTTTATTCCTTTTAGACTTTCTAGTGGTTTGATACAACTGAGTGGTTCGTTAGGCCTTGGCTGCTGGACTAGGTCTGCGGCAGGTGATGAGGGAACCAACAAGAGGGAAAAACATACTTGACCTCATCTTCACCAAGTTGCCTGCAGCAGATGCATCTGTCCATGACAGTATCGGTAGCAGTGATGACTGCACAGTAGTTGTGGAGACAAAGTCCTTTCTTCACAGTGAGGATACCCTCCATCAGGTTGTGTGGCACTGCCACTGTGCTAAATGGGATAGATTTCGAACAAATCCAGCAACTCAAGACTGAGCATCCATGAGGCGTTATGGGCTATCAGCAGCAGCAGAAGTGTACTCGACCATAATGTATAATCTCAAGGCCTGCGTATCCCCAATTCTACCATTACCCCCAAGCCAGGGGATCAACCCAGGTGTTCAATGAAGACTGCAGGACAGCATGCCAGGAGCTGCACCAAGCATACCTAAAAATGAGGTATCAACCTGGTGAAGCTACAACACAGGACTACTTGCGTAGCAAACAGTATAAGCAGCAAGCAATACTCAAGGAGGGGTGGTGTCATAGTGGTATTATCGCTGGACTGGTAATCCAGAGACCTAGGGTAATGCCTTTAGAGGAGGAAATCTGCCGTGGTCTGGCTGACATGTGACTCCAGGCCCACAGCAATGTGGTTGACTCTCAATTGCCCCCTGAACATGAGCAATTAGGAGTGGGCAATAAATGCTTGCCCAACCAGCAACACCCACATCCCATGAATAAATAATTTTAAAAAGATAAGCAATTCTACAACCAACAGATCAAATCTAAGTTCTGCAGTCCTGCCACATCCAGCCATGAATGGTGGACAATTAAACAACTCACTGGAGGAGGAGGCTCCACAAATCTCCACATCCTCAATGATGGAGGAGCCCAGCACAGCAGTGCAAAAGATAAGGCAATTGCTACAATCTTCACCCAGAAGTGCTGAGTAGATGATCCATCTCAGTCTCCTCCAAAGACTCCCAGCATTACAAATGCAAGTCTTCAGCCAATTCGATTCACTCCATCTGATATCAAGAAATAGCTGAAGATACTGGATACTGCCTATGGGACCTGTCAATATTCCGGCGATAGTGCTGAAGGCTTGTGCTCAAGAATTTGCAGCGTCCCTAGCCAAGCTGTTCCAGTACAATGAAAACACAGGCATCTACCTGGCAATGTGGAAAACTGCCCAGGTATGTCCTGTACACAAAAAAGCAAGACAAATCCAACTCGGCCAATAACCACCCTATCAGTCTACTCTTGATCATCAGTGAGTGATGGTAGGTGTCATCTACAGTGATACCAAGTGGCACTTGCTCAGCAATAAGCTGTTCACTGATGCCCAGTTTGGGTTCCTCTAAGGCCACTCAGCTCTTGACCTCATTACAGCCTTGGTTCAAACATGGACAAGAGAGCTGAACTCCCGACATAAGGTGAGAGTGACTGCCCTTGACATCAAGGCAGCATTTGACCAAGTTTGGCATCAAGGAGCCCTAGAAAAACTGGAGTCGATGGGAGTCAGAGAGAAAACTCTCCCCTGGTTGGAGTCATTCCTAGCACAAAGGAAGATGGTTGTGGTTGTTGGAGATCAATCATCTCCATTCCAGGGTATCACGGCAAGAGTTCCTCAAGGTAGTGTCCTAGGCCCAACAATCTTCAACTGCTTCATCAATGGTCTTCCTTCCATCATAAGGTCAGAAATGGGGATGTTTGCTGAATATTGCACAATATTGGGCACTATTCACGACTCCTCAGATACTTAAGCAGTCCATGTGCAAATGCAGCAAGAACCCTTGGCTACTGAAATAAGCCAAAGTAGAAATAGGAGAGGTCCTGGCTGCAATTTCTCAATAGAGCTTGACTATGTAAACTGTGCATTTGGACAGGGGAGTTGCTGATGTAACACTCTTTCTTTAGAAGGGAGAAAAGAATAAAAGAATTGAGCAAACTCTCAGAACACATAATTTGAGATAAAATTAATAATCTGCAGAAGTAACTCAGGAAAGTGCCTTCAGCCCTGCCAGCTTCAGCTGTTTTATCAATAATCTTGCAGCCAGCAGGAATCCATAGTATAGCTGTTTACTAACAATTCACAGTGCTTACCTCCATTTGCATGCCTCCACATAGCAGTTTACAGTGAGCTTGGGCTGACAAGTGCCATTAATCAATTGTGTTGCGTATATGCCAAGTAATGACCATCCTGAACAAAAGGAAGTTCAGTCATCTCCCCATGATATTCAATAATACTACCAGCACCAAGCCCTCCATCATCACATCTTGGAAGTCACTATTGACCAGAAGCTGAACTGGGTCAGCCATATCAATGCCATGGCTACCAAAGAAGGGCAGTTGCTGATTATTCTGCAAATAGTGGTTCACCCCCTGGTTGCACCATCTGTGAGTGATGTATTCTTCACCATTTGCCTCTCTGGGTACAGCTACAATAGCATTCAAGATAGCAGTTCTCAGGGCTTTCCTTCTCAGGCTGAACTTTCATTTGTTCAAGATAGTTATTATCTTTAATTTATATTGCAAAAATGTTATCTGCAGTAGATACTGTTAGCTCTATTTATTGTTCCATATTCTCCTTTAGTATACCTATGCTTCCATTTCCATCATCATTTGAGAAAACTAATGCAAAATATTTAATTGCTATCACCACCATACCTTTCATCCTCCACAAATGGACACCCTTCTCCTTCAGTGAGTGATATTTCTTTTAATCATATGCCTCACACGCTAATTGCCAGACTGATATTTTGTCTTATTGAAGCTAATGCCAGACTCCTGAATACTGGGCCTAGGGAGCTGACTAAATTCCTAGTAACAGAATGTCAGATCTGTCAGTACACTAGAAAAGGGGGGAGGAAAATTATAAATTATTGCTTCATAAAAACGAGACACAATGCTATTGTACTAAATGTTCACCTTAGCTCAAGGGAACAGATTTATGGTTTGGGTCTTCTAACAGCTTTTTCCTGCAATCTGGGAAACCATTAATAAGTAGACTCTTGACATATCTATCCTCTATGCAACTCTGATTTAAATAGAGCAGATTTGAGGTCAGAGCCATTGGAGAGGAACATGAATGAATGGCTATATTGCACAATTATCGCTTAGACTGACTCTTGTTTTACAAGTAATCAGGAAATATAATTCCACTGTGTGTGACAACTTGGTTCATTGGTTAGCACTCTCCCCTCTGTGTCAGAAGTTGTGGATTCAAGCCAAATTCCAGGGCATTAGGCAAACACTCTAGTATTGAGATAGTGCTGTGTTGTTGGAAGTGGAGTCTGTTTACTAAGGCTGTGAACTAGGTGGCAAATTAATGTGAAGTGAAGGCACTTCCAACCTGTCGAGCCTAAAAAATTATCTCACTAGAATCTGGGGGGCCAGTGCCGAAGTTGGAAGAATTGTTCCACAAACTAGCCAAGCAACAGCTTGGTGCAGTTATATTCACAAATTCTTACCTAATAATCAGGAATATCAGACTTTTTTTTATTTGTTCATGGGATGTGAGCATCACTGTCATGACCAGTATTTACTGCCTATCTCTAATTTCCCTTGAAAAGGTTAGTGAGCTGCAGTCCATGTAGTGTAAGTACACCAACAGTGATGTTAGGGATGGAATTCCACATGTTTTACGCAGCAACTGCAAAGAAAATGACTATATAGTTCCAAGTCAGGATGGTGTGTGCCTTGGAGAGGAACTTGAAGGGAAACTTGCAGATGGTGGTGTTCCCAGGCATCGGGTGATAGAGGTCATGTGTTTAGAAGGTGCTGTTGAAGGAGTCTTGGCAAGTTGCTGCACTGTACCTTGTAGATGGTACACACTGCTTGCTGCCAGTGTGCACTGGTGGTAGAGGGACTAAATGCTTAAGGTGGTGGATGGGGTGTCCTGGATGATGTCGAACTCCTTGAGTTGGAGCTGCACTCATCCATCACACTCTTCACTTGTACCTTGTAGATGGTGGAAAGGCTTTGGGGAGTCAGGAGGTGAGTTACTCACTGCAGAATTCTCAGCCTCTGACCTGCTCTTGTAGTCAGTGTATTTATATGGCCGGTCCAGTTAAGTTTCTGGTAAATAATAACTCCTAAGATATTGATGGTGTTGAATGTCAAGGGGGTTGGCTAGGTTTTCTCATTTTCTTGCCAAGGCTCCTTCAACAGCACCTTGAAAGATAGGCTTCCTTCCAGTGCAGCAATCTTTTAATACTGCAGGACTGTTAGCTTAGATGTTGATGTTCTGGAGTGGAATTTGAACCCACAGAGGCAAGAATGCTACCAACTGTGCCACAGCTGCTACTTAATGTTAAATAAGTGTTGGATCCCTATGACATGAAAAGAAATCCGACACTGCATGTATCAAAACTTTATTCTTTTTGCTATTTTTAAAATGGATTTTCTGCTGAACCAAAAAAAGTTGGCTGCTACAAGTCACATGACCACAGAATTGGCCCTTTGTCTTGGAAGCTAACAACAGCAGTTACAAGAACAAAATAATTCCTCTCTCAGCCTTTGGAATCTCATTATAGAGGCCCTTGTAATCACAAAATCAGGGGATTCACACTGAAAATTGTTCTGCTTACAGAGCTACTAACAAACTCATCTCATACCTGGGACTGTCCAGGTCCATTTCAAAGGGGAACCATTGAGGAGATAAAGGGTTGTCATTTGCATCTGATAAGCTCACCCTTCTAGTGGAGTCAGAGGGTTTGTCTAGCAATGGCTTCCCAAAACCAGGCCCTCAATATAGATGGTAACTCTGGGACGTTATGAGTCCTGAAATCAAGGTCAGTTCCAGACAGGATAACCATCCCTTTTGAGGTCATTGTAGAGAAAGAAGGTCACATGACCCAAGTGACCATTTTGAAATCTCTATATGCCTTTGAGAACTTAAAAGTCCTCAGATTATTGTTTTAAGATCAACTGGACAGGCCTGCAGCAACCTAGCTAAGCAAGCAGTCAGATACCATCTCTCAATTCCATGAAGCCTGTTTGATTTTAAAAGTCTCTGATCAACGCCTACCTAGCGGTTGAAGCACAGAAAGCCCATCGTGTTGCACCATTATTCGTTTCAAGGATTTTCGTGTTGCTATCTCCAACCAGAAACTCATCGGGACTGAACTCCACCACGAAGGAAACATCCTCTGAAATTTGACTTCTTGGACTCTGGAAATCATGTGGACTAATACTCACTTCTGTGGTTCTTGTGCTGTTACTATCGATAGTTGTAAAACACTTTTTGCTATTCCGCCACCACACCCCCACCCCCACTTGCTGTGTTTGTGTGTAGCGGAGTAGGAAGCTGCAAACACTCCTCCCCAGGTTTTGAATGTGAAATAAACAAGCCTTCTGAATTAATCATAAAGAGAATATGCTGTGAGTTATTAGTAAATTGGATCTCACAAACTGAGGGTTTGGGAAAACACACCACTGCACACTTTAAAAGTAATTCAAAATGCCTTCTGCTTACAGACAGTTGGTGAGGAGAAAATAGTTTGCCTATCTTTTTCCTGTTCATAACCTAAGGTTAGATTTTTTTTTGTTAAATTTACTAGTTCATTTCTGAATTAATTCCTTAGCTGCTCCATCTTTGTACCTCTTTGTCCTCATTTAAAACACTCCTTAAAACACACCTGTTTGACCAAGCTTTTGTTCAACTGTTCTAATATAGCCTTATGGGGCTTTAGTGTCAAATTGTATATGGTAATAGTCCTGTGAAGTAGCTTGGGATGTTTGACTATGTTAAAGGTGCTATATAAATAGAAACTCTTGTTGTTATAAATTGACTTATTTGGATTTGAGTTGCATTGAGTAAGAGTTTGCATTGGTTGTTATATCGAGTCAGGGTTGACAATTGAGCCAGACTGAGGTTGCTAGCAGAAATGGGCATGCATGTGTCACCGCCACCAGCAAGTAGCTAGTCATGTTGAATCGTCATGCCATATATCCTAGCCAAGTTATCAACATCCTCTATATCTGGGTCTGTGAATAGACTTCGCAAATTCTTCATTGGGTTGTACTGGCACCACAGCTGCCAGCCAATCAGAAGGTTGGCAAATCTTCAATTCCAGCAGCACCACTGAGAGCCAGGGCACTGCATGGCCTGCAGCAGCATCATGAACGTTGCCCTGGGACTGAGCTAAGTTTGGTCAAGCTTGTTGGGGCTAGCCAGACAGGCCCATGTGAGGGGTGAGGTGATGCTGGTGGGTGCTTAGGGCTAGGGAGCAGGGTGTTTCTAGAGGGGTGGTCCTTGACACTGGGGGCCCTCCATGGGCCACTGAGTGCCTTATCTGAAGGGCACACCCCCACACTCCGAGCCCGCAGCGGGGCCCCAGGTTTTACCATGCAGATTTCTCAAATGGTGGTAGACCTCTCTCAACCGCCAGCATTGGCAGGAAGGTGTCCTTAAGTGGCCCTTAAGGTCACTTAAGGTCCTAAATTGCCCTTTAGTAAGGCCATCTCCCACCTTCCCGATATTGTTAAGAGAATTCCACAGCATCAAGAAGGTGACAGGCACTCTGCCATCCCGACCTTCCCTCTCAATTTTCCAGCACACACTTCCTCCCACCGAGCTCTGAAGGGCCCCATTAAATTCCACAAGTGAAATCTGAAATAAGCATTGTGACTGGTTGGATTTCTGTATGTTCCCATTTTAGAACTTGTGTTGGATGAAACTAGCTGCAGAAGAAAAGTAGAATCAGGAATATCCGCCATTCTGATTGTCTATAATTAAAACAACCACAAAAATAAAGCGATTGACTTTGTATTGAGTATACAAGTACTTGAGTGTGTATATAGCATCGAGTTTATTGATGCAGTATCCTCCTGTTAACGATTTCTAATGACTGGTAGTTAAATACGGGCATATTTTATTATTTTGTCAAAAGGAGGGTACCACATCAATAAACTCGATACAATATTAATTGTGAAAGGAATGTATTCTAATCAAAGATTTACTATGCTGCACTTGCTGAGCAGATCCAATATCAGATGGTCTGTTATTTTTAGTATTTCATGTTTCTATAGGAATTACAGAATGCAACTTTATTTTTGAAAAATTTGCATTTTACTTTTCATGGCCTCAAGCTTTGAAAATTTTCAATTATGTTCCAGTTTTATGATTCTCTGCATTATTCATTATCAAATGAGATTAATAAGAAAGGAGAGACTTCAATCTTTCTGTTAATTTCTTGCAAACTTTCCCTTTGGCTGAAAATAAAAAAACGCTACATTCATCTGTTGCCTAAGATGTAAAAGGCTGGAACTCCTCCAATACACAATGCAATAAATATCAATGGAATCGGCCATTACTAACATTCAGACACAGAGGTCTTTGAATTGGAATCTCAATATTCCCTGCTGACAAATTCAATGCGAATAATCACCTGCTTGAAAACAAGACAATACCTCTGGTGCTAAACTCAAAAGAAAGTTATGCTAAGTTGTTTTCAGGCTGAGCAACTGGGATACATTTAACTAACTGTAAACTGCAATGTTGTCTTTGCCATTATTTTATTACAAGAGGAATTGTCTCAGATTGTAAAATCAACAAATTAGAATTTGCTACAAAGCTACATGAGTGTATTTACAACAAATATTAATAATGTAACAGACAATATTAAAAAAAGGAATGGTATCTCCAAGGGAAATGGCACTCAAACAATTAAAAATTCAAGACAATAAATTTCACTATGCTCACTGGGGAGATTTCAGACATTGAATAATTTTTTTACTAATGTAGAGACTGCAATTTTAGTATGGGATTAAAATCTCTGATGTGTTACTTAACCGTGACACATTTTAAAAACAGGCCTGGAGGTCCCACAGAGATATCATTCACTTCAATGGCTTCAGTAAATGTGATTCAAGCATCTACTACAGCCTGGATACATTACTGACCCAAGGGGAAAACTGTACAGTTAAGCAAATTTTTAATAATGACACAAGGAATATTCTGTATTGCTCAAAAGTGTTAATGAGAAACAAATCACTTATCCGCAATACAGCGAGGGACCTGCAAATGACTCTGCAGTTATTCCAGTGATCCCTTGGGGATTCTCGTTAATTCTCAGCAGAAAATCAAGTATCCAAGGAAGATTTAATCATCTGCGTGAACAATTTGTCACATCAAAAAACTCAATCAAACATCATGGTCAAATGCCCAGCAAGCGTTTCTTATCATCAGACAGGGTGAGAATACTGGCCTCCTTTCAGTGATTGTGTGGCCATTGTAATAAAGTACAAAATGACACTTGAGGACAGTTTCAAGTTGTTGATCCATGGTATCAGGGTGGGGTGGTGAGGGGTAAGGGGGGAGGGTTCCCATGAATGCATGGGAAATCCAAAATGTTGTGTTTCCTCACATGCTGTGGAGTTTTAATTCAATAGTGTGTGTGCGTGCGTGCGTTCATGCGTCTGTGTTTGTGTGTGTGTGTGTGATGTTACTGACAGGTTCTCTGCCAAAAGTCAAGCTGATTGACAGGTTGGGCTTCCATTCAGGTAGCAGATGTTGGAGGTGAGGCCATTGGGCCAGCTAGGTTTACGTTCCAACCCAGAGGTCTGATCCCCAATCCCGGAGGGGCAGCGTTTAGGGGTAGGTCAGAAATTGGAGGCCTGAGGGTTTGGAAGCATTGGCAGACTGGGTTTCGTCACAGACGCCAAGCATCAGATCAGGGACCATGGGGAGGGGGAGGTCACAGATCTTGTGTGGGGGCTGCGGTGTTGAGGTCGGAGACCTAGGGGAGGGGTAGGGAGATCGGTGTTATCGGTGGAGGAGATTGGAGGCTTCCGTGGGGAGGGGAGGTGAGCGTGGGGAGGCTGGTCAGAAGCCTTTGAAAGGAGATAGGAAGGGTCGAGACTGGGGAGGGGGAGCGCATGATTGTAGTACACTGATCCAGCAGGTACGTGCAGAGACACATACCTCCTGGATCAAGCAGTCCTGTGCTTCTTTTAGCTAGCAGATTTCCCAATACCCGAGAAACCCGGACAGTCAGGCTTATATTTCAAATGGTAGATAAATATGAGGCACACAGTTTCATTGTAATATTTAAATTGCCAAAGCACCTCCTAGGAACAGGCTGTCGAAGGAGCCTTGGTGATTTGCTGCAATGCATCTTGTAGTTGGTACACACTGCTGCCATGTGTGTTGGTGATGGAGGGAGTGAATGTTTGTGGATGTGGTGCCAGTCAAGCAGGCTGCTTTGTCCTGGATGGCGTCGAGCTTCTTGGGTGCTGTGGAGCTGAACTCATCCAGGCAAGTGGGGAGTATCCCATCACACTCCTGACTTGTGCCTTGTACATGGTAGACAGGCTTTGTGGAGTCAGGAGGTGAGTTACATGTTGCATGATTCCTAGCTTCTGACCTGCTCTTGTAGCCGCAGAATTTAAGTGGCTGGTCCAGTTTAGTTTCTGGTCAATGGTAACTTACAAGATATTGACAGTGGGGGATTCAGTGATGGTAACACCATTGAATGTTAAGGACAATGGTTAGATTCTATCTTGGTGGGAATGGTCATTTCCTGGCACTTGTGTGGTGCAAATGTTACTTTCCACTTGTCAGTCCAAGCCTGGATATTGTCCAGGTCTTGCTGCATTTGGACGTGTACTGCTTCAGTATCTGAGGAGTCATAAATGGTGCTGAACATTGTGCAATCATCAATGAACACACCCACTTCTGACCTTATGATGGAAGGAAGGTCATTGATGAAGCAGCTGAAGATGGTTGGGCCTGAGGAACTCCTGCAGTGATGTCCTGGAGCTGAGATGATTGACCTCCAATAACCACAGCCATCTTCCTTTGTGCCAGGTATGGCTCAAACCATCAGAGAGTTTTCCTTCTGATTCCCATTTACTCCAGTTTTGCTCGGGCTCCTTGACGCCATATTCAGTCAAATGCTGCCTTGATACCAAGGTCAGTCACTCTCACCTCACCTCCGGAGCTCACTTCTTTTGTCCATGTTTGAACCAAGGCTGTATTGAATTCAGGACCTGAGTGGCCCTGGTGGAACCCAAACTGAGCAAGTTATTGCTAAGCAAGTGCTGCTTGATAGGACTGTTGATGACTCCCTCCATCGCTTTACTGATGATCAAGAGCAGACTGATAGGTTGGTAACTGGCCAGGCTGGATTTGTCCTGCTTTTTCTGTACAGGACATACCTGGGCAATTTTCCACATTGCCGCATTGATGCCAGTGTTGTAGCTGCACTGGAACAGCTTGACTAGGGGTGCGGCAACAAGTTCTGGAGCACAAGTCTTCAGTACACTATCATGGAATATTGTCAAGATCCAGTGCCTTCAGCTGTTTCTTCATATCACGTGGAGTGAATCGAATTGGCTGAAGACTGGCATCTGTGATGCTGGGATCTCCGGAGGAGGCTGAGCTAGATCATCCACTCGGCACTTCTGGCTGGATTGTTGCGAATTCTTCAGCCTTATCTTTTGCACTGATGTGCTGGGCTCCCCCATCATTGAGGATGGGGATATTTCTGGAGTGTCGTCCTCCAGTGAGTTGTTTAATTGTCCACCACCATTCACGACTGCTTGTGGAAGGACTGCAGAGCTTAGATCAGATCCGTTGATTGTGGGATAGCTTAGTTCTGTCTATCACATGCTGCTTATGTTGTTTAGCACGCAAGTAGTCCTGTGTTGTAGCTTCACAAGGTTGACACCTATTTTTAGATGTGCCTGCTTCTGTGCCTGGCTTGCCCTCCTGCACTCTTCATTGAACCAGGGTTGATCCCCTGGCTTGGTAGTGTAATGGTAAAATGGGGGATAGTCATAGGGGGATAGCCAAGTCATGAGGTTACAGATTGTGGTTGAGTACAATTCTGCTTCTGCTGATGGCCCACAGCACCTCGTGGATGCCCAATCTTGAGTTGCTAGATCTGTTCAATATCTATCCCGTTGCACATTGTGCTATTGCCACGAAACATAATGTAGGGTATCCTCAATGTGAAGCTTGGACTTAGTCTCTATAAGGACTGTGCGGTGGTCACCCCTACCAATATAATCATGGAGAGATGCATCTGGTGCAGACAGATTGATGAGGATGAGGTCAAGTATGTTTTTTCCTCTCGTTGGTTTCCTCACCACCTGCCACTGACCTAATCTAGAAGCTATGTCCTTTAGGGCTTGGCCAGCTTACTCAGTAGTGTTGCTACATGAGGTCCAGAGTTGATGCTGAGGACTCCCAGGTCAACTCCGTCCTGACTGTTTACCACTCGACCACCACCTCTGCTGGGTCTGTCCTGCCAGTGAGACAGGGCATACCCTGAAATGGGGATGGTGATGGTGGTGTCTGGGACATTATCTGTAAGGTATGATTCTGTGAGGATGACTATGTCAGGCTGTTGCGCAAATAGTCTGTGGGACACCATCTTCCAAAGTGGGATTTAAATCCTGCTACGCAGAGCCTTCTGCTAGGTCCCTGGATTACTCGTCCAGTGACAATACCACTACACCACCACCTCCCCTAAGGGGCCAGGGCACCATTTACCCAAAGTGACTAGGTTCTTATATAACTTTCACTACAAAAAAAAAATATGAAAGTGACATAATTACTCATAATAAAATAGAATTAACTACCTCTGAATCATAAATTTGTTGTAGCAGCAGATACAGCACACACTACAGGAACAGTGTACCCGGACCATCATTTTTAAAATTACTATAAGTATACAATAGTAAGACATAGCTACTCTATTCACCACTTTGGGCAGCAAGCTTTAATCAAAATGTCATGTTTGTGTATTATGTGCCACCCCTTACTGGAACTGTGTTCAACTATGAAGTATTCTGTCACTCCAGCACAGCAGAGAAGCTTAAGTACACTGAAGGTATGGCAACAGGTTAATGGCGGAATTTTCTGTGCCTGTTGGCGGACGTGAGCAGACGATATGGCGAGAAGGCCAAAAATCGGTTTCAAGATGTAATGAAACCAATTTGCAATCGTTCGCTCTGCCCCTCAATGACAGGCTGCATTTCCTGCCGTCTGACGTCGGAAACATCATTGTAATACATCTGCATATCATTATAAGCCCAGTTCAATGGATTTATCCTGCCATGCTGGATCATCTGAGCATGCTGGCATGATTGCACAGCAACGTGTTTCACAACTGCACATAAGCGACATGCAACTGGCAAGCTGCACTTAGTTTGGGGCTTCGAAGTTTGTTTGTCTACCTTGCTTTGGGCAGCACTCGAGGTCATCAGCGCCAGGTTTGCAGACAGCACCACATCATTTTTAGGTGGGCTCATGGGCAGGTCTCTACTGACCAGGCCAGCCATTATGCAGGGGTGGCTTTTCAATGGCTGCAGGGCTAGGGCTTGCTTGGGGAAGGGGGAGAAGTGGCCTCAGGCAAGAGAAGAGGCTGCAGGGCGAGAGCTGTACTGGGGAATGGGAATATCCCAGGGTATGTGTGGGGGCACAAGTTTATCTGTGCAAGTGACCTCAAGATGGTGAGGACTGAGGAGGCATTTTCCAGAGGAAATGAGGTCAGATGGAGATGAGAGGGTGTGTGTGAAAGAGTGAGTGGTGATGTCCTTTGAGCTGACAGGGAGTGAGATGCCAGTGAATGTGTGATGGGCTTGAGCGTGTGAGTTTAGAGTGATGAGATGGTTGCCTTTCTGATGGCACGGATGAGATCATTCATCCTCTTTCTGCATTGGATGGCCAACCTCTTCTGTGCAGCATTACCACTGCCATTGCATACCAAGACAAGGTGGCGAGATGCTGGACCTCCTGCAGCCAGGGCTGGGGTAGAGGACATTATGGCAGGCCTCCACTGCATCCAAAAGGCGTTCCATGGATGCATCACTGAATCGGGGGGCTGCAGTCTTCTTGCCTTTCAGAGCCATGTCTTCTGATCAGCAGTTCTGGGCTGGAAGCACTAAGAAATGTGCGCATGGCTGCACCTTAAGCATGGCACTTGGTGTGAGGAAATGATGAGGTGATGGCATAGCGGGCAAACGAGAGCCCGCCACCATCGAAACAGTGTGTTTCCCGGGAATGCATGATTAATGAGGCAGGATTGGGAAGATACGGTGTGAAAAGCTGCCAATGCAGCGGGCGGGCAAAATGTTCTTTTTTCCTGCCCGCTACCACACCTAGTGCAAATCTGGGACGATTCCATTCCCAAGTTCCAGACAAATGAAATTATCAGGTGACTTTGGCAAGTCAGAAGCTGAAGAGTCGGAGGCTTTGGCAAAGATGAAAATCTGTCAAATGTCATTCTCATATGTCAAAGGGAGGGAGCAATTAAGTGTTAGAGTTAATATAATAACTGAGCCTGATATCTAGTCCCTAATATATTTCAGAGGAGAAATGCTCTCCAGTAAATCATCTGGGATTAGCAAGTGCAGGCAGTATGAACAATGTATTGGAGGCATACTAGCTTTGAACAGAAACTTTTTACTGATGTAGAACCACATCACTATAGAGGTCTTTCATCCCATCAAATGTGTGTCAGAACTTGGTTACGCCTTTCCAAAAAATGACCCACCATTCTGCCTTTTTCTTTTCACAGAGAAACATCCCCAACAATTGCACTAGACGAGTGGAAAGTACACAATTTCCAAATACTCTTCATTAGCAATACTATTCAAACTCCAGTCACATACAACATACATACAAGCTACTGCAAAAGGATATAGATGGGTTAAGTGAGTGGGCAAAAATTTGGTAGATGGAGAAGAAAGTGGGAAAATTGGAGAGACCAAACGTAAACTGGGCGACCGCTTTGCAGAAACCCTGCGGTCTGTCCGCAAGAATGACCCAAACCTCCCTGTCGCTTGCCATTTTAACACTCCACCCTGCTCTCTTGCCCACATGTCTGTCCTTGGCTTGCTGCATTGTTCCAGTGAAGCCCAACGCAAACTGGAGGAACAACACCTCATCTTCCGACTAGGGACTTTACAGCCTTCCGGACTGAATATTGAATTCAACAACTTTAGGTTGTGAGATCCCTCCCCCATCCCCACCCCCTTTCTGTTTCCCCCTTCCTTTTTTTTCCAATAAATTATAAAGATTTTCCTTTTCCCACCTATTTCCATTATTTAAAAAAAATAAAATAAAAAAAACCCCACTAGAGCTATACATTGAGTGCCCTACCATCCATTCTTAATTAGCACATTCGTTTAGATAATATCACCAACTTTAACTTTAACACCTATGTGTTCTATTGTACTATTGTCGTTGACATCTTTTGATGATCTGCTTCTATCACTGCTTGTTTGTCCCTACAACCACACACCCCCCCACCTCTCTCTCTCTCTCTATCTCTCCGCCCCCCACACACACACCTTAAACCAGCTTATATTTCAACTCTTTCTTGGACTCGAACTCAAGTTCTGTCGAAGGGTCATGAGGACTCGAAACGTCAACTCTTTTCTTCTCCGCCGATGCTGCCAGACCTGCTGAGTTTTTCCAGGTAATTCTGTTTTTGTTTTGGATTTCCAGCATCCGCAGTTTTTTTGTTTTTATCCCCAAAACATTAGTTTGGGTCTCTGGAATAACATTATGCCACCACCCCTCATATCTCTGCTGATATAAATTTCCCAAATGTCCTATCTTTTTTTAGCCCCTAGGCTATTGTCTATTTCTAGTATGAAACTTCTGTCTTCTACTGGGAAGACTGATGCAAAATATTTATTCAATGCTTCTTCCATTTCCTCATTCCCTATGATAATTTCTCCTGTCTCTGCTTCTAAAGGACCAATGTTTATTTTAGCTGCTTTCCTTTTTATACACTTATAAAAGCTCTTACAATCTGTTTACTCTGTTACTGTTAGGTATACTGTTCCACTGTTAGTTTAATCTCATGTTCTATTTTTTCCTTTTTTTATCAACTTATTGGAGGCCCTTTGCTGGTTTCTAAAACACTCCCAATCCTCAGACCTGCTACTGTTTTTTTCCAACATTGTAAGCCTCTTCTTTTAATCTAATACCATCTTTAACTTCCTGAATGAGCCATGGGGATGTAGTTCTTGCTCAGTTATTATTCTTCAATGAAATGTATTTTTGTTGAACATTTTGAATTGTTTCTTTAAATGTTTCCCACTGTCCTTTTACCTCCATACCTTTTAGTCTATTTACCCAATTAACTTTAGCCAGTTCTCCCCTCATATATATGTAATTGGCTTTGCTTAAGTTTAAGATTTTTGTTGCAATTGGAATATATCACTTTCAAACTTCATATAGGGTCGAATGGTATTATGGTTACTGTTTCTGAGTGGGTCTTTTAGTATGACATTACTAACTAACCTTGCTTTATTGCACAATACTAGATCTAAGATATAGCTTTATCCCTAGTCAGTTCCACTACGTACTGTTCCAAGAAACTGTTCTAGAAAACATTCTACAAACTCATCTTCTAGACCATTCTTGTCAATGTGATTATCCCAGTCTATATGAACATTAAAGACCTCCACAATTATTCCATTTCCTTTGTTACATATTCCAATAATTTCTTGTTTAATGCTCTGCCAGCAGTATAACTACTGTTAAGGGGCCTATAAAATATTCACACCAGTGTTTTCCAAATCTTGATATTCCTAATTTCCACCTACACTGATTCTACTTCATGATCATCAGAGGCCAGATCCTTTCTCATTAATGTCCTTATGTCACCCTTTACTATTAGGGCCACTCCATCTCCTTTACCATTCTATCTGTCTTTCTGAAATATTGTATACTCTGGAGCACTTATTTCCCAACCTTGATCATCTTTTTCAATAGATCTAAATCATTTACCTCTATTTGTACCACTAATTCACCTATCTTATTACATTCAGATAAAGAACATTCAATTTCATTTTTTTTACTTTTATTCCCTGCAATGGCTTTATTTGCTGATGTACATTTTTGTTAAACTCTCTGTTCCTTCCTATCTCACTTTGCCTGTCCAAACCCACTTGCTATACTGTTCTGATAGCTCAATCTTTCTCTTTGGATTTATAATTTTCCCTTCACCCAAACCCTCTGTCTACCATAAAATAAAAAGGGACTTTCTGGCAGATGTATAATACTTTACTTCATCAGGAATGTGTAGGGTTTTGAATCTCCCTGCAAAATACTATATTTTCAATACATTTCCTGAATTCATTCAGGGTCCACCAATTTTTTTTATTCATTCAGAGGACATGGCTGTCTCTGGCTAGGCCAGCAGTTATTGCCCATCTCTAGTTGCCCTTGTTCAGAGGGCATTTAAGAGTCAACATTGCTGTGGGTCTAGAGTCACATGTAGGCCAGACCAGACCAGGTAAGGACAGCTGGCTTCCTTCTCAATGACATAGTGAACCAGATGGGTTATTATGACAATTGGCCTACTTTTAATTCCAGGTTTTTATTGAATTCAAATTTCACCATGGTGAGATTTGAACCCAGGTCCCAAGAGCATTGCCCTATGTCTCTAGAATATTAGCTCAGTGACAATACCACTATACCACTATGACAATACCACCTCCTCTACCACAAAAAGAGCTGAAGAAAGAAAGGGAATGATGCTCATACAACAGCTGCCATGTGTAGCAGTAAGAAACTGACAGGGGTCATTCCTTGATTAAAGTTAAGAGTGGCACTCAGCACACGCTTTCACTGCTGGAGTTCATATATAAACTCAAAGTCTGAAGGAAATTGACGAGTGGCAAGTGAATGTGTAATGCTGTGGATGATATTCTGAGTGATCTAATAAAGCCTTTGTCTAACTTTATCAAAGGCAATGATAACAGTTAGTAATGGAACACTGAAAATCATTCAGAGGTAATTTTCAGATTTTGTTTGACAGGTCTCATGCTTCTGAACAGGCTAGAAATTCAACTGCCCCATTTTTGGATCTGGAAATCACTATTCGTGACCTGCCCCTACCCGTTCAGCTTGGGTTGGGCAGTAACCAAGTTTGGTTCACCCGGCTCATCTGAATGATTGTAGTGTCAAGTAGATATCATGTTGCTAACATTATTTTAATGTTGGCGGTTCCCTCACATTCAGCTGTATAATTGTTCAGAAACTCATTGCAACCAGCCTCCTCTTCTTAAAGGCTGTCCCTTTTAAAGGGAGGCTGCACTGAAGAATATTGCTGCAATTTAAATTATGTCAAAGTAACATTAGGGCAGAGAGAGGGCTGCAGGATTATGGTTGCAGTGCCAGAGGAATAATTGATGAAGGTCGGCAGGATAGAAACCAATGTCCTGCAGGTCACCAGGAGCTTCCCAAGGACCATCCACAATGGAAGCAGGAGCAGATGGCCAGGAAAGGCCCTGAGGATCTGGCTGCAGTGCCGCAAGAAATGTAATGACCTCACAGTGATGGTCAAGATCAGTGAATTCATCTTCACTTGACATCTATTACTCACTGCAACGCCAATCTCTACAGCACACCTCTATCACTCACCAACAGTATTTCCTGCCACTAAGGACTCATGTCTAGCATCCAAAAGTTTCACTTCACCCTTACCCACCTTCCAATGTGGCTAGTCTTACACCCACCTCTCTCTGTCTTCACAGAGCACCCACCCCCCACCCCTCCAAGCTATTCAGCGGTAGAAGACACATTACCCAAACACAGTGCAACACAATCATTGACATTCTTCTCTCTCTCTTGCAGAATAGGGTGGCGTATAATAGAAAGAAGTAGAGCTGAGGAGGGACAGACAAGGACGTTTGCATTTTCCTAGCCCTGGAGAGGAGATGGTTCACTGCATCAAAGCACCAGCTGCAAGATGGCCTGTGGCATCCAGCAGTACTGAGGGTAATGGTATGCCCCTCCTCAACTTTCAGTTCACCCTTAACCTTTTCCTTCTCAGATCCTACTTTCGGACAATCAAGAACTGCTGCTCGCCCAGCCACAGCAGCCTAAGGAGGAAAACAGAGAGCACACCAATCACTGATGAAGAGCCAGCATCAGTTCATCTGCCACTTGCAGTCATCAGCTCAGATACTGGTACTAGGGGGAGATGGCGGCATAGTAGCAAAATCACTGGATTAATTTGCCACCTCACTAGATGAGAGGTCTAAGATAAGTTCTCAAATGAGGACCTTGATGGAACAGTATGCAGGAGAACACTGAGGGCCATGCACATCATGATGTTGGATGCATTGTCTTGTCCACCAGACAGTCTCCAGACACTGTCAAGGCGATGTCTGGCTTCAATTTGGAAGAAGGCATTTGCACAATATTTGCCTTCTTCACGGCCTTTGCTCCAAGTCTCTAATGTTCTGCAGACTCAGGGCAACTGCCACTATAGCTCCTCTATTTCTTGCAGTTTTTGTATGCAATCATCACTTACTCCTCTGCCCTCCTTCTGAGGATGCAGCAACATTCTGTGGCAAATTCAGGAATTCACCACAACACCTCCAAAAACACTCCAGAGTACTTTCAGACACTTTACAACAGAAAACGTTCTCAAAAATTACCTTACCTGCAATTTGGATGCCTGACCCTTTAAATAACACTACTGCTGCAGAACACTTGTTATTTATGGAGTGATTGATGAAGATGCTGTCTAGGCCAGTCCGTCCCAAATTTGGTATCGTGGCAGCACATCAACTGTTTGGGCAAGCATCCCACAAAGTGGGATGGAGGTTGCAATACACAGCACAATTTTTTGCCTTTTTTTTAGATACATATATCTATAAATGTTACAGTCCTACTTACAACTTTCATTTCCAGTATACACTATAATATTGGTTAAAATAACTGTGGGTTTCACAGTTCCAGAGTTCTTTTCAAATGGTATTCTGTGTAAAAATGCATCATCCCCAAATATAATCAAAACAGTCCAAATAATCTTTTCCCCCTTGTCTGTGGAGACTGTCTCTGTGACTTTCATAGTCTCTTTTATGCATATGCCCTGATTAAATTTCAAGGATTTCTCTGGATGTGTTTCATCCCTTAGTTTATCCTCCTGGCTCTTTTGCACTGACAGTCTGACAGACAACTCTAATATGTTGCCCACATGGCAATCATTTGGTGAAATTGGAGGCAGGCTATTTGATCATAGAAAGCACAACAGGTGATCCTTGACCTGTCCTTACCTTACTTTTGCACTGCATACAGTCCAAAGGGATCATCGATCAGGAACAGGAAAGCTGTTCGATTTTACCCTCCCTAACAATAGGGGCACTGAAGCTATTAGTCGCATTATAGCTGCTACCTCAGTTGAGATCAACCAACTCAACACAGGCTGGAAATCAATCCTTGACCTTTGCAAGGCTTAGTTCCATCTTGATTCTATTTTTCTCAGCTAGGCTTTTGATGGAGTTAAGTTAAGCTTTAAACCCACAATACATTTGTTATAGTATATAAATTAGTAACGATTTGGGAATAAATAAATGTAAATGTTAGCATGTTTGATTAAGATTGTAAATATGCAGATTTGGTCAATTATTTTGGTTCCAGTGCTAATGAGTGTATCACCAATGGTTGCCAGTCTAGCGAGTCAGTTCTTCAAAGCACGAAAGGGACTAGACTGAAAGTTAACCTAATGACTTCAAATACTGTCAAGCAGAAATGCTGTTTAAACCGCTTAATGGGAGGTGACAGACTAATACTGGGGAAAGCAATCTTAAATGGAAAGAGTGCTTTTGCTGAAGGGCAATATACATGCAAACAGTGAATGTCCTTAGACTCAATTCCTGGGTCATTGCTTTCCTCAATGTTTAATCAGTGACCTGTCGTCTGTTGCTCACTAAAATGGTCATACTGACCTTCAGGCTGTTCCTATTCTTTACTTTTACAGTTTGGGTGTATATGTGGACACCTCATTACTCTACAACACAGAGCTAAGAGAATCAACAAGAGGAAAGTTAAAAGTGCAAACATTGTGCAACAATTTCATTACAACATTGTTAGAAACATGGGAATTGTTAGATGAAAAAAGATCTATCTAGTGCAAGTAACATTTGCGATCTCCAACAAGAAATATCTAACCATCTGCCCCTAATGTTCAACAGCATTGCCATTTCTGAATTCCACTTCACCAACATTCTGGCAGGGGGGGTCACCATTGACCAGAAACTTAATTAGACCAGTCATATAAATGCTACATATTGTCAGAAGTGGGGATGTTCGCTGATGATTGCACAATGTTCAGATACTGAAGCAGCCCATATCCAAATGCAGTGAGGCCTGGACAATATCCAGGCTTGGAGTTGACAAGTGGCAAGTAACATTTGCACCACACAAGTGCCAGGCAATGACCATCTCCAACAAGAGAGAATCCAACCATCACCCTTGATGTTCAATGGCATTACCATTGCTGAACCCCCAGCTATCAACATCCTGGGGGGTTACCATTGACCTGAAAGTAAACTGAACTAGCCATACAAATACTGTAGCTGCAGCAGCAGGCCAGGGGCTAGGAATCCTGAGGCGAGTAACTCCCGCCCTGTCTCCCCAGAGTCTGTCCACCATCTACAAGGCACAAGTTAGGCATGTGTTGGAATACACTTCCCTTGCCTGGATGATTGCAGTTCCAACAACACTCAAGAAGCTTGACACCATCCAGGACAAAACAGCCCGCCTGATTGACACCCCATACACAAACATTCACTCATTCCATCACTGAATGCAGAGTGGCAAACTGCAGGAACTCATCAAGGCTCCTTAGACTGCACCTTCCAAACCCACGACCCTACCATCTAGAAGGACAAGGGCAACAGATACATGGGAACACTACCACCTGGAGGTTCCCCTCCAAGCCATTCACCATCCTGACTTGGAAATATATCGCTGTTCCTTCACTGTTGCTGGGTCAAAATCCTGGAACTCCCTTCCTAACAGCATTGTGGGTGTACTTACACCACATGGAGTCCAGTGCTTCAAGAAGGAAATTCACCGTTACCTTCTCAAGGGCAATCAAGAATGGGCATTAAATGCTGGCCTAGCCAGAGACACCCACATCCCATGAATGAATTGAAGATTAAAATAAATGGTCCAGCTTTCTTTTTAAGGTTTACAGTGAATCAGCACTTCCCATACAAACCTGCAACCTGTTCCATAGGTCTAATATTCACTGAGGAAAGAAGAACTGCCAAACAATGTCAATTTTGTATAATGTACTTGTACAAACCACCCACCTCTCCCAAAGCTCAATGCATAAATCAATACAAGTACACTGGAATGATACAAAAGCACAAAACACAAACAACTCAGGTGGCAGTGTTCCCATGTACCTGCTGCCCTTGTCCTTCTAGATAGTAGGGTCGTGGGTTTGGAAGGTGCTGGCTAAGGAGCCTTGATGAGTTCTTGCAGTTTGCCTCTCTGCATCGGTGATGGAAGGGGTGAATGGTTGTGTATGGGGTGCCAATCAAGTGGGCTGTTTTGTCTTGGATTAAGAAGTTGGAACTCCCTTCCTAACTGCACAGGTGTTGTACCTGCACCAGGTGGACTGCATCAGTTCTAGGAACATTCTCAGCATCATCTTGTCAAGGGCAATTAGGGATGGGCAACAAGTGTTAGCCTTGCCAGTGATGGTCACAGTCTTTGAAACAAAAAATAAGTTCAAGCTCAGTTGTGAGAGCTACCACAATCAATGGTTTTCTCAACCTAACTGCAGTATTTGATACTACTGATCACACCATTCTCTTGCAAAGTTGAATTTTTACCTATCAGCTCAAAGCCAGTGCAACTCCAGAAATGTTTTCTCTTTCCTCCCTTGTGCTACCACTAATGAAATCTGCCAAGGACATTTTCCTAGCTTCTCCTATTTTTTAAAATCTACTTGTTGTCCTTCAGGAATGTAATCAACAAGCACAGAATCAGCTTCCTGTATGTCATTGAAATAAGTTCTACCTCACTATTACTTCTGAACAATTGACTGCCCCAATGCCATTAGATAGTTAGTCTCCAAACCAATGATGAATAAACTGTAACTTCCTTCAGTTTAACATACATTAGACACTCTGAACACAACATATCCATCACCCAAAACTGCCTGTTTCCAACATGGCAATATTGCCTAGCTCTACTTCTGCAGCAGCCCACTGCTCTTCAAACCTTCCTTGATAACTCCACTTTCTAAGATCTTTATCCAAAATTCTTCCACTCATTTCTGATAACACTGTAAATTCCAGTGCCTCTATTCTCACTGATCTACATTGGCACCTTATGCCCTTGTATATTAATGTAAAATCCTCAACCATGTGCAAACAGAATTTAAATCTCAGAAATAGGCCAATCGCTCCAACAGGTCCATGCTGATGTATATGTTGCACACATGTTGCCTCTTATTGTCCCCCAGAAAGAAAAAGTGGTTTGGATCCGAACTCTTTTTTCCCAGTTTTTACTGGTGTTCCATTATAAGGTATACAAGACCAATTCAAACCAGTATTCTTATTTCCCAGTTTTTATTCATTTTTCCTTCTGGGTCTTCATCTGACCCTATCAATATAACATTCTATTACTTTATCCCTCATGTGTCTATCTAGTTACCTTAACTACTCCATGTGGGGCACAACTCTAAAGGGGGTGCAGGAGCAGGGGAATCTGGGGATACATGTGCATAAGTCATTGAAGGTGGTAGGGCAGGTTGAGAAAGTGGTTAATAAAGCATACAGCATCCTGGGTTTTTTTAATAGGGACATATAGTACAAGAGCAAGGAGGTTATGTTGAACCTGTATAAGACACTGGTTCGGCCTCAGCTGGAGTACTGTTCTGGGTGCCACACTTTAGGAAGGATGTGAAGGCATTGGACAGAGTGTGGAAAAGATCCAGTAGAATGGTTCCAGGAATGAGGAACATCAGGTATGATGATAGATAGGAGAAGTTAGGTCTGTTTTCCTTGGAGAAGGGAAGGCTGAGAGGAGATTTGACAGAGGTATTCAAAATCCTGAGGGGTCTGGACAGGGTAGATAGAGCGAAACTGTTCCTATTCATGAAAGGGTTGAGAACAAGAGGGCACAGATTTAAAGTAATTGTCAAAAGAAGAAAAATTGACATGCGGACAAAACTTTCTCACACTGCCTCAGAATGTGGTGGAGGCAGGTTGGATCGAGACATTCAAATGAGAATTAGGCTGTTTGAAAAGGAACAAAGTGCAGGTTTATGGGAAGCAAGAAGCAGAAAGGGCCAAATGGCCTCCGCCTGCACTGTAAAAATTTGAGATTCTGTGAAGTTCCATAGTCTAACTGCTCTTTCAGTAAATAATTTTTTTATTGAATTCTCTATTATATTTATTTATGGCTCCTAGGTTTGTTCTTGCCCACAAGTCTAAACATCTTCCCTACATCTATCCTATCACACTCTTTCATAATCTTAAAGATCTCTATCACATCCCCCCTAAGTCTATTTTCTAAGAAAAAAGGTCCCAAACTATTCACTCTTTTCCAATAGTTGCACACTCTCAGTTCTGGTATCATTCCAGTAAATCCTTTTTGTACCTTCTCCAGTGTTGTTTTACCCTTTATATAATATAGGCTCATAACCTCAGAGCTCCGGGATGTTGTATGGGGAGTTTAACCCCAAAGATGCCCTGGGGAATCCTCCAGGACATAAGGATTGCACGGAAATTGTCCAGGAAGTTCAAACTTTCCCTGCAATAGGAATCATCTGAAATGCCATGTTAAATAGCAAACTTCGGATGGTTCTGACTGTTTTACAGCAATAGTTACCCAGAAAAAGTTAGAAGAATTAAAATCATTTCGAACATCTGGGCAACTATAGTAATGATCCACCCCCACAGGACTCCCCACATTCCGCTGACCCTTCACAGGACCCCCCGACTACCCTCCACCACCCCAACTACACCTTAACCCCATAACTATCCCCCCCAACCCTCCACGGGACCCCTGACTAACCCACGATCCCCCATCAGACTCCCCCCACCTCCAAAACCCCCATGGGAACTACCAACTAACCCCTAACCCACCAAACCACCCTTCCCACCCCCGACCACCCACCTTCCCACGACTACACTCCCCACCCCCAACTATGGCACACCCCTGACTAGACCCCCCCACCCACCACCTACACTCCACATGCACACCCCATGACCACCCGACAACCCCACTGACCAACTCCTACACTGACCACCCCTCACTGACCAGCCAATATCCCTACTCACCAATGCCCTGACCACTTGATCCACCCACTGACCTTCCGACCACCCCCACTGACAACCCAACAGCCCCAATGACCACACCCTACTGACTACCCGACCCGCATCAGTGACCAACCCTCCACTAACTATCCCCCAACCCTCTCCCAGAATCCACCTAAAACCAATCCCCCACCCCATCAATCCTACCCCTTACCTTATACACTTACCTTCTCCCTGGCTTCCAAAAGTGGCTAAACCTACCTACCTTAAACCTACCTGCTTTACAGCAGCTGGCACCATAAAAAGGGGTGCATTTTCCTTACCTTTGACTCAGCTGCCCTCGACAGAAGGCCTCAAGGACCCACGGCACTGCACCTTTCTCACCCAGCTTGAGTTGGAAGGTTGGGGGAGAAAGGTGCGGCTGCATTTCAGGATAACTGTAACAATCCGACTGTGATTGCCACTCCATGTAAATTAGACCAGAATTGTTCACAGCATTCCAAATTTCAATTCTGTTCCTCTAGAAATGAACCCCAGTACTTTGATTGTTGTTTTTCAAATGGCCTTATTAACCTGCAATTCCATTTTTAGTGATTTATTGGTATCCCCAGAATCCTTTGTTCCTCTGCAACATATAAAGACACTTTCCAAGGAGTATGCAGATTCATTATTCCTACCAAAACTCATCACTTCACACTTACTTATATTGGAATTTACTTGTCAATTACATGGCCATTCTGCAAGCTTATTAATGTTTTCCTGTATTTTTATTGCAGTCCTCTTCTGTATTAAATACACCCTCCTAATTTGGTGTCATCTGTAAATTTACAAGATATTATTGTTGACACTATACTATCTATCTATCTGAACACAAATATGAAGTTTGGCTATGATACCAGATGGGGTCTCATAAACTGTGCTCGATATGAGCTACTATATTCAGAAGAGCGAGTAGAGAAAACTGGAAAAGAAAAATAAATCATTGGGTTGTTATGTGCCGTGACATCAATGTTTGTAAAGAAAATTTCTCGGGCTTAGGAGAGTCCACAGGGAAACCAGTAACAAAATAAAAGTACAGTCAGTCACAAATGTATTTGGACAGTAATATAAAATTAAACTACCACTGTGATTGCAGCTCATTTTGTTTAGTGTGTGCTTAATCTTTCATACACAAGAAATATGTAATAAAAATGTAACTGTCTTTTCTAAAGAGATCTGCTGACAACAATTTTCATGAAAAGTTCATTCTCTTCCTGAATTGTGTGGGCAACCTGCAGTTACCTTGGCATGGAATCAACCAATGTTTGGCACAGTTGCCACCCATCTCCAGCTGTCTTTAATCACTTGGGGCAGTGCTGGGAGGATGTTGAGTTCCAGGTT